>NC_136544.1:18068344-18393344 GCF_910591455.1 Pholis gunnellus
ATTCCACCCTGACTCGGAATGATTATCACTATCAAAAGAGATTAACACACATATGGTGAATGTTCCCTGTGTATATGTAAATTGTGAAGCATAAATCAGATGTTTGATTGAATTGAGAACGTGAATATGATAGTGATATAATATGAGACCACTGAGTTACCACTGTGTCAAATTAGCTTGACCAAACAAGTATTTACTACAAAATACTCAACACTCAAAATTGCTCCATCTCCAGTTCTGACAAGATTTCTACCTGATCAGCCAAATCTTCACTTCTGGATCTCCAGTATGCATCTTTACACTATGTAAAACATACTGCACATGCGTTTGTAAATCCAATAGTCCTATCAGCTTGAAAAGTAGAATACAGGTAAGGGCAACTAATCACAAAGGTCATCCGCTGTGCTCTGTTAAGGCTGTTTCCAAATGAATAATGATAAAATAGTTCTTGGAACATCATTCAAAGACTCTTGAAGGGTTACAAAATATTAAATTATTCTTGTTTTTTGTTTAGGCAGTTTATTCAAGAGGTGTAAGCATGGCAGCACATACCAGACCCCAATCTCTGTGTGCAACAGACATACTGTACAGACACATCTTACAGAAAAATAACAACATCCATCAATATGAACCACTGATCCCTTCCAACTGAAATAACATGAATGCATTAGAGTTGATTTGTATTGTAGCGACATCTGCTGGCCACATCCAAATCTATTCAGCTTGAGCAAGCAAAGACTGTGGTCTGACTGGTATTCTATTCTTTTAGCAAATTGCAAATAACGACTTCTGGTATGATGAAAATATAATTCAGTGTCAAAGAAACCACCATACACAACATGATGAACCACAGCAGGATAGTTTCTGGGCACTGTGCTGTATTATTAGGGCTCTATTGTCTGCCTCTGCAGGTTATATGGAGCATTGCTGACAAACTCATCTAAATGCTGAGGGGATTGTTTAAAAAGGAGAGGATTGTATTTGTCATTTGTATTAGTTTTACTTTCAGCACATTACTGCTTCATTTGACAATCCAAATGTAACCCTTTAGAAGACATTTCTGGGAAATACAATGCTGAATATTGTTAACGACTTAAAGTTAAAGTCTTACTTATCTGCGGGAACACACTGTGATTCCTATAGCAATACTACATCTACATGTTTCTGATGTTAATTATGGTTTATCTCAGGGCTCTGATTTTGGCCCTCTGCTTTTCTCTCTTTATATTTGACCTCTAAGCCAAATTTATTCCACTGCTTTGCTCATGATACTTAGCTGTATGGGCCTGTAAAAGCAGGTTGTCATTCCCAAATAATAATTTAAGAGGTGTGCTTGTCTGGATGTTGCGCATTCTGTTAAAACTGAGATGCTGGCCCAGCTTGACATAGACAACAGTTTGATCAAGTACAGTAACAGTAACTTCATTTATCAAAGTTTGACATTAAAGAAATCAACGACACAATTTGTTCACCTTTGCATCATGGCTAAAATTCTGTTATGTCTGATGAATTCCTTTGTTACATCCAGACTTGATTATTGTAATGTATTGTCTGGCCTGCCACATGCTTTTTCTTAAAGACAAGCGGCTAGAATTTTAGGTGGAACTTACACATTACACCAAATTAAGCTTCCAACCATTAGCTCCCAAACCATTAATCAGACTTTAAGGTGCCTCTGATGCCCTTTCATGTCCAACCTTTCTGATCTCCATCCCTTGCTCTGCACTTTCAGAATATAGGGCTCCTGTCTGTCTCCAGAGTTAAAAAGAAGTCAGCTGGCCACAGGGCCTTTTCCTATTATGTTTCCTTCCTCTGGAATTTACTTTCCTGCTGACCACAGACTGTCTGACTCTGGTAAGGCCTTTAAATCCTTTAAATTTCACTAAGGCTCCTCTGCGCTGGACCATCGGCCATCCAGAGGACCAATCTCTGTCTCTCAGCTGGCTCTTGGTGTCTCATTCCAGATGTGTTGGATCTGGATCTTCATCCTTCAGGAGATTCAGCCTCTCATATTGCTTCCCACTCTACCCATAGTGCATGTTACCAATGTCCTTGTCTTGCTTTAAAGATTAAACCCCATGAATGAGCCCAATATCACGAATTGTGAATTTTACTACTACTGTAAATACTGCAGTATATTTACATTCCTATTGATCAGATTTTCTAATCAGTGAAAGTAAATTTGATACAAATGTCTTAAAATTGTTCAATAATATACATCTACATGCAGGCAGACTGCATTAGTCAACACCACATGCTCCATTAAAACCAAAGTGATTATTGACAAACCTTATCCCTCAACCATTGATATTCAGGGGTTATGATGATAGTTAATGCAAACGGGTCAACTCTGCAGGGGATCCATGCTGTGGAAATACTACTCGGCCGATGTCTGATGCTCTTCTAGTCTGAGCTTCAAGTTTCCACCAGCTGCTTTTCTCTCAGAGCTTTTTTATAGTTATGATTGGCGTTCGACACCTAGGACATCTGTGTGTGATAGATTTGAACTTATCCAGGCAGAAGGGAATGAGGCAACAACCAGCCACACAGCTGCAAAAGAAGTAACAGGAACAAATTAAAATGTTGACACCAGGAAACGTATGCCTGTGATCATAGAAAAACAGCTGCAAAAATAGAAACCGGCACACCAAGGTGTGATTATATTCTCATGCAAATATTGTACCGAGATGGAGGAAATATTTTCCTACCCAATCGAAGCTATCATGAAGCACATCATCCAGGTGACACTGCTGACGGAAGCAAAAGTCTCTGTCATTATGAACTGCTTACACTCAGGACACTGCGTCCTGTATGGACATGGTGGAAGTTTTTCCGCGTCCAGAATCACCGTAGGGGCTGTTAACGGGAAGATTTCATGTTAGTTTTTCCCAAGAAAACACTCGAAACCTCTCTAAAACTTCTAGGAGGAAATATTTTGTAAAAACAGGCACTTGGAATAAAAGAAGTACAAACAGTTAGTGTTGCCAACATAAATTGTGATTCAAAACATTTCACAATTTCAGCATTGGTGGAATGTAACTAAATGCAATTACTCAAGTACTATACTTAAGTTAAATTTTGAGGTACTTGTACTTTCTATTTTATGCTACTTTATACTTCTACCCCACTACATTTTGGAGGCAAATATTTGACTACTAAAGTTACTTTTTACTGTGCAGATTTAGATGATTAATACAACAAATACATCTAGAAATGAATTCCAATATATTATTATTATTATCATTAGTAGTAGTTGTAATAGTAATTAAAATTAGCCCCACCAGCTGTAATATTAAAGTGATGTACACATGAACGCATCAATAACTAGTATTCAGTAATATAATATATATGATTCTAATGACTACCTTTACTCTTGGAGATTGAAGTATATTTTGTATACTTTTTCCACCACTGAATTTCAAGGGCCAAAGGTTTGCAAAGGTGAGATTATTTTTTTTAGAGGAAAGAATATGAATACAAACTCTAATGGGGCATAACTGAGGAACTTGATCTGTGCAAAAAGTGTTTGCACATATGAAGCTAAAAATATGTTGCATTGATGAAGGACAAAAGTAGGGTGAAAGGTTTGTCACTAGATGTGACGTCAACAAGTGTGACTGGCTGCAGAACATACTATTTGAAGACAAAAGTCAAAATAAGCATTTGTGCATCAATGACTCACCAGGGATATTAGGTGGACCCTCAACATGGAAAATATCGGCGCGAGGAACAGGAACATCAGGCACAATCTGACGGGAGGAGATGCTAACCTCTAACAAAGAAGAATAGGGTTGTTACAAAACCAAAATATTGATAAAGAGTAGTGAAGTAATGACATGCTGCCACTAAATTTGGATTCAGCTTTCTTGCCATTCATCATGTCTTTGGACTCAGCTTTCTTGCCATTCATCATGTCTTTGGACTCAGCTTTCTTGACATTCTTCATGTCTTTGCCATTTAGGATGTTCTCGTGGCTTATTTGGAGCTCTGCCTTCCTTTCTGTCAGTTGTTTCAGTTTGTCATCAATGTTGTCAATCTCGTACAGATTTGAGGCTGCCCCCTCTGGTAAAACAAAAAGCAACATACTCATATAACTAAGACAACAGCAGCAAAATATAATATGCAAAAGACTTGAGATATCCACTTTATTTTCATGATGTAAATATCTGTCTCATTACTGTTTTGGAATGTCTTTAATGCTCTGTCATACATCACCTGTTTGTCCAAATTCTGCACGATTCCTCATCTCCTGAAATATGCACTGGATTTTTCTGCTTTCTATAAGTCGTTGTCTCTCGAGTGAAAGATGGTTCAACTCGGTCAATATGTCTTTAAGGTCGCTCTCTGAAGAAGTCATGGTAGAAATGCTGAAAAGACGGAGTTGTTGGATTTTTTTTAGGTTTGATATTTGGTTGAATGTATATGCTTGTTTAGTGTGAAAAATGTTTCATACTTGGGCAACTGGTAGTGTAAAGGTTAGAGAAGGGAGCTTGTGAAACAACCTTGAGGTCGTTGGTTTAATCTCCGGACTGGCAGGATAAATCTGAAGAAACCACAGGTGCTCTTGAGCAAGGCCCTATACCCTAACCGCTTTAGAGGAGCTACTCGGTTGCCAGCAGCTCAGACTGGTTACATGTGCAGCTTCCAGATGCGAATGTCTGTGTGAATGTGATCAAGGTGTTCCTGTAAATGAGAAGCTTACTCAGTGTAACTCCCTGAATAAACACAAAAACAAAGTAAATAAAAAAATAACACATACGTACCGACATAAAATGAAAACGAAAAATGTTTTATAGTGAGAGAGAATAGTTACTACCAAAGTCATATTCATATGTGACCACATTTTTCTGTTACATCTTCTCAAAATAAAGACACATTTTCATAAATTGTTTAATCTATTTAGGTGAATCTATCATTTGTATACTTCTCCCCCTTTGTGTAAAATGAACCAGAGACAAGTTTCATGGTTTAAAAAAAAGATGGCAGACCAACAGTATGTAATGAAAAGACTCAATGTAGTGATGCCTGCCGTGTTATCCATTTATGGCTGAACAAGTATTTTGATAAAATAGTGAGTGGGTGGTCAACAGTGTTGCACTAAAGGACACATTTACAATAAACAAACTAGTTATTGCCATCAAAGGTTGCCTGAGAAAATAAATGCTCACTCACTGTCCACTCCACCTTTACCATATTTATATCAAGTCTTACATTAAATCCATGCTTTAAAAATGCATTTTAAGATGGTTGGTAATGAAACTTACCTCTGCTTTTCCTCCAAAAATAATAAATAATAAACGGTAAAGAGAGCTTTGGGAAAATAAAGAAATCCATTAAACTCATTCTGGTTTGAGTGAGCAAAAGCACCAACAATAATAATTTAGACTAGATAAAATGAGAAAATGCTGAAATTAGTTGTCAAATTAACATGTAACACAAATCTCAAGCTCACAACTAACTTAAGTCAAAAAACATTACTCAAACATCTAAACTACTGACTCCATTAGGTCCCATTTAAACTGTATTAAATACATTATGTCAAAGAGAAACGATGTGTATTACCGTATATACTCGGCTGCTCCAAGTGTATCCTGTGCAGCTAACATTCAAACGAGGTCAACAAGGCCATGCACTGTTCACTTATACCAGGAAATATTCAAATCATTGGGTTACAACTGCCTTCTATGGAAATGTAACAGAATGCTCTTGTTGAGATGCAAGTAAAACACAAACACAAAATAAATAAATTCTTTAATATGTTTTAATGTTTGCGGACAACTATACAAAATCCCGGCACACTTGTCAGTAAAATGGGGGCTTAACATCTCCAGATATCTTATTTACATGGACCCTCTTTGAGCGACATGCTCAGTTTGTAATGTGCTCAAGATAAGCCCCAAAACAACCATCAATACTTTGTGAAAGTCATTTCCTGTCTGCGGGGCAAGTAGCACCAGTGTAGCACCTGGTGTAGTTTCCTGACGAGACAAACGTTGGCTGTGACATTTCATTTTTTCCTGAGTCTCTTCATAAATGTCACTTCATCTCTGTTCCTGATCCCGTAGCTGAAGACATGAAGATATACAGAGTCAAACAGTGCTGGTGATAACAGCATCACAAGTAAAGGAAGTGATTATTTACTTACTCTTTAAGCCTCATCTTGTCATCTTCAAGCTTTTCCCCTTGAAAAATTAACTGATACGTTCTCCAAACATATCTCCTGTAAAAGAGAGGAAGCACACCGTTGCAATCAGTTTGGTCATTTCATTTTAAATCCCTTTTATGTTATCTTGTGCTTGTGAGTGTATTTACCAGCTGACATGTTTAACTCCACCTTCGCGTTGTTGTTTCAGCTCCATGAATCTGCGAATGGCCTTCTTCAGATCAAGGACAGTGGCATTTTGTACCACCACTATGGCTTAGGGAGGAAGATTTTTTCAAGGTATGGTTGATAAAAATAAACTTTTACAAAATCTATTGCAAACAATTATTTTTATCATTTAAAAAAATGTGAAGTGATGTGCACAAATGAAACTAAATGCATAATTATGTGATCAGAAAACAGTGTCTATGAAAATAATGTTTAGGTTCAAAATGAAACAACAAAACAATATCAAGACTCACGCATTATCTCTCCATCTGCCTTTACGACCCTCACAGTCATCGCTTGGCCATACTCCAAAGCAATCTGAGAATTGACCTCCTCCAGAGTCACCTAAAGATAAAGATGATCAGGGTGAAGGGACATGTACAGCACTTCTTCTATCAGTACTGATTCTGACACCCACATAACACACTGCTCTGTTTTATCAAACTTGGGAGCTAACCACATTTTTATAAAGCAATCATTTTCTATTCTTCTTAATGTTTTGTAGGACTTACTATAATGCATGCTATGGATTTCAAAGATTCCATGTTTTATGTATATATATAGTGACCAGCTCTGTTTTCAACCAGGTGTGAATGAATGTACTGCATGTAAATGTCATATTTCTGTTTTTTAACACTTAATATTTTCCTCACGATAACTCATATAAAGTGAATTACCGACAGATCAACCCAACCTGAATTGGCAGATCACAGAGTAAAGGGTCTTGCACAAGTCGAGCAAGTCCCTCCTCGAAAATATCCAAGATCTCTGAGTGAGGAAGAGTCTCCTCATCTTCCTCCTCTTCGTCTAAGGATGCCATCTCTGTCAGGTTCTCGTTTTCTACGTCTTCATCCTTTACAGACAGTCCTCCTCCAACAGTGTCCTGACTCTGCTTCTCCATCATCACGCTGTCCAACAAACAGTTACTCCTGAACACTTAACATATTGAAGTGGGAACTAGTTTCGCTGCAAACAGCCATGAAGTAAACACACAATGTGTACGGTAAATAATACATACCGGAAGGCAACCGCAGCTCAGTGTAATTAGTTCCCCTCATTGGACGGAAATTCACACTCTACTTTGGTATTGTATTGAGAAGAAACAGATTTAGGTTGTTTAATATTATTTAGTGGTGATATCATTTTTGGATTTGGTTTTAAATCAATATAAACCGCGTCCTTCCTTATGTCGTTTAATGTGTCGTTTCCCACCGAGCGATAAAAGGAGTAGCACCTGCTTTCATCAGCCACTTCCGCCTCTCCACATGCACCGACAGCGGGGAGAACTTAACAGTCTGCTAACTGTGTGAAACTAGTACTCGCATTGAGTTTGAGATTGCTTTGGTTTGTAGCGTCTTGCTACATATATAATCCCGGGTAACATGCTTCTGTTCTGTCCAACCTGCGGAAACGTTTTAATTGTCGAGGAAGGACAGAAGTGCATGAGATTCGCCTGCAATACCTGTCCGTATGTACACAACATCACAAGAAAGGTGAGTTATGTTGACGTGAAATATCACGGCAGAAATCGCGTAACTTCAGTGTGTGATGTTTAATGTCTACGTTTGGACAAAGGAGGTGTTGCTGCTTGGCTGACACGTGACTGAAGTGTCTCTGTGTTTGACATACTTTTGTTTTCTGCAGGTTAATTACAGAAAGTATCCCAAGCTGAAGGAGGTGGATGATGTTCTTGGTGGAGCTGCAGCTTGGGAAAACGTGGACTCTACTCCCGGTAAGTGACATTACATGAATGCATGGTGTGTGGGACTCAGTTTATCACTGTATCAGAGGACAGTAATCCCGAGTCTCTCGCCTTGATACAGTTAAAGCAAGTGCTGTCTCATCTAAAGAAAACATGGTATTGGTTAAATAGTACTTTACATTATTCTTCAGCCTTGTGGCCCCAACATGCGCGTTCACACACCCTTAACTCTGACTTGTAATGCATGTTTACAATGAGACACATGACATTCATGCTATGCAAAATAATAAACCCACCTCGATGATTTGCACAATTTGTTTCACAAAATGGTTTTAACATAGAAACATTTGTTTAATTATCTCAGATCTCCACAGTTTTTAAATAACATGAAAGCAATAAGTAAACTGAGTCACATGCAAAAGTGTGGTCATCTTGTGTGTAAAGCCTGATTTGGACATCTGAGCACTTGTTTTGTTATTTTATGGATGTTTGATATTTTAATAATAATTCTCATAAGTTAATGACACTGTGTCACGATGGTTTACTGTCAGCGGTGTTTCAATTCTGTCAGTTTCATGATTAATAAAATAATGTGATCTCAATATGTGATTCAGGGCTATATTTAAATTCAGCTTTTTATTTTAAGCCACCGACAAAGCTCTCATTCAACTCTAATCTCTCGTGTGTGTCTTGTATTTGCAAAGCTGTTCTGAGTCATGAAATAGTTCAGAGAATAAGAGCTGCATGCACACTCATTTGTTTTTCCTGGAGATGATTCTTTTATTAATTTAAATATGAATCAGGTGAGCTTTTACAGCTGTATCGTCTTATACATGATGTCTTCTCTTTTGCACGGTGTAAACCAAATATGGCAAACGCCACAATGTCTTGTGATTGCAAGCTGACACTTCCTACTTGTATCCGTTTCCAGAAACCTGTCCAAAGTGTGGACATCTCCGGGCGTATTTCATGCAGATTCAGACCAGATCAGCTGACGAACCAATGACCACTTTCTACAAATGTTGCCATGCCCAGTGTGGACACAGATGGAAAGACTGAAATCTTTGCACTTTGAAAATCTTAATGTATTTAATGCTTATGTAGCATACCTTGTCCCTTTTTATAGCCTGTATTTAATGGCAACAGGCTTTATGGAAACTCTTCTTCTGATGTCCAGTTCCTGTGCACAGGCCCAGCTGAAGAAACTTCAATTTTCTTTTTGTGTTTTCAGATCATACTTGCACAGTTCATTTTCACACACAAATATTAAATTGAGTTTCAAGGAAAAGTCATGTTCTGATTTTTATTGATAAAATAATACCTGTATACAACGGTCAAACAAATGTTGACTCGCATAGTTATACATCACAGACATTTAGAGAGCAGTGCAGACCAGCATTATCCACAACGGTCCGTGCACGAAGTATAATTCATGTTCCATTGTTCATTGTTGTCGTATAATGAACAATGTCAGTTTAGGGAAATTGACTAATCTCATTGGTCTACTTATGCAAATGTCTTCTGCTACATGTGAGTTTGTTGCTGCCTAGACGTGGTGAATGCTCAGCCTGCGTTACTGTCGCATTGAAAGAACACGTGCAATGCAGTTCAGCACCAAAACGTCAGCTTGTTCCATTTTACATATTCTAAACAATGAACATAATATATAACTGTGTATATATAGTCATATTTCTGCCACTTTCCCACAACTGAACGTGAATAAACTGCCAATGGTCACAAACACTGAATTATTTGATTGTAATGATTCATTGTGTCATCAATCTTAAACTATTTGGGGGAATGTTTCAGGCTGTAGACTTCATGAGTCAGACTGTAAAGAGTTGAATTAACTTAAACTTTATTGCTGGCTCAAGTTTATTTACTGTTTGCACTTTTAACTATTCTACATAAAATAAATGAATAAATAAAAATCCTTCTGCAGGATTATCCTCTGGGCAGTGTATGAAGTGCTTCCACATTATATTTCACCACATAAACTCACTTTCAAACATTAACGCAGCACTGCCAGCCCGTAACGTCTAACAGGGTGCACACGTTTCTACTCACAACACGGGCCCGTATTACAATACTTATTAACAATAGTAATAACATATAAAACATACCGTCACTCTTCAAGTTGCTTTACTTTTAACCTTTTAGGTTTTCTGCCCGTTGGCATCATGGCAACATGTCAGGCCAGCTAATCGGCTCCGAGACGACAAATGAGTCTGAAATAGTCTGATTTAATAGTAAAGCAATTTGAGAAGTGAAAATGTGTTTTAGGTTATTACTATTGTAAATAAGCATTGTAATACAGACCAGTGTTGTGAGCAGAAACATGTGCACCCTGCTGGGGACTGCTGTATGAAAATGCTATTAAAGAGTAGCACTGCTGTGTTGACCACATAAATCCACTTTCCTTATGCCACAGAGGATAATCCAGCAAAACATTTTTTGTTTGTCAATTTAGTTTCATGTAGAATAGGTAAAAGTGCAACAGTAAATAAATGAAGGATTTCACATTGGACCCCTTAGTGGCGTTATGTCGTGACAGCATCAGGGAACATATTCATGTCTCAGCACTATAGCCTGCAACATTCACCCAAATAGCTTAAGCACCCTTAATTAAATAAATAGATAATATATTTCCATACAGACAATTCCAGTGGTTGCGCCAATTGGCAATTTATTCACAATCTGTGGGAAAGAGGCAGAAATATGACTTCATACATACTTTTATTTTGAAGGCGAGCTGTCTCTGTTTCTGACTCTCGACTTCCTTTTCTCAATTTTCATTATTAAAGTTGTAAAATGGAACAAGCTGGCGTTTCGGTGCTGAACTGCATTGCACGTGTTCTTTCAATGCGACAGTAACACGGGCCGAGCATTCACCACGTCACGCATCGGCTATCAAACAGCAAACACGTAGCAGAACACTTTGCACAAGTAGACCAATGAGATTATGAAATATCCCTAAACTGACATTGTTCATTAAACAACGGCAAAATTAATGATACTTCTAGCACAGACCCACAACAATGGCATACAGTACTTTGTATTAAAAGTTTGATGCAATCCTTCAACTCAAAATGTACTTTCTTGCACAGTTTATCTATCCTGAAGAAGAAAATAAATCAAATGCATAGAGTCAAGAGACTAGCCAGTGAGAATCGTTTGTTTTGATGTGTGGCTCATGCAGACAAACTGCACTTTGTGAACCGCAGATTGGGCATGCTGTGGTGGGCGTACAATGGTTGTCTCATTGTTAGTAATCTCAATGGAATCACAATGTGGGATACAATCATGTATTCTGAAGCTTACTCCTAGCAGAGGTCTCTAGTTAGTATTGGTCAAAAGACATCGGTTTTCTCTAACATGCATCTTAGCAATGCGGGTAATCTTAAAGGCTTATGCCACATTAGGAGTGTTACAGGCTGAACAATGTTCTGAGATAATGATGGTGCCACCACTGTAATGTGTTAGCTGACACTTTTTTTATAGAGAGGACGTGTGATTGCTAAGTTGTCGGTGCGTCTCTATCAGTAACGGTGAAACTCTGTCGGCTCTACTTTAAGTCTACTAAAATGATAAAACTGCTTTTACTCATGAGACGACGATGCAAGTCCTCAAAGACCAATGACAGCTGGGGTTGATGGGTAATATGAACGTATCAGCGGGGGAAATTAAATTCCAACTTAAAGTGCAAATCTTGGCATTATTATCAAAATTAAGTACATCATGGACAGAGGGAAGTAACCGTAAATCACTGAACGTTTTGTGACTGAAGCCCAGAAGATTAATAAATATAGCAAGAAACATCAATCTCGGTCATTCCCAAACAAGCAGATACATCAGTTTACCGAGCTGAAATGGTTCGTTAGTTTGCTCACATTCAAAAAGGGATAATAATAATAATAAAAGGAAAACTAGGTCTGTTAGAACAATGATCAGACATGGACAGAAATGTTCACAGTTCTCAATATTAACTCGTTAAAATAGATAAAATAAATAAGAAAAAAAACGATGAGGCTAACCCAGCATGTTTGACCTCATTACGCCTGCTTTCCAGCAAGATTCACAGATGAATTGAAATAAATAGTGACCATTTTCACAGCTTTCGTTTCCTTCCTGTCCATCCGGATGTTTTTACCCGCTAACATGCGTACCTCCACATGCCTTTTCTCCAGGATTCCTTACAGGATGAGATGCACCACGCTGCCTATCCATCGCCGTGTATGTTTTAGTGCCCTACATCTTCTGTACATTTCAAATGAATGTTTATACATGAAAGAATTCTGCTGAAAGATATATATATACAGTAAATATTATGTGAACTAATGAGAAAACTGCACTATTTAAGAAGGCTACACAACACTTTGCAAAATGGGGGGGGGGGGGGGCTGTCACTACCAGCAGGAGGGGCTGTGAGTTTACGTGTGTGCATGTACATGTCTCTAGCATACAGCTGTCGGTGGTTAGCATATACGCTTGTATGTGTAAATGTAGCCCTTACAGTAAGGGCAGGTGTGCGTCACATCCTTGAGGTCATCAATCAGACAGGGAATCAAGCAGCAGCCAAGATCACACCTGAAAGTGAGGAACACAACATCATGTAACGCTGCGACGGAGCAGAGAGAAGTCACGGTATCTCTGCTGTGTGTCGTGATCCGAGCTTCTCCGGGTTCTCTTTATGTAGCTGGTGCAGGGCCAACAAAGCCCATCACTAACCCCTGTTGGGTAACCTTCATCAGTTATGCCACTTACCCTACAAAGAAGCAGAAGAGGCAGAAGAGTGAGTTCATGAGGCCAACATCGTGGGTGATGCGGGTGACGATTGCCTGCTGACAGTGCGGACACACAGTCTGCACCGGTGAGGTCTGGAACATCTCCCCCTGCAGTACGGTCACAGTGGTGGCTGCTCCTGGAGGAGCCAGGACGGTCGCTGTGTGACCCCCCATGTGGACAAACTGACTGGGACCAGGGCCCATCTGTCCCGGCATCGGGTGAGGAAAGTGACCGGGCGGATGTGGGTAGGGGCCACCTGCACAGAGGTAAATAACACTTAATCTAATGTATATGAGGTTAGACACAGATCAACTTGTCATGTTTAATGATAGTTAGGATAGTTTGTGAAGAAAGTTAGCGGGGTAAAGTCCCAGACGTTGGAGCACTGAACCTGGGCTGAACTGAGATAAAAGGCGAATACATTTTGTCCCGTCATGAGGCCAGAAACATGGCTCCAAATAAAAGCTAATGTTGCTCTTTCTGAAAATAGGGAGTCATATGTTATGACATATGTGTGTCAGCTTATTTTTAGTTTATTTGCAGACTGTCTGCAGCACCTGGTTGTAGTGGAGGCATGGGCATGGGCATGGGCCCCTCTCCAGGGACATGTGGGGGGAGGAAGCCTGGGTGTGTGGCCTCATAGGGTGGAGGACCGTAGTCTGGAGGCAACGGCTGTCCCTGTACAGGACCACTTCTTACAGGACCTGTTACTGAAGAAAGAAAACACAGGTTTGAGTCATGCAAAAATAAATCATACTCTAACCACCTCACAGCTGGCCCTGCTTGATTATCAGTTTGCTCAAAACGTGTTTCCTCTTCATAAGAGTTTTCAGTTTACTCATACACAATGATTAAAATATAGTCAAGAAGTGCAACGGTCAGGGTCCAAAATCCTGCATGTTTAGCTTCATTACCAGGTTGTCCATTCTTCTCCTCGATGAGCGGGGCACTGGGACCTCCAGGGTACGGAGGAGGAGGATCACTGGACATACTGGCCGGATGTCTGTAAAGGGGAAGGGGCCGGACGCGGAGCTACCAGCAGAACTCCTCTGGACTTTTATCCTGTGAGGAAAAACAAACACACATTCACAGGTTGAGTCCCGCGGCTCGGACTTCACTCAAGTCATGAAACATTCACAGCAACAGTCAGAGAGCCCAATGAAGCAGGTTTGAGAGCAACAGCGTAGGTTTTAAGAAGCTTTGTGACCCGACTACCTGATATCAATGAGTAACCAAATAATGTTACTATGATGACATGACTGTGGCCAGCTGTGGGGAACTTTGAACTCAGCAAACTAGAGACTAACGGAGTCCTGTGGCTTAAAAAATGTGTTTGTGAAAGAGTGTTTTTTCAAAAGTAAACAGATTGAGGCTCTGTCAACATATTCACTAATACATGTCTTTAAAGGGGAAAAATATTTACCTGCAACTGGGAAAAGAGAGACTCCACCTGAGGAATCTGGCCACTACCTGTAACATGATGAAACATGTTAAAGTTACTTTAATAAGGTAAATAACAATAATATTGATAATGTCACTTCAGGCTACAGAACCACTGAACTCATGTAAATAAAACCAGCTGAGTGACACCAAACAGAAAGACTTAAAGACAAAAGAGAAACACCATCGCATTGACTTTATGTACTACAACAACAACAACAATCAACCTTTTGTTTGAGGCATTTCTCCTGCATTGATGCTAACGCTTCCCAGCTAAACTAGCTAGCTGGTGTTTCGTGTAATCCTTCCACCAGATAATCCAGCTCAACGCTACTTGCACAACTAACCATGAATAACTGAGTTACGTAATGGAGGCCAGCACTAACCAGCCCTGGTGTTAATGTGAATCTAGAGTAACGGTACGTTAAATAATGGCGGTGTTAAGTGTTGGCTAATTGCCAAGTCGCAGGGAATTTATCTCACCTGGCTCATAATAGCGTGAAGCTGAATGTGTTGAGAAACGACTGACAGCGAGTGTGTGTGTGTGTGTTTTCAGATGGTTAACGTTAATCTAACCTGGAAGAAAATGTTGTTGTTTTTCAGACAAATCAAAGCATGTTTTGCTAGCTGTCGATACGCTAGCTAGCGTCGCCATTCTAGGAACAACAGACTGAAGATATAAAGCCTGAAACACGTCGCTGAAACGACTCTAAACCGTCTTTATTGTTGTAAAACACCGAGTCGGTGATGCTGCAGCTGAAAGACACATTACCTGGTTGTGAGAGAGATGCTTCCCGACGGAGGTGTCACGTTAACTGAAGTACTTTGACGTTAGCAGCTTGTCTCCTGATGAGAGTCAACATCCGTTCACACGGATTTACACCCCGCGTCATTGATTATGTTTCACACAGGCAGGGTATTTAAAAAAAAAAAAACACACACAAAACACAAGATGACAAGTGATAAATGTGTAGTAATAGTATGTATACCCCAATAAGAAAGACTAAGATTGTAAGTTACAAACAGTAAAATGCTAGGGCAGTAAGTGCTTTTGAGAAGTGTATCTGTTGAAACGTTACCTACCTTTTTATACGTATTACCGTATCAAGTAAACATGTGCGATACACAAAAACAACAAAAATACAAATACATGATCCTATTTATTTTGAAAGGGCTCACCGGAAATGATAGTATGATATCGTGTCTGTATTGACGCTAACTTCAACGTCTGTAGCAGGCAAACTGGTTAAAATGAGTTAATCTAGGTATGATATGCTTAATCCGGTAATAATCAACAAATAATGAGTTGTACAAATATATATCAATAATAATAATGTATTGTACGTATTGATACAAAAGGTAATTGCAATATTACTGTTTAATAGCTAACGATTGGTCACAGCGAGGAATTGCATTACATTACATTTTAACTATAGACTGTATAGTGTTAATAAAAGTTAAATTGTTATTAATATCAATATATAAAATTCATTATTCGTGTGCTATAATAAAAAGTAACAGTAGTTTGTATTCATAGATTTGTCTCGATAATAATGTGCTGTGAGGACACTGCAGCACTATATTCAATAACTAAGTCCATGTAAGCATTAAATCAAGCTGGGCCACAAATTATTAATGTAGTTATTATAAATAACAACATTAGCATCAGTATTGATGTATCAATAAAACTGTTTTCTCAAATGGAGTCTAATGGAGAAGACAGTTGGCCAAAGTCTCTTCATAGGGTTATCTGCCCTCTAGTGGACACGGGAGGTAACTACAACACTAACCAACATAATCAAGCTAATGTCAATACAGACAAAACAATAAAAATACTTCCGGTCTATAGTTTCAAATGAATGTGACCAAAATAAAACGAAAAGAAACAAACAATATCATGAAATGATCGATTTCATTGTTATCCAGTCTGGTGAAGTTGAAGGTATACTAGCAGCATGAACATTGGTAGTGTAAGGACTGTATGGGGATTTCCAAACCGTCATATTATTTTACAGTAACATCAATCATGCAATGGCACTGGCACACCTCCACGGTACTACACATAAATACTGAATGAGTGTAAATTCAGATGATATATTCGTATTGAAAAGCAATATTTTTTTGTGTATTGGTATGAAACGTATATTATACATTATACTATTTATAATTAATTGTATTATTATTATTATTTTTTGTTTTAGTGTGGTTACTTTATTTTCAAAGTTCCTACCGAAAGTAACGTCCGCATTAATGCTATCTTGATTAATTTAGTGTAACGAAGTTCCACCTTGTGGCCACTAGAGGGCAGTATATATTAATAACGATTGTATCTATACCAACAGTTTGGCCAACGTGTATTTAGAATTGTAGGGTTATATGCCCCTTAGTGGACACAACGGGTAACTACAATACTACATTAATAAAGTTAGCGTTGATGTAAATATAAAACAAGGTAAATACTTCCGGTCTATACTTTCAAATTAATGTGACCAAGATAAAACGAAGAAACACAAACATATCACGGAATTATAATTGTCATCGTTCTCTAGCTAGTAGTAACTACATTGCCACCCTTTAGTGGAAATGGCATAGATATTTATGGTGACATTTTTAATTTTTTTATGAGTCACTCACAGTTAGTCCATGTCTGTATTAAGGCCACACGGTGTTGTCAAAACAATGGAACAGTCAGGCACTGATGTCTCCGAAAATGCTAGCTGGGGAGTCAACATGAAAAACTGTACGGCTGACGGGACCCGCATCTCCAGGACAGTAAAGACTGACCTGTACCCACTTGATACTGAGGATATTTCTCCAGCATCTCAGTACAGTCCAACATCAATACGAGAATACACTGCACTCCAAGAATCACAGTGAGGAACTGTGATTATATTTATCAACATTAGCCTACATATTGTTAAACACCATGTCAGATACTGACAGTACTAAAATTACAATATGCTTTTCGATACCTCAAAATAATAGCTGTGTAAATTAATTTATGTATGTATTTTTGGAGCACCGTATACACATGTATTTACTTATTTTCAATCTATTGTGCATATTATGTTTTTATTTCATGTGTTATGTGCCGATATTTTGGGCTTTGTATGAAACAAATTGAAAAGGCAGACAGTTGTTTTGATTTTGCTCTACTTTTATTTGTATTGCATCTACTTTGTCCCTATAGGTTTATAATAAACAATCGACGCACTTGCCCTGACCCCTTCCCCTCCCGACCCCCTTCCCACCGGGCGGTCCCAATACTAAAAGCGAACGCCCTCCGCTTCTGGACCGCTCGGAGACAGCCAATCAGATTCGCTCGTACTTCCATTAGCTCAGCTCTGGATAAACAACAGAACGTCTCACTCGTCTCAATTTGTTTCCTGTTAGCATTAGCATTAGCTTCCGCAGCATAGCCACTGATCACACTGAACGTGTAACATGTAAACGAAAGCGTTTACATATTGTCGATTATATATATATATGTTTTTGTTGACCTTAGTGTCCGTTTAAAGAAAGCGGTAATCGGAGCAGTAACGCGCTGTTAGCTGCCGAGCTGCTAGCTAGCTAACATCAACACAGAACGATGGGGTCCATCCTGAGTCGCAGAATCGCTGGTGTTGAGGACATCGACATCCAGGCGAACTCGGCCTATCGATTTCCTCCGAAATCGGGTAAGCAGTCATTTGGTTGAATCGATTATTCCCACTATCACGTATCTTTGTAAGCGAGAATAAACACGGAGGCACCGAGCACACATTGCCGTTAGCTAGCTAGGCTCTAACGTTAATGATTGATTATTGTCTGTTGATTATCATCCGCTCGTATTCAGTTAGATCATGAGCGTGTAGAAAGGTGACTGTCTGGATCACACGTTATTCATCTTCTGTTGTCTACAGAGTCGTGCTACTGGACTGTCAGAGTATTGCACGTTGGTGTATTGTTATTACGAGATCGTGGTCATAACACACGGAGCTTTGTATTCCTCACACCCAAGCTTCATGTACAGACTTCGTCAAAGTGTTTCATCCGCATAGAATTGAAGCAACAGGAGCTGAGGAACACGTGACTCTGACAGCCAGAGACATGACACCCAATGATGTTCAGCTTCCATACACGACCTTTCAGGCTCTGTTTCTTGTTAGTGTGCTATTTCAAAGGTGTCTAAGATATGTATGTCTTAGTGTCACGTGTTTATTACAATGTGCTTAAGATATTGTCAAACGGTAAAAACACAGAATGGAGTTGTGATGCCACGAGATTTAACTTTAAACCCATAAAAATACCACACACTGTACTGTCAGCTGGTCATATAATCTCCATCTCAGTACACATGCATACTTTTCATCTTATTTAATCTTCTTATTTTATTTAAGGATGGTTAGAAGGATTACACCTCAAAAAACTCTTGTTGAGATATAGAAATATGAATGATCACATTCATGCTACAACAGGTAGAGATCATTAATGGCATGGTGTTGTGTGACTTTATATTTGTTTTTCTCATATGAATTATATTCTTACGTTAGATGCAAAAACACAAAGAAGAGAACCTGAAGATATAAGTTATGATTACCAGTCTGACTTTGTTTGGGGGTTGAAGTCTACTGTCCTCCTGCCTCTGAAATGACGGCATTATGAACCATGAGCTCGAACATGTTGCTCCAAAGAGTCATATTACACTTCAGCCAACAATAGATAAACCGTTTAATTTTTTACAGGCAGATCATTTTAAGTAACTGTATGTGAATTGAGATATTGATAACATTGACAGACAGAGAGGTCCCTTTAATGAAAACATGTAGAAAAACAAAGTCATAAATGATCGGTGTTGCTGTATGATGTCGCTTGCTGCATCTTTTATTATTCATGTTTTTCTTCCTCTTGTCTTCAGGGAATTATTTTGCGAGCCACTTCTTTATGGGAGGAGAGAAGTTTGACACACCGCATCCAGAGGGATACCTTTTTGGAGAAAACATGGACCTCAATTTTCTTGGAAATAGGCCAGTGCAGGTAAAAACAGATGTTTCTTCAATCCAGTTGTGTTAATCATCTGAGAACAGCTTTAAAACTATGATGTAGTTCTACATTTTATCTCACACCATGTTGATGATTACAAATCAAATATCATCATCCATGTTGCTCTTATTATGTCAATAGTTTCCATACGTGACGCCTGCACCCCATGAGCCCGTGAAGACCCTGAGGAGTCTGGTCAACATTAGAAAGGACTCTCTGCGTTTGGTCAGGTAAAAATAACAGACACAGTGTAAAAGCAAACAACTGTTTAAAGGAAGAGAACCTCCTCTGTCACCTAAAGTCTGAAACCGTGTGATTGTAGGTATAAAGATGACTCCGACACCACGGTGGAGGAAGGTGCGAAACCAAAGGTTCGGTACGGCGTGGAGTTCACCTTCGATGCTGATGCTCGGGTGGCCATCACCCTCTACTGCCAAGCATTCGAGGAGTTCTCCAACGGGATGGCAGTGTAAGAGCTTCATCTTTTCATGGGACAGAGTCAGACGAAGCTATAACTATCGGGAGCACGAACATGGGGTCCACATCTCTCGGCCTTTGAGAGGATCCATTGTTCAGACTGGAACAAAGCAGCATTGTATTAGTGGAAAACCTTGTGCCAGAGACATTTAAACTCTGTTTTATGGATAGTGAGACTCGAGCCTGAGAACACACAGACTAGAATAGATACAGTTATTAGCAACCTCCAGTCACCATGGATACTGCTCAGGAGACTTAGAAGAAGATGAAAGTAACGTTTTGCTCTGAAGTTATCGTGTTACGATGAGAGGAGACAGAAAGATGAGGTGTTTCTTACGGGGCTGCATCAGATATTGCTCCGGTCCTGCTCTGCTCTTCAGTTGTCTTTATTTTCATCTTGTCTGGGGTTCTAGATGTCTAATGTAACGAGTACTTAAAGATGATTTCCTTACAGACAATTGTCTTAATGAAACTGCCCAGTTAGAAAAAACGCGTCCAGGATTTCTTGGTCCTCCTGCACGTTGACCATCTTTCTCTGAAACATACTGTGTGCAGATACAGCCCCAAGAGTCCGTCGCTGCTCTCTGAAACTGTGCATTACAAGCGCGGGGTGAGCCAACAGTTCTCCATGCCGTCTTTCAAAATAGATTTCACCGAGTGGAAAGAGGAAGATGTAAGTATAACTTCTATTGAAACATTTTTATGAACAATACAGTTTGTAATTATAGCATAAGTCTTCAAGGAAAAACGTTTACAAACAAATTTAGTTTCATGACCGACATATAATTACAGAAAGAGCATTTGTCTTAAATATTAATACGACATTTAAAGATGATGGAATTTATCGGGTAATATCTGTGAATGAATTTAAATAACATGTCTTTGTTACTCAACACGTTTGTAGAGGAGAGTAAACACAGCTCTAGCACCAAGAGCTCGGTCTGCCCATTTATATTTGTATTACTTTAACATGAAGAGAAGTATCTGCAGCAGTTTGTGGAGTTTGTTACCTGATCACACGTCACTAAATCAATTTGTCTCCACGTGTGTCGGTTTATGTCGCCGTGCCTCATTGAATAATTCAATCTGTCTCTTCTCTGTTAAAGCTGAACTTTGACCTCGACCGCGGTGTGTTTCCTTTGGTAATCCAAGCTGTGGTGGATGAAGGAGACGGTGGGTCACTAGAGTCAGGAAGGAAATCACACCAATGATGCTGCTGAAATAAATAGGACGTAAACATTTTTGGTAACCAAAATATTGTGTGTTGTTTTACAGATTGTCTCGGACACGCTCACGTACTTTTGGCAGCCTTTGAAAGAGTACGTATACATCTAATTAAAATGATTTGTTTTAAATTTCAATAAAACAAGTTTTTAGCTGAAACAAGTTTGTTTTTTCATCTCCAGCACGTTGATGGCAGTTTCTCCGTCAAGCCTCTGAAGCAGAAGCAAATTGTATGTTTATGAATGTCCTTATTTGAATGATTATAGAGTCATCACCCCATAGCTGAGTCCGTCCCCCACTGGCTGGCTACTTCACATCCTTGTGGAGTTCACAATGCATTTAACCAATAAGCACAGGCCTTCATCACATGGTTATACACTATTACACTGTTTCTCTCTTTTTTCACCATACATGTCTTTGCGTCGTTTCTGTTACTGTATCTATCAGGTGGACCGTGTGAGCTACCTCCTACAGGAGATCTATGGGATTGAGAACAAAAACAACCAAGAAACCAAGGTTTCAGGGAACGTTTTACTATATTCATGAATCACTATGCTGTGAAAGTTATTTCATGTTTTATTTGTGTTGCTTTTGATTTGATTTTGTTTTCTTTTTCCAGCCATCCGACGATGAAAACAGTGACAACAGCAACGAGTGTGTTGTCTGTCTGTCTGACCTGCGAGATACACTCATCCTCCCCTGCAGACATCTGTGTCTCTGCAACTCCTGCGCAGACACTCTGCGTTACCAGGCCAACAACTGTCCCATCTGCAGGCTGCGTAAGAAGTTCTGCTCTTCAAGATGCTTAATTGATGCTATTTTAGGAGTAGTCATTAGAGTATTTACATTATTATTGTGTTTGACTTGTGTTACCAGCCTTCAGAGCCTTGCTGCAGATCAGAGCTGTGAGGAAAAAGCCTGGTGCTCTTTCCCCGGTGTCCTTCAGCCCTGTTCTGGCTCAGACTATGGACCATGACGAGCACTCAGTAAGTCTCATGTACATGTGTGTATAACCAGATAACATTGGCTAAGACGATACAAAATCTAGATTTTGATTGTTTATCATTTTGCCTCTGCAACTTTGTAAATGATGTCATCCAGCAACTATTTCAGGAACTACTGAACACAGACTGACGTCTGATCCTCGTCTCTGTCCCTTTGCAGGGCACAGACTCGGTTCCTCCCGGCTTTGAACCGATCTCTCTGTTAGAGGCTCTGAATGGGCTGCAGTCAGTGTCTCCTGCCATCCCGTCTGCCCCTCTCTACGATGACATTAACTTCTCAGGGGGTCCGGGCGGCGAAAGCAGGCAGCTGAGCTCCCCAGAACATTTGAGTGATGGAAGTCTGCAGAAAGGCAAAGTCAGCAAGTCACCTGACAGGTACAGTTTACCCGTACATGCGCTCAAAAACATTACTGTAAGAAATCAGGTTTGGACAGGAAATGACATACTATGAATATGTTTGTATCTGTAACATTAAGAGCAAACATCACTTTACATTGTTTAATACATTGACGTGGTGTTCAGTTATTTTCCACATTGGTAAATTACTGTGGCTGCTGCAGATTTTCTTCCATATGGGTTTAGTCATGACATGATTGTGGAATGCAGCTACTACCTGCTAATGGCCTTACGTTTGTAAAGTATATCTAAATACTACCACATCTAGAGGACATTATCTTTTTGTTGTTTACGGTGTAAATAGAGTGAAATCTGTCCATTTGATGAAATGACCTGTTTGTTTTGTCTTGTCCTCCTCTCCAGCACCCTCAGATCTCCATCCTCTCCCATCCAGGAAGAAGATGAAGAGAAGCTGTCTGAGGTGTCTGATGCTCAGCCACACACACTGCTGTCCAGCAGCCCCGCCCCCACTGACGTAAGCCGCCACCGCATCAACTGACATTTAAACTCTGCTACAAACAAAAGCGTTAACCAGTCATGTTCCCTTCTTCTTTTAGGCCACAGCCACAGAGGATGTGGCAGAATCTCTGTCTCCAGATGATGGTGAGTTTTGTCGTTTGCCAGTCAGTGAACAGTGATTTATGTGGCAACTGGTAAAGATTTGTTGGCTTTGAGGGTTAGATTCATGTATCCTCTCTTGGGTGATCCAGAGGACAGGATGCATTCTGGAGGAGACATCCTACAGGACTGCAGCAGTGAACACAGCAGCTTGACCAAAACAGAGAGCGACCCAGCGGGCGACTTGTCTCTGCCAGGTGAGAAATTCTCTGCCAGGAAAAGAGAAGAAATATACGACTGTCAAGAATAATCTTTACGCCCCTGAAAACAGCCCAATATGCACCGTGTATGTAATCTATTTATCTATAAAGCCATATACAGTATAGACCTGTACTTTCAGACAGCTTAGAGCAAATTGGATCAAACATTGACTGCAGTTTCTAAGATTGATAGCATTATCAACTACAAATCGCCCGGTTCTTGCTTATTTTTGACAACTTTCTAGTTCTCTAACGTTTCTTTTCCTAAAGCCGAGACTCAAGGCTGTGGTTCTCTGTGCTTTGCATCTAACTTGTGTGCTATTGTGCCTCTCTGTTTCCTAACACTCCTCATCTGTTTCCTGCCGTCTTGTCCCTTCGTACCGCCTCACTTTGGGCAGCTCTAGGTCCTGATTCCTGCTCTATTGGTATGGAGGAATAACTGTGGTATGTAGGCTTTCCTGTCTGCTCTGCTTCTCTGTATGAGCTCTTCTGCTCTCACTGAATCCCCTTTCCCCATAAATAGATCCATTGACCTCTATCCCAGCTAGAAAAACAAAAGATCCAGCAGGTATTATCACATGAAATTCTTGTGATAGGCCCATCTCATCAAGAATGAGCACTGTTTCTATATTTGCATCTCTATTTATGTGAAGTCTGACTGGAAAGTTCACTTTGAGTCATATTGCTTATTCATAGCTTCTCCCTCTTCAGGATCATCAGAGTCAACAGAAAGCCTGAAAAGTCAGAGCACAAACTGCTCCAGCCAGCCTCTTCTGTGTCCCACAAGCAGCCTTCATATGGAAGATGAGCACCTCAACCCCTGACTCTGATCTCTCCTCTTCCCTCGCATCCATCAGAACAGATTTATGCGTTACAAAGATCATCCAGTTCCTCTATTCCTTACAACCCTCTACCCAGTCTTCTACTTCACTGATCAGAGCCAACGACAGCCCCGAAAGGAAGTCCACCAGGACTAAATGTCTCTGACATGAGAAAAGAAATTTGACTCCTGCAAAGATGTTCTTGGTACCTTACTCTATGACTGATGTTAAAAAAACAACCATTTCATGAACTGTCAGATGGTGTTCAGTTGTGTGTCTTGACCAGAGTTGTGGTCGTGTTATGTGGATTCCAGAAATATTTCACTACCTGTCGTGGTGGTTTTAAGCACACTTACTTTAAATTAACTATCAATTCCTTAACTCTAAATTCAGAAGAATTTATAAATACAGTTTGTGTCTAGATATTGTATTCATCAGTGAAATACATTAATGACTTGAGAACTTATTTTTACAGTAAGGCTGATTTGGGTTATGAGCAGAAATTTGAAAACATATTTTGTATGTATCGTTTGTTCATTTGAAGTGATTTTGCACTCCGACAAAATCGTTTATAATCCATTCCTTATAACAAGAGTTCATGAAGAGATGAATTTACATTGTCTACCGTCTTAAACATCTACATGTCATGTATATTATTTCAATGATGTGATATCTATGTATCATAACTGTACTAGAATCCTGTGTCGTTGCCTCCAAAATTCTATTCTTGCATATTACATTAAAAGAAACTAGATTCAGTTAACATGCACATTATATATGACTTGGATAATCAATAAGAGCTACAGATTCACATCCTAACAGCTAAACTCAAAGATAGCAAACGCCTGCAACAAGCATCGACGCTCCAGCTACATGTATGCTGACTCACTATTGCGCAGTAAGCGTGCTTGTCGTAGATGTCGCAGATCACTGTACAGTCTTTTTGTGGCAATGCCGGTGTCTGCTTTTGTGATGTAGCTGCGAAAAAAGGGGGTCTGGTGTTAGTGTGGCTGCGACACATTTACATAACATGGTCCATTACGTGTAGCGCCATGCGTATAGATCTATGTGCCTTGAAGTGATATGGCTGCTTGTTGCATTGGACATTAGTGTTTGTATAAATACTACAATATAAAACAGTTTTCATCCCGTAGACAGGATTTTGATGCTGATGTACAGAGCCTTTTTTTTCTATCGCAAACTTCATGCTACTGGAAAAATGTATATTGTTATAGTTGTTGCAATATGAAATTGAACTGTTCATTTACTATGTTATTGTCATTTATTAATTATGCATTTAATCTTAGTACTTAAGTTGAAGCGGATGTTTGATTGGAAGGACCACATCCAATGCAATAAGTGCAAACATGGCATTTTAATAATTGGGCTAACATTTGCATGTGAATTTGTAGTGGATTAAACCTCTCACTGCTTTTAAGTAACATGGTTATTTTGTCTTTCCCTCCCCTCCTCTTCTGTGCCATTTCAACTTGATACTGTGCCTTCCTGTTCCTGTTCTGACCACTATTGACCTGGTATCCAGGATAACTCCACAGCAGGTGGTTTGTGGCTCTCTGTAAAATCAATACTGTTTTTCCTTGTGTGTATAGCAGCATGTGTATGACAATAAAGAACAAATATTCAGCACTTCAACTACCAGTGCTTTTGTGATTCATCCCAATACTTATTTAGTGCTGACATTATTTATGTTTATTTAATTTAATATGTGCCCGGGGAGCTAAGGGGACAGTGTCTCGCTTAAGGACACTTCGACTCAGCCAAGGATCGAACCTTCAACAATTACCAGACAACCCTCTTAGTCTAGTGAGCTAGTCGCCCCCATAGTGATGGTATACTATCACTATAGTATATAACATCTTTTAAGCCTTTTTTTCATGGCGTTCTATACCTTGACATTATATATATGGTTACAGGAAATAACCTTTCTGACACTTTGGGGGTCTCCAGACACTGAGAAAACAAATCTATGTTTAAGAGTGAAAAATTGTGTATTTTGCATAATGACAGCTAGACGTATTACATTTCATTGGGATTCAACAGGACTTTTGATAACTGTTTTTGGCCAGTTTAGAGACAAAGATTGTAAATGAGTGTGTGCTTATGTGAATTCATCCACGTGGCTTTGAGTCCATTCTAATTAATCCGTTGACAATGATGGTTTAACTGTTTTGTCCCTCAGCTTTCTAGTTCCAGTGCTCTAGGGTATCTTAAATGAATAGGGTATCTTGAATTAAAACCATACTTTCATAAACCGCATGTCATGTCTTTGTTACACTTTATTGACAGACAAGACCCAACAGAAATTAAAGCTGCAAGCAGCGATGTACGGGCCCTCGTATCCTCCCGCACGTCGGAGGTACTGGCGGGATGCCGGCAGAAGCGGCCATAAATATCTGCGGCCATAAATATCTGCGGCCATAAATATCTGCGACCATCAGACAGCGAGCCCACAAGTTAGACTTATTTTTAATGATTGGACTGTGTGACACTGGAAATTATGTAGTGCAAATATTTCACCAGTTCCTGTATCCACTATGTGGCGCTAGAGAACACGCGCAAACATGCATTATGTTGCTCTATATCAAGTATAGACCACATCGTGTAAATCCAATTCAGTGTGTCACATAACGCTGTCTTCCTGTTGTCAGTAGGTACTTTACTTTTTTAGTTACTTTTAAAGTTACTTTACTTTTAAAGTTGCTTTTTTAGTTACTTTACTTTTAGAGTTACTTCTTTAGTTACTTTACTTTTAAAGTTACTTTTTTAGTTACTTTACTTTTAAAGTTACTTTACTTTTAAAGTTACTTTTTTAGTTACTTTATTTTTATTTGAAAAACTCTAAGTAACTTTAAAGGTAAAGTAACTAAAAAAGTAACTTTAAAAGTAAAGTAACTAAAAAAGTAACTTTAAAAGTAAAGTAACTAAAGAAGTAACTTTAATAGTAAAGTAACTTTGAAAGTAACTAAAAAAGTAAAGTAACTAAAAAAGTAACTTTAAAAGTAAAGTAACTTTAAAAGTAACTAAAAAAGTAAAGTAACTAAAAAAGTAACTTTAAAAGTAAAGTAACTAAAAAAGTAAAGTAACTAAAAAAGTAACTTTAAAAGTAAAGTAACTAAAAAAGTAACTAAAAAAGTAAAGTAACTAAAAAAGTAACTTTAAAAGTAAAGTAACTAAAAAAGTAACTAAAAAAGTAAAGTAACTAAAAAAGTAACTTTAAAAGTAAAGTAACTAAAAAAGTAAAGTAACTAAAAAAGTAACTTTAAAAGTAAAGTAACTAAAAAAGTAACTTTAAAAGTAAAGTAACTAAAAAAGTAAAGTAACTAAAAAAGTAACTTTAAAAGTAAAGTAACTAAAAAAGTAACTTTAAAAGTAAAGTAACTTTAAAAGTAACTAAAAAAGTAAAGTAACTAAAAAAGTAACTTTAAAAGTAAAGTAACTAAAAAAGTAACTAAAAAAGTAAAGTAACTAAAAAAGTAACTTTAAAAGTAAAGTAACTAAAAAAGTAACTAAAAAAGTAAAGTAACTAAAAAAGTAACTTTAAAAGTAAAGTAACTAAAAAAGTAAAGTAACTAAAAAAGTAACTTTAAAAGTAAAGTAACTAAAAAAGTAACTTTAAAAGTAAAGTAACTAAAAAAGTAAAGTAACTAAAAAAGTAACTTTAAAAGTAAAGTAACTAAAAAAGTAACTTTAAAAGTAAAGTAACTTTAAAAGTAACTAAAAAAGTAAAGTAACTAAAAAAGTAACTTTAAAAGTAAAGTAACTTAAAAAGTAACTAAAAAAGTAAAGTAACTAAAAAAGTAACTTTAAAAGTAAAGTAACTTTAAAAGTAACTAAAAAAGTAAAGTAACTAAAAAAGTAACTTTAAAAGTAAAGTAACTAAAAAAGCAACTTTAAAAATAAAGTAACTTAAGTAAAGTTATGACTTTTCGACATGGTACACTGACTTTTTCATGACTTTTTTCAACATCCTATACTATGCTGTTTATAACTCTGCAGCAACTCCCTTCATCAACATCTATTGTCTTCCTTCAGGATGGAGTCCAATCGCCAAAGACGTTGCACTATTCACATTTGTACAATGTGTAATAAATTATTGTGAAATTCTAATGAAGTCTCTCCTGATTGAATGACTTTTTTGACTGTTTTTCGACTTTAACCCCAGTAGAACAAACTGAAAAAACACAATTGGGTTTCATCATTAATTCTTTTCTTTACTGCATTTGCACATAATTCACTGAACACACGGAAGTCCAGAAGCATCCAATACATAAACTGACCAATGAAAACAAGGTAAAAACAATACGTCTGTAATAAAATACACTTTCATGTTCTTATATGCATAATATAAAAACAATAAAGGAAAATATTTAAATTGCAGTAATTACTATTTACAAAAGGCATTTTCTTTTAAAAGGAACTTTTACAACTTCAGTACCTATAAATAAATCAAACTATATGCAGGTCAGGTGCAGTAGTACAAAAAGGCTTTGATATCAGGAGAGTAAGGTGACAGTTTTACAGCAGGACAGAAAGGCGGGATAAGGCCTGATGAACATTAGGTAGCCTGGAGGAGTTCACCAATGAGGAGCGAGTGCTTTTCCTCCGTTTCGTCTCTGGCCGGTCCAGGTTGCCTTCCAACCCAGCTGATATCACGCAGAAGTTCCAAATCATCAAGGTTGATAGGGTGAGGTCATCGCTAACGGAAATAACGAGCCTGTTGACGAGGGCAAACATATCAATAGTACAAACTACTAAACTTTTTCCCCCTATCATGTCCTACAGCCCGTCAACGGCCTCCCTACTGCACAGACCTGCTTCTTCCTGTTTCGCCTGCCCCCTTACACGAGCCAGGTCATCCTCGCTGAGCGTCTGCGTTACTCCATCCACAACTGCCCCTCCATCGACAACTACATGCTGACCCACAACACCGACGCAGCAGACAGATCCGACACAGAGGAGTGAAGCGGCCAGCTGTGGTCAACCTGGTGATGAATGTATCTTCTCCCATGCCATGCACATTATGCACTGAACACAGACTTCTATTCGCCAAACCTGTAAGGTAGTGTACTGTACTGTTTATATGTTGGTTGAAATTAAAGATATGTGTAGTTTTGGTTTTCCAAATGTGCAAGGTGTTGTAATTAATGCAGTGCTTACTCTGAATCAACACTACAGGGATACGGAATAAGAGTTTTTCAAATAAAAATAAAGTAACTAAAAAAGTAACTTTAAAAGTAAAATAACTTTAAAAGTAAAGTAACTAAAAAAGTAACTTTAAAAGTAAAGTAACTAAAAAAGTAACTTTAAAAGTAAAGTAACTAAAAAAGTAAAGTAACTTTAAAAGTAACTAAAAAAGTAAAGTAACTAAAAAAGTAACTTTAAAAGTGAAGTAACTAAAAAAGTAACTAAAAAAGTAAAGTAACTAAAAAAGTAACTTTAAAAGTAAAGTAACTAAAAAAGTAACTTTAAAAGTAAAGTAACTTTAAAAGTAACTAAAAAAGTAAAGTAACTAAAAAAGTAACTTTAAAAGTAAAGTAACTTAAAAAGTAACTAAAAAAGTAAAGTAACTAAAAAAGTAACTTTAAAAGTAAAGTAACTTTAAAAGTAACTAAAAAAGTAAAGTAACTAAAAAAGTAACTAAAAAAGTAAAGTAACTAAAAGTAACTTTAAAAGTAAAGTAACTAAAAAAGTAGCTTTAAAAGTAAAGTAACTAAAAAAGTAAAGTAACTAAAAAAGTAACTTTAAAAGTAAAGTAACTAAAAAAGTAACTTTAAAAGTAAAGTAACTTTAAAAGTAACTAAAAAAGTAAAGTAACTAAAAAAGTAACTTTAAAAGTAAAGTAACTAAAAAAGCAACTTTAAAAATAAAGTAACTTAAGTAAAGTTATGACTTTTCGACATGGTACACTGACTTTTTCATGACTTTTTTCAACATCCTATACTATGCTGTTTATAACTCTGCAGCAACTCCCTTCATCAACATCTATTGTCTTCCTTCAGGATGGAGTCCAATCGCCAAAGACGTTGCACTATTCACATTTGTACAATGTGTAATAAATTATTGTGAAATTCTAATGAAGTCTCTCCTGATTGAATGACTTTTTTGACTGTTTTTCGACTTTAACCCCAGTAGAACAAACTGAAAAAACACAATTGGGTTTCATCATTAATTCTTTTCTTTACTGCATTTGCACATAATTCACTGAACACACGGAAGTCCAGAAGCATCCAATACATAAACTGACCGATGAAAACAAGGTAAAAACAATACGTCGGTAATAAAATACACTTTCATGTTCTTATATGCATAATATAAAAACAATAAAGGAAAATATTTAAATTGCAGTAATTACTATTTACAAAAGGCATTTTCTTTTAAAAGGAACTTTTACAACTTCAGTACCTAAAATAAATCAAACTATATGCAGGTCAGGTGCAGTAGTACAAAAAGGCTTTGATATCAGGAGAGTAAGGTGACAGTTTTACAGCAGGACAGAAAGGCGGGATAAGGCCTGATGAACATTAGGTAGCCTGGAGGAGTTCACCAATGAGGAGCGAGTGCTTTTCCTCCGTTTCGTCTCTGGCCGGTCCAGGTTGCCTTCCAACCCAGCTGATATCACGCAGAAGTTCCAAATCATCAAGGTTGATAGGGTGAGGTCATCGCTAACGGAAATAACGAGCCTGTTGACGAGGGCAAACATATCAATAGTACAAACTACTAAACTTTTTCCCCCTATCATGTCCTACAGCCCGTCAACGGCCTCCCTACTGCACAGACCTGCTTCTTCCTGTTTCGCCTGCCCCCTTACACGAGCCAGGTCATCCTCGCTGAGCGTCTGCGTTACTCCATCCACAACTGCCCCTCCATCGACAACTACATGCTGACCCACAACACCGACGCAGCAGACAGATCCGACACAGAGGAGTGAAGCGGCCAGCTGTGGTCAACCTGGTGATGAATGTATCTTCTCCCATGCCATGCACATTATGCACTGAACACAGACTTCTATTCGCCAAACCTGTAAGGTAGTGTACTGTACTGTTTATATGTTGGTTGAAATTAAAGATATGTGTAGTTTTGGTTTTCCAAATGTGCAAGGTGTTGTAATTAATGCAGTGCTTACTCTGAATCAACACTACAGGGATACGGAATAAGAGTTTTTCAAATAAAAATAAAGTAACTAAAAAAGTAACTTTAAAAGTAAAATAACTTTAAAAGTAAAGTAACTAAAAAAGTAACTTTAAAAGTAAAGTAACTAAAAAAGTAACTTTAAAAGTAAAGTAACTAAAAAAGTAAAGTAACTTTAAAAGTAACTAAAAAAGTAAAGTAACTAAAAAAGTAACTTTAAAAGTGAAGTAACTAAAAAAGTAACTAAAAAAGTAAAGTAACTAAAAAAGTAACTTTAAAAGTAAAGTAACTAAAAAAGTAACTTTAAAAGTAAAGTAACTTTAAAAGTAACTAAAAAAGTAAAGTAACTAAAAAAGTAACTTTAAAAGTAAAGTAACTTAAAAAGTAACTAAAAAAGTAAAGTAACTAAAAAAGTAACTTTAAAAGTAAAGTAACTTTAAAAGTAACTAAAAAAGTAAAGTAACTAAAAAAGTAACTAAAAAAGTAAAGTAACTAAAAGTAACTTTAAAAGTAAAGTAACTAAAAAAGTAGCTTTAAAAGTAAAGTAACTAAAAAAGTAAAGTAACTAAAAAAGTAACTTTAAAAGTAAAGTAACTAAAAAAGTAACTTTAAAAGTAAAGTAACTTTAAAAGTAACTAAAAAAGTAAAGTAACTAAAAAAGTAACTTTAAAAGTAAAGTAACTAAAAAAGCAACTTTAAAAATAAAGTAACTTAAGTAAAGTTATGACTTTTCGACATGGTACACTGACTTTTTCATGACTTTTTTCAACATCCTATACTATGCTGTTTATAACTCTGCAGCAACTCCCTTCATCAACATCTATTGTCTTCCTTCAGGATGGAGTCCAATCGCCAAAGACGTTGCACTATTCACATTTGTACAATGTGTAATAAATTATTGTGAAATTCTAATGAAGTCTCTCCTGATTGAATGACTTTTTTGACTGTTTTTCGACTTTAACCCCAGTAGAACAAACTGAAAAAACACAATTGGGTTTCATCATTAATTCTTTTCTTTACTGCATTTGCACATAATTCACTGAACACACGGAAGTCCAGAAGCATCCAATACATAAACTGACCGATGAAAACAAGGTAAAAACAATACGTCGGTAATAAAATACACTTTCATGTTCTTATATGCATAATATAAAAACAATAAAGGAAAATATTTAAATTGCAGTAATTACTATTTACAAAAGGCATTTTCTTTTAAAAGGAACTTTTACAACTTCAGTACCTAAAATAAATCAAACTATATGCAGGTCAGGTGCAGTAGTACAAAAAGGCTTTGATATCAGGAGAGTAAGGTGACAGTTTTACAGCAGGACAGAAAGGCGGGATAAGGCCTGATGAACATTAGGTAGCCTGGAGGAGTTCACCAATGAGGAGCGAGTGCTTTTCCTCCGTTTCGTCTCTGGCCGGTCCAGGTTGCCTTCCAACCCAGCTGATATCACGCAGAAGTTCCAAATCATCAAGGTTGATAGGGTGAGGTCATCGCTAACGGAAATAACGAGCCTGTTGACGAGGGCAAACATATCAATAGTACAAACTACTAAACTTTTTCCCCCTATCATGTCCTACAGCCCGTCAACGGCCTCCCTACTGCACAGACCTGCTTCTTCCTGTTTCGCCTGCCCCCTTACACGAGCCAGGTCATCCTCGCTGAGCGTCTGCGTTACTCCATCCACAACTGCCCCTCCATCGACAACTACATGCTGACCCACAACACCGACGCAGCAGACAGATCCGACACAGAGGAGTGAAGCGGCCAGCTGTGGTCAACCTGGTGATGAATGTATCTTCTCCCATGCCATGCACATTATGCACTGAACACAGACTTCTATTCGCCAAACCTGTAAGGTAGTGTACTGTACTGTTTATATGTTGGTTGAAATTAAAGATATGTGTAGTTTTGGTTTTCCAAATGTGCAAGGTGTTGTAATTAATGCAGTGCTTACTCTGAATCAACACTACAGGGATACGGAATAAGAGTTTTTCAAATAAAAATAAAGTAACTAAAAAAGTAACTTTAAAAGTAAAATAACTTTAAAAGTAAAGTAACTAAAAAAGTAACTTTAAAAGTAAAGTAACTAAAAAAGTAACTAAAAAAGTAAAGTAACTAAAAAAGTAACTTTAAAAGTAAAGTAACTAAAAAAGTAAAGTAACTAAAAAAGTAACTTTAAAAGTAAAGTAACTAAAAAAGTAACTTTAAAAGTAAAGTAACTAAAAAAGTAAAGTAACTAAAAAAGTAACTTTAAAAGTAAAGTAACTAAAAAAGTAACTTTAAAAGTAAAGTAACTTTAAAAGTAACTAAAAAAGTAAAGTAACTAAAAAAGTAACTTTAAAAGTAAAGTAACTAAAAAAGTAACTAAAAAAGTAAAGTAACTAAAAAAGTAACTAAAAAAGTAACTTTAAAAGTAAAGTAACTAAAAAAGTAAAGTAACTAAAAAAGTAACTTTAAAAGTAAAGTAACTAAAAAAGTAACTTTAAAAGTAAAGTAACTAAAAAAGTAAAGTAACTAAAAAAGTAACTTTAAAAGTAAAGTAACTAAAAAAGTAACTTTAAAAGTAAAGTAACTTTAAAAGTAACTAAAAAAGTAAAGTAACTAAAAAAGTAACTTTAAAAGTAAAGTAACTAAAAAAGTAACTAAAAAAGTAAAGTAACTAAAAAAGTAACTTTAAAAGTAAAGTAACTTTAAAAGTAACTAAAAAAGTAAAGTAACTAAAAAAGTAACTAAAAAAGTAAAGTAACTAAAAGTAACTTTAAAAGTAAACTAAAAAAGTAACTTTAAAAGTAAAGTAACTAAAAAAGTAAAGTAACTAAAAAAGTAACTTTAAAAGTAAAGTAACTAAAAAAGTAACTTTAAAAGTAAAGTAACTAAAGAAGTAACTTTAATAGTAAAGTAACTTTGAAAGTAACTAAAAAAGTAAAGTAACTAAAAAAGTAACTTTAAAAGTAAAGTAACTTTAAAAGTAACTAAAAAAGTAAAGTAACTAAAAAAGTAACTTTAAAAGTAAAGTAACTAAAAAAGTAAAGTAACTAAAAAAGTAACTTTAAAAGTAAAGTAACTAAAAAAGTAACTAAAAAAGTAAAGTAACTAAAAAAGTAACTTTAAAAGTAAAGTAACTAAAAAAGTAAAGTAACTAAAAAAGTAACTTTAAAAGTAAAGTAACTAAAAAAGTAACTTTAAAAGTAAAGTAACTAAAAAAGTAAAGTAACTAAAAAAGTAACTTTAAAAGTAAAGTAACTAAAAAAGTAACTTTAAAAGTAAAGTAACTTTAAAAGTAACTAAAAAAGTAGAGTAACTAAAAAAGTAACTTTAAAAGTAAAGTAACTAAAAAAGTAACTTTAAAAGTAAAGTAACTAAAAAAGTAACTAAAAAAGTAAAGTAACTTTAAAAGTAACTAAAAAAGTAAAGTAACTAAAAAAGTAACTTTAAAAGTAAAGTAACTAAAAAAATAACTTTAAAAGTAAAGTAACTTTAAAAGTAACTAAAAAAGTAACTTTAAAAGTAAAGTAACTAAAAAAGCAACTTTAAAAATAAAGTAACTTAAGTAAAGTTATGACTTTTCGACATGGTACACTGACTTTTTCATGACTTTTTTCGACATCCTATACTATGCTGTTTATAACTCCGCAGCAACTCCCTTCATCAACATCTATTGTCTTCCTTCAGGATGGAGTCCAATTGCCAAAGACGTTGCACTATTCACATTTGTACAATATTACTCTGCTCTTTTTTCCAGGTATCACTTATATTATTTGAAGGACAGAGCAAAAGTTATAGATAAGGCATACTACACTCCTTTATGGCATACTATATCATGATTTTTATGACATACTGCTATGACTTCTCTATGTACTATGCTACGAATGATATATAACATAGTATGTTATGACTTTTAATTCAATTTAATTGTTTACGTTAATGCTTAGTGCCCTGGTTTCCCTGGTCCGGGCGAGGTGGCTGAAGACCGTGGGCTGCTTATCAGCAGCCATTAATGATATTTGTATATGCTTATAACTATAAATATAAAGTGCTATAAGCAGATTATAATACATTATAAGTATGTTTATAATGTGTTTTATATTGTTATGCAGCATTAATGATATTTATATATGCTAATAACTATATGCAGTGCTATAAACAGATTACAACACATAATACGTATCTTTAGCATATTTAGCAGACACATAGCTACATTCAGCCCACTTTTAAAATGCATTTAAGTGCTGTGTTTACATGTCTCTGTGCATGCATGTGTGTGTGTGTGTGTGTGTGTGTGTGTGTGTGTGTGTGCGTGTGCATGTGCGTGTGCGTGTGTGTGTGCGTGCGTGTGTTTTGTACAGATGAATGTTGGCAGTGATGTTGACAAGTTCTCATTTAACAAACAATGAGGTTCTTTGTTTCTTTTCTTCTCTCTCTCTCTCTCTGTATGTGTGTGTGTGTGTGTGTGTGTGTGTGCGTGCGTGCGTGCGTGTGTGTTTTAGACGACTCTTTCACTGTTTCCAGGAAAATGGATTAGATCGATGTTCTAATGAAGATACGCCGTCAACAGGAAGTCAGTTTGTGGGAACACAAGCTGCAGACACTGTGTGTGTGTGTGTGTGTGTGTGTGTGTGTGTGTGTGTGTGTGTGTGTGTGTGTGTGTGTGTGTGTGTGTGTGTGTGTGTGTGTGTGTGTGTGAGTGTGTGTGTGTGTGTGTGTGTATGTGTGTAATGACCTCACCCAGCAGACATTTGAATCTGGAGGAGTGGACTGATTATAAAAGCAGTGCATTGAGACGAGCAGCAGACAACTGGAGACTCAACAAGACTCACAGACAGAGACACTCACAGACAGACAGACAGACAGACAGGACGGGGGAGAAAGGTGGCAACAGGTGGATGCAGAGGACAGACAGGTGCAGCCATGACGAGCATAAAAATGTCCTTTTTTGAGATGTGGAGGAGCAAAATGGAGAGAGGAGAGCTTCTGAAGAGAGCCAATCAGCTGAGACTTCGTCCTTCACAGCTGTAAGTGTGATTCTCTTTAAATACGCTCTGCTTTAAATACGGTCACATGACCAGAGAACATCCTGCTTTAAATACAGGCAGTGAGAGTGATGGTCACATGACCGGAGAACATGTTGCTTTAAATACAGGCAGTGAAGTGAGAGTGAGAATATGAACTGAGCTTTGAGGTGTGTCTCATGTTTCAATGTGACGAAGGTTACCGTCCTCATCACTTCACACAGTCCGAGAACACTGCTGAGACCAGTCCTCATGAAGTCTCTCAGTAGTACTTGTTTTTGTTTGAGGTCCTCTGCTCTACTCCCCATCTCCACCCAGGAGGCGGTTGCTAGGTGACAGTGGAGTTCGGGCAGCTCTGCAGAAGACCAGGATGGCGTCTCTGCTGCCTCCTGTTGGTACGGAGGTCTTCAGACCTTTGACCCCAGCTTCACTTCAGAAGATTAAACAACATGAAGATAAGGAGATGGAGCTCCAGACGAAGAAGAGGAGCAAAGAGGTACAAAACACACAAATCAATACCCAGGAATCAATACTAATACAATATAATACTAATCAATACTCTGAGGAGAACCATGCAGACTTTGAACCGATTCACGGGGCAGAACTTTAGACCTGCTGCCTGAAGAAGAAACACTTATATAAAAAATGAATACATCATTATGCTTTGATTTAAATATCATTTTAAGTTTAAGAATCTAAATTTATTAGAGCTCAACAACATTAACGGGTAAAACCAAATCCTCCTCTCTGATTGGCTGGCTCTCTGGTTGACAGGTAACAGAGAACAACCAACCCAAACCAGCCAGTGACCTGGAGGCTGGGAAGCCCCTCCCATTCTTCTACGGAAACCCGCCCCCTCAGCTTCTGAACACCCCATTGGAGGAGCTGGATCCCTTCTACCAATCACAGAAGGTCTGTCTCTCTTTAATAGAATCCTCATTAAAAGATGAAAAACATCACGTCTGACCCCTGACCTGTGTGTCTCTGTCTTTGTCTGTCTCTCTGCAGACATTCATTGCGCTCAGTAAAGACAACATAATTCACAGGTTTAATGCTGAGCCGGCTTGTTACCTGCTGAGTCCATTCAGCCCGCTGAGGACCGTCGCCATCAAGATCCTCATGAACTCATATCCTTTGTGACCCTCTATTGAACTCATGTAGTCCATTTGTCTTTTTTTTTTATTAGTAACGTTTTTTTTTGTAGTTTATTGTAATTTTGTGTCAATAGTTTAGTGTCTTTTTTGATAGTTTAGTGTTATTATTAGAAGTTTACTGTAATTCTTTATCGGTAGTTTTGTGTCTTTTTTGGTTGTCTAGTATCATTTTGGAAATTCAGTGTATTTTTTGGTAGTTTGGAGTAATTGTTATAGTTTTGGTAGTTCAGTGTCTAATATATATATATATATTTTTTGGTAGTTTTGTGTCTTTTTTGGTAGTTTTGTGTCTTTTTTGGTAGTTACGTATCTTTTTGGTTGTTTACCATCTTTTTGGTAGTTTTGTGTACTTTTTTATTGGTAGTTTTGTGTCTTTTTTTGACAGTTTAGTGTTATTAAAAGTTTACTCTAATTCTTTATCCGTAGTTTAGTGTCTTATTGGTTGTATAATATCATTTTGGAAATTCAGTGTCGTTAAGTGTAGTGTAGTTTGGAGTAATTTGTATTGGTAGTTTTGGTAGTTCAGTGTCTTTTTTGATAGTTTAGTATCCTTTTTGGTAGTTTTGTATCTTTTTTGGTAGTTTTTGTCTTTTTTGGTAGTTTTGTGTCTTTTTTGTTTATTTGTATCTTTGGTAATTTTGTATCTTTTTTGATAGTTTTGTATCTTTTTTTGGTAGTTTAGTATATTTTTCTGTGTAGTATCATTTTGGAAATTAAGTGTCTTTTTTGGTAGTTTGTAGTAATTTTTATTGTAAAAGGTAAAATATAGTACCTTCACGCCATCTCTATCGTGGTATATTGTGCCTCGTTCAGTGACCATGTTCACAATGCATTGTGAGATACTGAGTCCTCTATTTAGGGTTTACTACTTCTCATTATACATTCAGAACTATGAAATGGTGAACTCACGATACTGTGAGACTGACTTTGGACTAAACTTTTCCTCAATTCATCAAAACTTTATTCAGTTTGTTCATCCTGCTAACGATTCTGACCAACTGTGTGTTCATGACGATGACTGATCCTCCAGCATGGATCAGGATGGTGGCGTGAGTAACACACACACACACACACACACACACACACACACACACACACACACACACACACACACACACACACACACACACACACACACACACACACACACACATTTGGAGGACCAAATAACATCTGAAAATAACAGAACTGATTCACAGCATTAAACTGCTTTAAAGAAGAATAAAGAGTCTGCCTGTCCTCAGTGTCGATCTTTCATTGTTCACAAAGCTGTCATCTGCATATAAAAGGTCACTCAACTTCAGTTTGAACTTTGACCTCTTTGCAAAGTTTAAGTGCTGAATTGAATCTCTGTTCTCAAAGCTACATAATAATGGCTGGGACACAAGTTGAGCTTTGGTATTTGACACGGTCACAGTGTGAGCTGTGATGTTGACTGCAGATGGCAATAGATGATATGAATAATAATGTTCTGGGTACGCTGTGTTGTACCCCTATGATATGATCAGTGACATGAAACACTCTTTGCTGCAGTCACATAGCATCAAAGTAGAAAATACTATTTAAAATGTATGTATATATTTCACTTTATACTTTATAATGATACTGATTCCATCTCAGAAGAAGGCCTTAAGATGTGGTCAAACGCTTCAGGAACAAGTGTTGAGAAGTTTTCTGGTATTGAACATTACCAATGTAAGAACCACACAACCATCTAATCCCTTTATGTATGCTATGCTAAATGCTATATAAGCTTTAACTTTACAATGGGAGTGTTATTTTTGTTACACCTGTGTTCTATTTGAATTGAGTGTATTTGTGCTGTATTTAAATATTTCTGTGTTTTTCCGTCTTTAAACAGACACGTGTTCACAGCCATCTACACGTTTGAAGCCATCATAAAGGTTGTTTCCAGAGGCTTCTGTGTCGGGAAATTCACCTTCCTCAGAGATCCCTGGAACTGGCTGGACGTTATGGTGATCAGCACGGGGTAATAATCAACAATGTTCAACACATTTTAATCACAAACTTTGTAGTCGTCATGTATCTCTTTGTAGTCGTCATGTATCGTCATGTATCTCATGTAGCTGTAGGATAGTTTTCAACAGTTATCCCTCAGCCAGATCTTGTTTTATCCACTAAAACAACACTGATGATGATGATGATGATGATGATGATGATGATGATGATGATGATGATGATGATGATGATGATGATGATGATGTGTTTCAGATTTGTGGCGGGGTTTGTAGACTTTGGCAAAGCTTCTGTGCTGAGGACAGTTCCTCTAGTCCTAAAGATCATCACAGTCAACCGAGGTAAGTGTGTGTGTATTTGTGTGTCTGTGTGTGTGTCTGAATTTGAGTTTAAAACATAAAAAAATGAACAAACATTATCACAGTATTGACGTTATGTCAAAGACAGATATCTACTGAAGTGATGCTAACCAGCATAATATTGTAAAATGTACCTGTAGAGGTAATAGTGAGTCACTGCAGTCTTTAGTTTAACATGAGAGGAGGAAAACGTAGTCAGTCACGTTCAATACAAAGTGACAGAAACAAAGCAAAGATTTGGTTTCGATCCCATTGGACCGCCCCCCCCCCCCCCCTTCCCTAACCGCTAACACGTTGAGGGGGTCTCCAGTATTATTCTGACAGGCAGTTAGAGTTTCAGCAGTTTGGTTGGCTCTTGTGCATTTTTATCCTGCTGTTAGTTCCTAGTTGGTTTTATTAATAACCAATGACTGTATTTAGATGGACTAGAATGATTTAGAGGTGGATTGATGCCCCCTAGTTCTGTGGAGCATGTGGTCTGATGTTACACATTCCTCTTTTAAAGGCTGTTTTCATGAATCATGATGTAATGAGTCAGTCTTTCGCCCCACCCCCCTCTCAGGTCTGAAGACCACAGTCGGGGCTCTCGTCCGATCACTGAAGGGACTCTCTAGCGTCCTCGTTCTGATGGTGCCCGTCATCAGCATCTTGGCTCTGACTGGTCTGCTGCTCTTCATGGGAGAACTGAAGCACAAATGTGTCCTCTGGCCTAATCCTCATATCACTTTCCACGATAATATCACTTTCCACGATAATATCACTTTCCACGATAATATCACTTTCCAGGATAATATCACTTTCCACGATATCACTACAGACCCTGGTATGATGAAGATGATGATGATATTTAGATATACAGTGTTTGTCTGATCCCTGTACTTCAGCTGTTGCCCTTCGTCTCTCTGGCAGTGAACTACTACTTCCTGCCCAGTCAGCGCGACGCTCTGGTGTGTGGAAACGCCTCTGATTCTGGGTTTGTTCACAACACAGACACTTAATAACAATGAGACCTGATGATGATGATGATGATGATGAAGGTGATGATGAAGATGATGATGAAGGTAACGATGTGTTCAGTCGCTGTCCGGAGGGCTTTAGCTGTCTGAAGGCGGGAAACAACCCAAACTACGGCTACACCAGCTTTGACTCGTTTGGATGGTCTCTGATGTCTGTGGTCAGACTGCTGAGCAAAGACTACCTCGAGAGCCTGCTGCAGTTGGTCCGTAACCCTAAAGTTCAAAGTGTAATAACAACAAAAACAGGGTCTCTCTCTCTCTCACCTGTCTGTCTCTCACCTGTCTGTCTGCAGACGTTACAAGCATCAGGTAAAGCCTACCTGACCACCTTCGTGCTCGTCTTCTTCCCCGGCTGCTTCTTCCTCCTCAGCCTCGCTGTGGCGGTCGTTGCCACGGCGACCAGTCAGCGGGAGGAAGCCGACGTCGCCGAGCTCAAACGGAGAGAAGAAGAGTTCGGTCACATCCTGGAAGCGATAAAGAGGAGAGAAGAAGAGGAGGTGAGATCTGTTCAGTTCTCGCACCTTGTTCATGTAAATAAAGCTTTTATTAAAATGTGTTGTTGTTACAGCAGGAAGCCTGCAGGGCGGCGCTCTCACCGGAGTCTGCTGGTGAAAACACAGAGAGCATGGAAGGTACACACACACACACACACACACATACACACGTCAGTAAATATGCCTCTCACAAATATCCCATTGGCTTTTTTTTTTTAAGGGAACCAGAATAATGTTGACTTCCTGTTGGCCTCAGAGATCCACTATGTTGTGTTTCAGAGAACCAGAGGTCGTGTTCTTCGTGCTGGTTTGTCTTCGCCAACTTCCTCCTGAAATGGAACTGTTGTGGCTGTTGGCGGTGGCTCAAACAGCGGCTCTACATCTTCATCACAAGCCCGTTCTTCGACCTCGGGGTCATCATCTGCCTCATCATCAACATCGTCTTCATGTGTGTGGAGCATTATCCAATGACGGAGCGCTTCGAAAGGACGCTGAGTGAAGCACATCTGGTCAGTTCTAGTAAAGTTTGAAACTTTGAAATGGAAATGAAACAAGTTAAAAGTTACACTGATTCTCTTATCAGCAATTATAAAGCATAACCCACCCCCCTTATTTTCTATATAGCACCAGATCACAACAGAAGTCATTTAAGGTTCCCTTTCGTATAGAACAGGTCTACAACTTGTTCTTTTATTAAACAAACTAAGTAGCCTTATGTGATTTATCTTATTTACAGATGTAAATCATTAGATTAGATCATTAGAATCAGTTGACATTGTCAAAAGAGCCTTTAAATAAACATTAATAATACAGAATCACATTGAACAGCAACAACAAAACGTGGAGGAGAAAAAGGGAACGAAGCACCAAGAGACCTATTAAAGAATCAGACAATGAGAATAAAGGCCTGACTTTACACCATGATGAAGACTGATCGAGCCAAACACGTTGACCTCTGACGCCCGACCTCTCACCTCTGACCCCTGACCTCTCGCAGGTCTTCACAATGATCTTCATAGCTGAGATGTTCCTCAAAGTCGTGGCCATGGACCCGTACGGATACTTCCAGGTCAGACTTCCTGTTTATTGCCAGCTCAGTGTTGATGAGTGACAGATGTTACCATGGTAACGTGTCTGTTGCCATCGTTACAGGTTAGCTGGAACATCTTTGACAGCATCATCGTCTTCGTCAGCCTGGTGGAGCTGTTTGTCCATGACAGTCTTCGCTGGTTATTAGTTAGTGGTCAGTGGTTATTAGTGGTCAGTGTGACATCATCATCATCACCACATCAAAATTAACAAATACTTTTATTAAGTACTTTAAATATAACAATATAAATAATATTACTGTTCTCCTGTACAGATGAGAGTGTTCAGGCTGGCCAGGTGGTGGCCGTCCTTCCACATGTTGATAAAGATCATCTGGACCTCGTTGAGGGCTCTGAGCAACCTGACTCTCCTTCTGCTCATCACGGTCTTCATCTTCAGCGTGGTCGGCATGCAGATGTTCCAGCAGGACTACGAAGACCACGTCTGTCTCATCTCAGTGGACTGCCATCTTCCTCGTTGGCATTTTACTGACTTCTTCCACTCGTTCCTCGTCGTCACCAGGGTCCTGTTTGGAGAGTGGATTGAGATCACCTGGGACTGCATGGAGGTCTCGGATATGACCACGTGTCTGATCTTCTTCTCGATGTTCCTCGTCATCGGAAACCTGCTGGTGAGTCTCGGCAGGTTGACCTATTTGGACCTGAGCCTGGATCCTGTATCTCACTAATCCTCCGGTCCAGCAGGTCAGCTGTAGCTCGAACAGATCCATGTGTGAGGACAAAGGTTCCGGGTTTTGGTCTTTCTAGAAGATCGGCCCAAATATCATGAAAGATCTCAGTTTAGGTTGAGTACACAGTGTTACAGGTACAGGTCCTGAATCTCATTCCTGGCCTTATTGCAGGTCCTGTATCTGTGCCTGAATGTGTCTCCACCCTTGTTGAAGGTCCTGAATTTGTTCTTGAGTCTCTTTATTTTGTTCCTAACTTTGTTCCCAGACTTGTTTCAGGTGTTGAATCGGTTCCTGGCCTTGTTTTAGGTCCAGAATCCACTCTTGAATCTGTTTGCTGCTCTTGTTTAAGGTCCTGAATCCAGATCCCCAGTCTGTTGCTAACCTCGTTGCAGGATCTGAATATGTTCCTGGCGTTGCCTTAGGTCCTGAATCTATGTCTTACTTTGTTCTTGGTCTTGTTGCAGGTCCTGATTTTGTTTGCTCGCCTTGTTGTAGGTCCTTAAACTGTTCCGGGCCTTTGGAGTTTCATGTCCTGATTCTGTTCCTGGTCTGGTTTCAGGTCCTGAATCTGTTCCTGACCTTGCTGCTGAGCTCGTTCAGCACTGTTTATCTGCTGGATCCAGAAGAAGAAGAACAAAGCACCCTGCAGATCACTATCAGGCGGATCAAGAGGGCTTTGGGGACTTTACTGGGAAAGAACATACACCACCCAGGTAGGACCAGACCTGGACCTGGAGCAAACTATTTATAAATGGACTTTTCTGTTGTTGATAATATTGATTTGCTTTTGTTTGGTTGTGATATTTTGTTTTTGTTATTTTCTGTATTTTGAATGTTTTTAGAGTTTAGGATCTGTTTCTTTTATCTTGAGATGAAACCTTCTTAATAAGTGGAGAAAGTTTTTAATAGTTCTCAAATATTGTTCACTATAAATCTCTCTGATGACTGAATGAATTTTGTGTAATTTACTTTATTTTAGAGGTAGACAACAAGGAAGTCACCAGGAAGAAGTATCTGGACTTTACCTCTGTGGCCTCAAACCAGTGCTGGGACCTCAACGGTGACCACGGCTCCCAGAGGGTCCCCACCGCCGAGGCCGAGAAAACCTCTGAAGAGGAAGAAGAAAAAGAGAAAAAAGTAAACTGTTTTCAGCGATATTTAACTTCATAATATAGACAGTTCACAATCAGTGACTAACACATTAATCAAGAGAAGAGAAGCGGATTAAATAAACAAGATGCTAACCCGGCAGGTCTTAGTCCCATTAGTGACGCTGACCCAGCAGGTTTTAGTCCCCTTAGTGATGCTGAACCAGCAGGTTTTAGTCCCCTTAGTGATGCTGACCCTGGACTTCTCCAGGACTCTTTGACTGAAACATCTCTACAACCACTGGATGGGTTGTGATGAAGCCTTCATCTTTCATGTTCCCCTCAAGATGAATCATAATAACTTTGTTGATCCTCAGACTGCTGTTTCATGAATAAACGTCATGTGTTCAATGTGTTTGTTCAGAGAAATCCTGAAGTCCAGCAGCACAAAGACCCTGAGGACCAGAATGGAGACCCTGAGGACTGCTGCAGCGACAGTATGAGTATTTCTGTAAAAGTGATGAAGAGCAGGAGTCAGTGTGAATAACAGCCCTGATAAGTAAGTATGTGTGTGTGTGTGTGTGTGTGTGTGTGTGTGTGTGTGTGTGTGTGTGTGTGTGTTCAGTGTGTTACCGTTGCTGTCCATTCCTGGACGTAGACACGTCCCATGGCCGATGGAGAGTCTGGTCTAACTTCAGAAGAGCCTGTTTCTCTATTGTGCAGCACAAATGCTTTGATATCATCATCTTCTTCATCATCCTGCTGAGCAGTGTAGCTCTGGTAAATATATATAATATGATATATTATTATTATAATATCATGCACTAACATCAGTGTGTTTGTGAACAGGTGTTTGAGGACATTACACACCTGGTCCGGTACTAACGTCAGTGTGTTTGTGAACAGGCGTTTGAGGACATTCACCTGCAGCACCATCAGGTGTTGAAGACGGTTTTGGTCACGGCGGATCAGGTGTTCACCTGCCTTTTCCTCATGGAGATGATTCTCAAGTGTATCGCCGTCGGACTCAAGAAATACTTCAGCGACGCCTGGAACTGGATTGACTTCCTCATTTTACAGGTGAGAAGAGATCCATAACCCTGATTATTGGTAAAATAATAATGAGTATAAAGTGTAACGTAAACTGGATTGTTTCTACTAGTTACTATTGGTTAATCTGGTCCCAGTATTGTTTTTAATAGTTATTATTGATTAATCTGGATGGACCCAGTGTGGTTTCTACTAGTTATTATTGGTTAAACTGGTCCCAGTATTGATGTTAACACTGTGTTGTCTCTTCCAGGTGTTCCTGGTGTCTATAGCTGCCAACACATTTGGATTCTCTGAACTGGGAGCCTTTCAGTTTTTGAGGACTTTGAGAGCTTTGGGGCTTCTGAGGGCCATTTCTCGCATCCAGGGCCTGAGGGTGAGACCGCACTTCAAAGAAAGACATATGGACAGACAGTGTAAACACAGACAGACAGGCAGCAAGTCTCAGACAGTCAGATAATATGACCCGTCTCCCTCTCCTCCCGTCTGTGTGCAGGTGGTGGTGCAGGCTCTGGTCCGGACTGTCCCGTCCATGTTGGACTTCTTGCTGGTGGCTCTGGTATTCTGGATGGTCTTCAGCATCCTGGGAGTGAATCTGTTTGCTGGAAAGTTTTATTACTGTTATAATGAGACGGCAGAGGAAATCTTTTCACCTGAGGTTGTGAACAACAAAACGGAGTGTTTCTATCTGATGGAGAACTTCGCTGAGGTCCACTGGAAGAACACACACTTAAACTACGACAACGTGTTGAACGGTTACCTGACGCTGCTGCACCTGGTCAGTCTGAACACTCGTAGTCTGAACACTCGTAGTCTGAACCCTCGTAGTCTGAACACTCGTAGTCTGAACACTCGTAGTCTGAACCCTTGTAGTCTGAACACTTGGTCTGAACACTTGGTCTGAACACTCGTAGTCTGAACACTTGGTCTGAACACTTGGTCTGAACACTCGTAGTCTGAACACTTGGTCTGAACACTTGGTCTGAACCCTCAGTCTGAACCCTCGAGCTATGGAACAATATTTAAATAAAGTAAATAATGAAGTATTTATTGTAGGTGGCTCGTCAAACTCCCTTCTAACCTTGTGATGGGTGTTTCTCCAGCATCAACAAAACCGTTTGAATTACAGACAAAAACTCCCAAAACGTTTGTGTGTCGAACAAATAAATTTAATGATTCACTTCACTGTTTCATATTTATCCACAAAGATGAGGATCATGTAGATATAGTTTATAGAAATATATATGTATAATTTAGTTCAGCTGTACCTGACACATTAGCCTGAGTTTACATTAGAAACAAACTTCATCCAGTGTTTTCATGGAGGACTCGTGTGTTTCTCTGTCAGGCGCTCTCAGTCGACTGTGTGGACGTCATGTACGCAGCTGTGGACGCCACATGGGTCAGTATTATTTTACTGTAAATAGTTATGGTTATGGTTATAGTTATGGTTTTGGGAAGTCTGCAGGAAATTTATGCAATGTTACGTCTTCTAAAGTGATGGAAATACAACTGTGTGTGTGTGTGTGTGTGTGTGTGTGTGTGTGTGTGTGTGTGTGTGTGTGAATTTAGGTGGAGTCACAGCCCGTCTATGAGTCCAACACCTACATGTACCTGTACTTCATCGGTTTCATCATCAGCTCCTTCTTCACTTTCAACTACTTCATCAGAGTCATCATCGACAACCTGCAAAGACAAAAGATACGTCTTTATATTGAGAGACAGACAGACTGACAGACTGATTGTCTTTACATTTGTGTTTATGTTTATCTTAACTTTTGTCTTTACTTTTGTCTTGATATTGGTGTTCACGTATGTCTTTACTTTTGTCTTTACTCTGCAGGAAAACAGATTTTTATGACAAAGCAACAGCAGAAATATTGCCAGTCTGTTAAGAAACGTATGATGGAACCTCAGAAACCTGTTCCACGACCTGAGGTGGGTTTATTTACATTCAGTCTCACGGTATATATATTATTCTTAATATTCTTAATATACAGTTAATACAGGTTAGAGTTCAGGTTAGACCAGGGTCCACATTCATTCAGCAGCTCCGAGGAGGAAAACAGTCCCTTAACAGTGTTAGCTGCAGGGTCTGCAGTTACTGGGGCCTGTAAACACCTGATCCAGGTTTTTGTGTAATTAGTCAGTAAAACAAGAAGCATGATGGGAAATGATGCGATGATGGTCAACACGCTGAAATAAAGTAATCGTGAAGTCAGTAATGCAGATCATAAATCATATTGTTGCTGTTGTTTTTATCATCAGTGATAAGATGCAGAAGATACTAAAGTGTCTTCGCTCTCAGCTGTCAGAGTAACCTGATGAGGATGAAGAGGATTGTGATCTCAGAATTCATTCATAATAAACTGAATAAACTATAAATAAATTCATAATAAACTGTAAATAAATTCATAATAAACTGTAAATAAATTCATAACAAACTGTAAATAAATTCATAATAAACTGTGAATAAATTCATAATAGGCTTTCACTGGTTTCTATGTGTCGTATGTCCCTTTGACATCGTCTGCTTATTTCCTCATGTAGAATGGCCTCCAGGCTCGGCTCTTTGACCTGGTGACTAAACGGTCTTTTCAAGTCTTGGTGGTGGTGGTGATCTGCCTGAACATGTTGATCCTGATGGTGGAGACAGACGAGCAGAGCGAAGAGACGCAATACATTCTGTACTGGCTCCTCTTTGTCGTCGTCATCCTCTACTTCACAGAGTTCATTGTGAAGATCATCGCGCTCAGACAGCACTACTTCACCGACATCTACAACATCTTGGACTTCCTGGTGGTCACCGTCTCCATCCTAGGTGAGTCTGTCGTTGTTTTGGATTCATTTAGAAGCATCACATGTAGAATTAAAGAGAATTCTTTTGTTTTGTTCAGGCAACATTTTAAATGTATTTCATTGTTTTTTATCCCACAACGATGACCACTTCCTGTTCCACTGTTAGAAACTTAAAGACCCTGAAGGAAAATCTTTTAACTCCTCACCTGGCTGTGAAGACGTACAGATGTAGCCCGCCAAAGTCACCGTCACTGCTTCACATGTCGGCCTGTAATAAATAGTGAAACGTGATCTCACTCCCATCTGTTGTATGTCTCACTCCAAACAGTGTAGGTCTCACTCCCAACTGTTGTAGGTCTCACTCCAAACTGTTGTAGGTCTCACTCTAACGGTTTTAGGTCTCACTCTTAACCCTCCCAAATGTTGTAGGTCTCACTCCCAACTAAATAAGTGTCCCTCTGCGTCTGATACCGACACACCGCGCATTCAACTAACTCCAACATAAACCAACCAAAATCATTATTAGTTGCTCAGTGCAACTGATGTAGTATAAAGAGGTCAATAATGATTGATTGATTGATTGATTGATCGATTGATTTTTTGTTTTATTTCAGGAGTGTAGTTACAGCATGAGTATTGTTAGAATATCAATATTGCCTCAATTGTTTTGATTTTTTTGAAGATGTGTCGGATTATGAACTTTAAGGGACTTGAAAATTGCTTTTGTAGATGTGTGTCTTTAATTTTATTATTGTTTTTTGTAAATATTTTTGGGGAATTTATGATTGTTTAATAACTCAAACTCTCTCTCTGTCTCTCTTCAGGCATTTTTTTTAATGACCTCATGGATAAATATTTTGTGTCGCCTTCTATGTTCATGGTGCTGCGAGTGGTGCATATCTTTCGTATCCTCTACTGGGCCAAGGGGATCCGGAAACTGCTTAATGCCTTCATGATGTCACTTCCTGCCCTCTTCAACATGTGCCTCCTCCTCTTCATCATCATGTTCACATCCTCCATCTTCTGCATGTTTAACTTTGCCTATGTGAAGAAGGAGTTTGAGTTCAACGACATGTTTAACTTTGAGACGTTTGGGAACAGCATGATCTGTTTGATACTGATGACTACTTCAGGTTCATGGGGCGGTTTTCTGATTCCCATCATGAACACTGAGCCGGAATGCGATCCCCACATGGAGAACCCAGGATCCACGATCAGGGGGAACTGTGGAAGCCCGGCAGTCGCCATCGTCTTCATGGTCACCTACGTCTGCCTGACCTTCCTGCTGGTGGTCCACCTGTACATCATCGTCATCCTGGAGACCTTCAAGTCTGAGGACGCAGAGCCGCTGAGTGACGACGACTTCCAGATGTTTTATAAAACCTGGAAGAAGTTTGACCCAGAAGCCTCGCAGTTCATTCAGTACAGGTGAGTCCTTCTCCTCAAAGTACAGGTGAGTCCTTCTCCCTAAGGTACAGGTGAGTCCTTCACCCTACGGTACAGGTGAGTCCTTCTCCCTATGGTACAGGTGAGTCCTTCTCCTCAAAGTACAGGTGAGTCCTTCTCCCTCAAGTACAGGTGAGTCCTCCCTACAGGATGGGTGTTACTCTTAACAAGTTTTCGTGGTCTGTCGTGGACTCTCATGGTCTCTCCTGTGTTCCACAGTGAGCTGTCAGATTTCTGCGATGCTCTGCAGGATCCTCTGAGGATTCCTAAACCAAACCCCATCAAGCTGACTCACACGGACCTGCCTCTACTTCCTGAAGACAGAATCCACTGCTCGGACGTGCTTCAAGCACTCGCCACACAGGTGACGTTATCTTTATTTTTTATTAACATTATTATTATTATTGTTGTCATTATTGTTATGATCATTATTATTATTATTATCATTGTTATTATTATATTCCATATATGTGCAGGTGTTGGGTGACTCAGGAAAGATGAACTCTCTCAAAGCGAGAATGGAGGAAAAGTTCATGGCTGACCCGTCCAAGGTTTTACACTATTCTATTCTTATTCTACTCTACAACATTTTACGCCTTTTTATTATATTTTATCTAAAGCCAGCAATGTTTGACCAAAACAGAAACCTCTGGTGCTGAGAACTTTAGCCAAAGACAAAAACTGCAGTTCTTCAAATGTCCACTTGAGGATCAAAAAACAAGTCAATCACCATGACCTATATGTTAAAATGCCCAACTTTACAGCAGAAGCAGCATTCGTCCGTCCATGGAAACAATCGATATGTTTATCGAAGCTCCTATTGGGTCAAGTGAGGTGTCAATCGAAAGGTCAGAGTGCAGCCGCCATTTTTAGACCCAGATACCGTGTTTACATGCTAACTGGAGTTACAACGGACGAGTGTTAACAGAAAGTAAAAAAACAAACCTCCCAATGTCTAACTAACAGCTAACAGCTAACTGAACAACCAGTACACAGTCTGCTGAGTACGTCGCTGCTACGCGTCAGACAGCTTAGTGAGTTTTATTTAGTTTGATGACGTGTCTTGTATGACAACTTCGACCCAATTGCTTGCATTCGTCGCTGCTAGTTCTGAGTTTTAAGGAAATGTGTAATTAGTGTCTCGGAGTTAGCCAATGGTGGATCGTATTCAACCGATCCCATTAACAGCTGTGGTCGTTGCAGATCTGAACTCTACTGAGAGCGCCTATCTAGTCTGGAAGGAAGTTGGTTTGTTGAAGTTTGATTTTATTTTACCTTCAGTTCTGAATTATTTTATTAGGTGAAAGGAGGCGATTGGTCAAAACATGCAAACATTAACTGATGACAACTGGCGGTCAGTTAATGGTTCATTCTTGTAGATGCGAGTTATATGTATATAATATATATATATATAAGATAAAATATGTTTTATTGTCACAGTGGTACACCAAACACCAGACCTATCAGAAGATTGATTATTGTTGCCTACAGATGTCGTGTGAACCAATCAGCAGTAGCCTGCCGGGGAAACAGGAAGACGTGGCGGCAACAGCGATCCAGAGAGCAGAAAAGAACCACGACGAAGAGACGGCCGTCGAGTCTGTGGATGTTTCAGCTTTACTGTGAGTTCTGCTCCGCCCTTTAATGCCCCCGACTTCCTGCCAGATGAGAACCTAAAGGACTCAATCATCACCTGTGGACTTTACTCTCACATCAGAGACACAAATTAAAGTTTGCTAAATCGATTCTGAGCTTTTCCTCTGGCTTTGAAAACATTCTTCCTGCGAATTTACTTCCTCACAGAGCTCAGTCTTTGTTGATATTAAACTTCATATAACTACTAATCCCGGTTATGATTACCATTCATATAACACTGACTGCGATTGTAGGCTATTCGTCTATTTCATAATCGTAATTTTGTCTTGTATCGGATAAGATCCAGATCTATGTCTTTGATTACAGACTATTATATATATAACATTAACACATAATCATTTGCATTGTATAGACGTTTAAAAAAGTATTATAAAGGTAACAGCATTAAAAAAAGTAACATTAACATAAAAAAGTAAAGTTTGTATTAAAGTAATATAGTGTTGAACCCTTCAACATATATACAACCAAAAATATGAGTCCAACTGATCAATTGATTATTAACCACATGCTCCTTTAATATGTTTACTTTAACCAAGACATCCTTCTACTGTCATAGTATCATATTTGTAGAACTGTTGTACTTTATTATATATCTTTACTTTGTTATAAAGTTCTACTTAATTATATATAATTTATACTATATTTTATCATTTTTATCATATTTTACAGTTTTATTTTTTGTATTCATTTTTACTTCATTATAGTCTATATTTTGTACGGAGTTTTGTTGTGCAGCGTTATTTTGCTGTTGATGCTATCTCTCTTTTACACGTGTAAAACTAAATAAATACAGCTGAAAACATTTCACCTTGTTCAATATTCATTTTAACTGGTGGCTGTCACAAATAAATTATAAGCCCCCACAGTGGCTCTCTGTATCAGCCCTGATGAACAGCAGCCGGAGGCAGGAAGACATTTTAACAGGTGAGGGATACAACATGGAGGTTACTGCTTGGGTAGGACTCAGGTGAGACTCAGGTAAGACTTATGTAAGACTCAGGTAAGACTCAGGTAAGACGTTTCCTTTTTTTTTGCTAGCAAAAGAGATCCCCTCGCCAGTCTTTCCATGAAAACGACATATTACATATTAATACTTATGATATATAACATCTAACATTTACAAAATCACCAGTAAGAGTTACCTTGTGTAGAATTGTGTAGAAAAGTCGTATTTTTTCCGGCAAAAAAACCCATCATAATCTTTTTTTTTTTACTTTTTTCCGGTTAAATAAAATAAAAATTAAAAAAAAAATCTTTTTTTTTTTTAGCTGGAGGGAATGGGCTTCCATATATCCACTTTAAGTCCAAACCACAATCAATTCTATAGAGAGTAAATCATTTTATTAACATTCACAATTCTCCATCAGCCAAAACGCTAAATGACCCGATTAAAATCCTACACACAAAACTGAACAAAAGTAGAAACAAATTCTTCTTAATTGTGGAATAAAAAAAGAAAGTAAATGGTGCCAGCTGTAGCATCAAGAAGTTAATTATTCGTGTCAACCAGAGCACCAACACAAGCTAACACAAAAGTGAAAAAGCATTAACATGATTCATACCTGTTGAGTAACATTAGTTAGTAGTGAGGTCCCTTTTCTTACTTTTTATTTAATTTTACGTGATCACAAAGCTTGAATACTGAGCGGTTTTTAGGCAACGACAGGTTCTACAAAGCTCTAACCGTTACTCTATCATCGGCTTCACGTTATAAACCTGTCTTCTGTAAACCTAGAGAAAGATACTGTATATAGTTCTTTTTACACAGTAAAACTTTTTTTTTTTAAAAAAGGGTTAAAAACACCGGTGATCAAAGCTCCACATCTAGCCAATATTACCCAGAATGCACCGATTCACAGAAACCCACAAAAGAAATCTCCAGGGTGCATCACAGTACACAGTACGTTACACTTCGCATTCAGACCGACTTTGCGTCCCCTCGCCACACTTCCCTGAGTCCCGTCAAAAAGAGTTCTGCGTGAGATGATGGAGGATTTAACAACGCTTCGTTTAGCCACATTCTTCACCTTCTCTTTATTCACCTCTCGGTTCTTCAATCCGGATTTTACCAAACTGGAACATTAACCACAGCAAGCTCTGAGCTCCTCAAACAGTTGCTGAGTTTGACTGAAAGATAAAGAAATGTATTTGCAACTTGGGCCATGCATTTATCAATAAAGGTATTTCAAAAAAATATTATTTCACCTCAATCTGCTCTAGCTCTTCATACATAGCGCCGTAGTTTCCCTCTTTTAACAGCTCTTTCCCTTTCATCTTGCTTCTCTTTCTGGTCATTAAAATATCTTTACTTTTTCCAAAAGCCATACAAAACATATGCAATAGAACATCAATCTTTGTATTACAAAACACCTTCATTATCCAAGTTCTTTTTTTTCTCCAGAGAGCTTCTCGAGTCCTTGTTGGTGATGTGCTTTGTGTGCATTAAACAGAAGGTCTGAAAACGGTTGATCTATGCACCACCTCGGACTCTGGGTGAAGCATTTCAACTGCACTCAATGGCACCAAAGAGCGGAAGAATATACATTTCACCGACTTCAATATTCTAAATACTTAATTTCCTTCCTGTCTTGACCTCCACAATGCTCTCTCAGTCCCTGCTGTATACCCTCATTTCATGAACACGGGTCATTCGCAGGGCTCTGGTGTCGTTAAGCAGCGCATCCACGAGTGTGCACGAGGAACCTACAGGCGCCAATTACAGTTCCAACTGTGGGGAAGCCTCAGACCAAACCCAGCTGTGGATAGAAAAATAAAAACACAGAAACGTCACCGGCGAGTCTCCTGTAACGGCCCAACGACTATCGAGTCACCTCGGGAAGAGGCGCCAAGGAGGAACAGAATCGCACAAGCGTCAAGATGGATCACAAGAAAAAAAAAAAAGTTCAGTTTTCAGTGCATGAAATCAGAATCATCCGCTCCAAGTCCATCCAGTCTCTAGCTCCACGTGGGGGGCAACGTCATGTTTCCAAAGTGGTTATATAGGAAGAAGAAGAAGAAGAAGATGTAGTTCTTCCAGTGGGAGGAACAAACAGCACGAGTCTGAAGGCGTTCCTCACAGTTTGTGCCGGGCAACAGGAGAGTGCAGAGTGCCGGTTGGGGGCTCCACAGTGGGATGATGGGAGAGGTTTGTGGTCCAGCACTGAAATCCGGTCCATCCAGAACACTTGAGCCCCTCCCTGTAATACTTCAGTAATAATCACAAAACAGTATGAGCAAAAAAGAAACCCTCGTCATTTTACATCAGGCTGTAGCTTCATGCTAACACTTTAGCACACGGTGGTGACTGGCGGTAGCTAGAAGATGGTCTAACTTAAAAATGCTGACCTTAACTAAACACATCACTATCTGTACACCTCGTTTACATTCAAATCTAATGAGTTAGAGTCATTTATCAAACTAAATTATTTACTTGATTGACAGGATTTGCTGCAGTTCTACTTTTTGTACAACTTCAAATTGAATAAATGTGAATTTTGGACTGTTGCTCTGACAAGATAATACATTTAAAGACATAATTTAGGGTCTTGCATTCAAGTTCTACAACACATAGATTTAAAAAAAAGTTAATTAAAAGCAGATGGACAGATTCATTAATAACAAAAACATGCATGTTAATTTGGGCACAAAGTAATAATAACTAAAAATAAACTACTATAAAATGAAGTATATTTTCCTTGGTATGTATAAATAATAAAGTAGTACAGTACAGAATACTCTGTTAAGATGTATTATCTGTGTGTTCAGATGGCACCACCAGAGGGAAGCAGAGCTTTATATAATGAAGATGAGCCGAGATGACAGACCGTGGGAGGAGAACATTACCTCCTGAGTGCAGCTGAATAAAATAGTGCATCAAGTGCAGAATAAGTAACCTTCAAAAAGTCAAGTAAAGCCCCTTTATCAGTAAATGTGATGATAAACATCCTCGGTTCATTGTCCAACGGTGACGATAATCTACTCTCTTTGTGCCAAATCCAGTAGCTCCCATCTCCAATATGTCTTCTATAAAAAAAACATCACTTATGAGTGAGTATGTGTGCTGGTAACAGCTGGTAAACCCCGAGCTACACGATGACACACTAATAAAAAGCACACAAGTCTGTTATAATAATGTTGTAATTGAGCTGCATGGAAAAAGATTTCTGCCTCTGCTGGCGTTTCAAAAACACGAAGTGGAGGGAAACCAGAGTGGAGGGCTTGTTACTGGAATGCAGCGCTCAGACAGAAAGACTCTTTGAAGTTTGCACACTTTGGACCAGCTCCATTAGAAACAGGTGTCTCTGTGTGTGTGTGTGTGTGTGTCTATCCCCTTTCATTCACCCTTTCATTGCATTTCAGTAAGAGTGAGCTCCATGCATCTGCTCATAGCGGAGTGTTTGTGTTGGTTTCTCACCTGTTTAGTTAATGAGGATGCCCGTCGAGCGTCCCTCCTCCTCTTTAATGTTCTTCAGGTTATTCTCTGCCTCGTCCACAGTGCTGCACGGCAGACACACAAGCCAATAATGTAATTATTATCTTTAAAGAAAGGCTAATAACACATTTTAAGCAGAGCAAAGGGTGTGTGTGTGCTTCTAAATGTGGATAAATGTGTGTGTGCCTACGTTAGGAAATCCCTGACGTCCTCCACAGTGATTTCTCCGGTGGAGTCGAGGGTGATGTCAGCACAGCTGAGGGGGGAGTCCAGCGGGGTGTCCAGGATGGGAGAGGACAGGGAGCTGGGAGGCTCTTCTGTTTGCCCTGTGAGGGAGAAACCCACAGAGCCGAGGACTGAAGCACGTTTCTACATCCGGGACATTTAATGGCAAAGTGTCCCTGGTAATGTCGGATTGAGTGAATACAATTTCGGCAGTAGTTTAAAAAACGAACTCAGACAGTTGATTCAGAAACAATCTGTCCGATCTCATAACCCCGACAACACGTTTAAATGTAATGACGGCGAACAGAAACACGGAGTTCAGCCGCACAAATGAAGATGGCTGGAATCTGTATTTTTAAGTTTCCTCTCTCTGAGTTCAAACCTGTTTTCCCTCAAAGCTCTAAATCAATAATTTTACATTTAAAATGGATCAAAGTAACTCGTAGTGACGAACGGACAGAGAATTAAGGCTTTTGAGCATCTTTCAGCTCACTGTTTTTACGTTGTTTTCTCACTCTTACCGTTCTCACAGAGAGCAGCAGAAAGCCGCTTTCAGCAAAAAAAATGGCCGACTGACATAAACAAACCCAAATCTGAGGGGTATGCAGAGGCATACTGAATGGTTACCATGGAGACCGGAGGGGAACCCCTGCGAGGCAGTTTAAGAGGCTCAGAGAGAGAAGAGAGAGTGACGAAGAGGGGAGACAAAAGTGAGGGGGAGGAGAAAGGGTGTGTGTAGACGTACCCTCAGCCTGACCCATCGGGTTCTTGTGGGTTCCGTTGGCCTGCGGCGGCGTCGTCGTACCGTCGCTGAAACAGACACAGGAGCGCACAAACCGTTTACTTTGGCAGCAGATGGAATAATAATAACAGTAAAAGTGTCATTTCTTTGGTTTCACATGCGGCTGAGTGCCCGGAGCTGGTGGTAGAGAGAGAACGAGAGAGAGAGAGAACGAGAGCGAGAGGCCACAAAATCAGTGTGGGTAAGAAGATGTGTGTTCTAATAATACTGTGTGTGTGTGTGTGTGTGTGTGTGTGTGTGTGTGTGTGTGTGTGTGTGTGTGTGTGTGTGTGTGTGTTACCTGGCCGGTGTGTGCTCTAGCGGTCGGTCCAGCTGAACGGAGCAGAGCGGTTCAGTGAGGATCTTGGCAGACAGCGAGAACCTCTCGTACTCTGAGGGAGAGATCAGGTAAAACCCTGTAGAAGAAACACAAACAGACAGTTTGTCATGACTTTGAAACTTGGGATTCATTGGTAACAATGTTTCTACTACAAAAGAGCGGACAGTTTGTCTGGGGACATTACTTCAGTGAGCACAGCATTCACCTTCACTGTATTGTGATGAAGGCAGAAGAGCAGATGTCTCAGATTCTAAACTGTCTGCATGACTGGATACCAACGAGCCAAGAGGAAAGAGATTTTTTTGGTGTAATCTGCGTGAAATGACTCTTTAACCTCAAAGTCTTTTTTTGCATTGTTGAGAGTTTTCACTTTTTGATCTTTACTGAACTTAAAGCGTGTTTTCCTCACCCTGTCCGTTCTTTGTGAAGACGCAGGATGCGATGCCGCTGATGTCTTCTTTACGGACGCAGTCGTAGCGCACCTGAAGACGCACAAAACAGACATCAATTAACCGGTGCATCGTGAATAATTCAGTAAAACTTGTCTAATATACTAATTGCACAATTACATCAAAATACACACACAAACTCTAGACTAAAGCCCACCTGTGGTCGAAGGGCAGGTATGTTGAACAGGTGCATGTCGCCCAGGTTGGTCAGACAGACCAGTGTGTGTTCACAATAGTCTTCCTGAGCAGCGGAGCCGAACATCACCAGAGCCACCTTCCTCACCCGACAGCCTTCGTGTGCCGTCAGCTTGAACTTGGTCTTTGCGCTCACCTTGGGGAGAGAGAACACCTGGAGAGAGAGAGAGAGGAACGTCAACAGACTCTCAGGATTTATTAAGCCCAGTTATATCTTTTAATTTCCTCATGAAATAAGGAAATTATCCATACATCCAACATATAACACAGTTGTCTCTTCCAGCCCTTTACCTTTAGCTGCTCCTCTGAGGCGATGAGGACAGAGTGAGCGTTGGTCACATCCGGCGCGCTGGCGAGGTCCCGGGAGGCTTCGTACGGGTCCGGTAGCGGTTTCCCCCGGCCGTCCAACACGGAGATGGACACCACGGGGGCTCTGTGCATCAGCTGGATCTCTTTACCCAAAACCGCCTCCACACACACGCTGCTCTCGCCCGCTCCGCCCCGCTCGCACGCGCGCCCCGAGCCGACGCCGGGCACCTCCAGAGCGTAGGCGTACACACTGCCCGAGTTGGTGCCCGCCCAGAGTGTGGGGCCGTGGTGTGTACCTGGTAGACACGGACACACGGTTAGTGCTGAGGAAAACGGATGTTTGATGCCGTTCTGATATTAAAGTAAACACACCGTCACGTAGAAAAGTGTCAGCGAAGCAGAGACATCGGACCACTCCAGACAGCGAGTCGTCTGCTGACCGGGGTTCGATCCGTCGCTGTATGGGAGCCACGTCCTCCTGCTCGGCTAGAGCAGCGTTGGCCTCCTGAACCTGCACATGACACGGTCACAAAGAGCAGAACTTAATTCAGTCCGTACGATGTGTGTGCGTGGCCCTCGTACTACTACGAATAGACAAGTCTGTTACCTTGCTGGTGGGTGTGGTGATGGGGCGTTTCTTGCCCGACACCCGGCTCTTGCGGATGCGTCTGAAGCTCTGTCGTAAGGACTTTTTCAAGGACTTGACTCTGGACAGGGGGCCCTCCATCGCCAAGGAGTCATTGGGGTGCAGGGTGCACCTAGGACAACATACAGAACAGTAGGGTGATGCTTTGGATTGCAATATGGTGAATTTTTCAGCTTCACTTATCCCGTTTATTTTACTGATATCGGCCAAAAGAGCATGTTGTAGCACGTGTTTGTGTGTGTGTCTAACCTGGCCAGCACAGCATTTCGTCTGTGGTAGTCAAACAGACCAAATCCATGACTCGTCCCGAAGGAGATCAGGTTCCACTCGGCATGCAGAGCCACCGCCGTAACAGAGGCCGGGGGCATGCACTGCACCAGCACCAGCGGCTGAAAGCCCGGAGGGAAGGAGGCGGGTTTGAGGCGCGGCTCCAGCCGGTCGTGGCCCTTCCAGGTGAAGCCCTCTCTGTCCTGCAGCAGATCGACCACCGACACGTCCACCACGTGGTCCGAACGCTCGTCGCTCAAACCCAGAACAATCACCTGGAGACACGGAAGAAGTGAAGAAACATCATGTCTCCTTTTTGTTCATTTTAGTGTCTTTTTACCTTATCGATTCTATCTTATTGTATCTAAAAATATACAAGAGGAATCAGAAGTTCAGAAGAGAAGGCGGTGCTATTGAAAACAAGTTAATAACAGCTAGTTTATCATTAGTTGTTGCACCTCTATCATTAATTTATATGTGAGCTGCACTTTTACAGTATGTGCTCTTTAATAGCAGCAGAGCCTGAATATTCTCTTTCCAGGAAGAAGCCAAATGATTTTCTAAATGTGCTGTAATTAATATATTTGGTTTAAATATTCATCCACATTCTCCAGAGGATGAATGATAATGTTTTCAGATTCTCTAACATTTCCTCGAGCACCGCTATCGGGCCAGGATCTACACAGAAATATATAAATCTGACGAGGCGATGGTCATGAAATATATTCAGCACGCGCTCCACTTGGGATGAAACCGCTCAATTTGGTAACTTTTTGTCCGACATCTGAACCCGAACATTACTAAAGCTTCATTAGCAAAGCCGTCAGTATGTTGATTTTACTTTTATTATTATTGTGGGGAGCATAAATGCTGAAGTACAGTCTTTTGTTGTACTTGTACCTCCACGTAGCCCAGCTATACACTTCACAGCTATGAAGTGTAGCAGCAACTTGTGTGACCGCAGCTGCAGCTCTACGATCGGCCAAGTTAATCAGCTTCATCTCATGCAGAGAAAATAACACGAGGCTATTTAAAAAAAATCCCATTTGAACTTTCAAGTCAAACAGCCTAATTATTCGCCTCATTAGCAAATGAACTGTTGGCAAGCAAAGTGTTTATTCTTCATTATCAACTAGCGAAATTGTGTATTGTACTGACCTGCATCATTTATACGGTATCTCTCTATTCACAGCTTAACAACAGAATTCAATATAAATCGACTTTGTTCTCCCACTGTGGAAGTCTAACAGTAGAATCATCGCAGCAAAATATTATCTCAATAGTTGCAAACAATAGATGAAAAGACCATTTTATCTGAGAGACTGTGCTTTGTTTCTTTAAAACCACATATAAAAACATAAAATGTATACGATTCATTTACCTGCCCAGCAGTTCCAGACACCACCAGCTTGTTGCTGTATTTGCACAGACTGATCTTCTGGATGCCCAGTCTGGGGTCATCGCTGTACGGGTCAAAACAGCCCACCTACACACACACACACACACACACACACACACACACACACACACACACACACACACACACACACACACACACACACACACACACACACACACACACACACACACACACACACACACACACACACACACACACACACACACACACACACACGTAGGCATGAATTAGGGTTTTATTCTAGTAGATAGTGTTTTCTTCTTTCTGAAACATCTTTGATCTGAATCGACCACAAACCGATTCAGTTCATGTACACCAACGTCGGAGTGCACCTCCTGAAAGCTCTCCTCCTTCCTCTCCTCTCCGCCAAATGCCAGGACAATCCCCCCCCCCCCTCGTACACACTCAGCAAAACATGTGCATTAATCTGTCTCTCCACACAGTAGGAATTCCAATAGAATCCCCTCTCACATGGATGTCGGCAAAACAAGGAGTAGTTGGTCACTAACGCACACACACATTGACAGAAAGAGTGGGCTGATGGGTCTGGTTTTCATTACACAGGAGGAGAAAAAAAAAAGAAAAAAGAAAAAGGGAAAAGGCTCTTCATCCCATATGAGGGCCACATTCCTGAACATGCAGCTCTGTTACCACAGGATACATGAGGAAAGGTGGGGGGGGGAGTGAATAGGAAGAAAAGAGGCCAAAAACTAATTAAATCTATTTGTCACTGTTAAACGTATCACGCTTTGTTTTAACCCATTTCTGCCATTAAATTCTTAACACATGACGACAACCTTCCAGTGACAGCTTCCCCCTGAGCCCTCTCTGCAGCAACAAAAGAAAGAGAAACACTTCTGTCTCTTCACGTCACTTTGAATCGCTGACATCTACACATGAGATCCCAGATAATAAATGCTCATCTCGGTCATAAGTCCAGACACAGAAGCATTTCCAACTGTAGATCAAGAATATGTTTGAATTTATTTAAATATTTAACGACGCTGAACGACTCCGTCTGTTTAGCTCCGCATCGTATTCTTCCTCTCGACGCTGAATCAGTTCATTTAAATGTAATTCTGCGTAGAAAGCGGGCCATTAAAACAGAATCAGACTGCGGTTCCTTCAGAGTCAAGGTTTAATAACAGGAACAATGGGGTGGGTCCTGTCTGAGAACCAAACACATGAAAACAATCAGATGAGAGAATTAGGCCCCAGATGTAGCCACAGATGTGATTTTAGACTGTTTTTATTCCCACAGCCTGTAAAATAAAACCCTGCGCCTGACGTCTCTCTAGAGGAGAGACTTTAGCTCTCTTTATTCTTTCTTCGTTTCACTTCTTCTCATGCTCGCCTCCCTAAGCGCTCACCTTCCTGAAGGGAGGCCATTCCTCCTCCTGCTGCATGTCGGGGTCGTCGCTCGAGTCCTGGGGGTCGTCGCTCGGGTCGCAGTCGGTGTGGAAGACGTTGGCTGTGCCGAGTTTGTACAGCGGAGTGAGAGCAACGCCCGATGCGTCCCAGAAACGCACGGTGCCGTCCTCGTGCCTATAAACACACAAAACGTGCATCAAGATTCAAACGTATTTCAGAGCAAATTGATCAGGATAGTGCAGGTGTGCGTGCGTGCGTGCGTGCGTGCAGGCTGCTATGCTCGGATCTAAACAGCAACAAAATGTCTTTGCACTGCTCATAAATACACAGAGTGGTGTATGGTCAGTTTGATGTTTTGAGTGGATTTAACACATTTGTCATTTCTGAGGAGTTAGTTTGGCGTTTTTAATTCTATTGCATGTTTAGTAGGTATGACTTTTAGCATGTTAACATTTCCTAATTGCCATTGCAACGCTGACACATTTTCAAGTCCCATGTCGATCCAATATTATTCAGGATATCCATGTGGTTTACATCCGAAAAGAAAAGAAAATTGTCATGAAAAATGTAAAAACTGTTTGTTTACCCTGTCAATAGCAGTTCTTGATGTTTGGGTGGAGGAGCGATGTTTTTCCCTCCACAAATGGGCCAACTCTGCACAAACAGACAAAGAGGAGAAAAGTTAGAACTCTTAACACACTGAAAACGTGTAAATATGTCACACATTGAGCAACAACATATCCCCGAACCCTTTCCATGTCATAACGCCGGCTCAAAAATGTTCTGACCACGATATAAAGGCCGTCACATATGGAAGAGAATGTGTCCACAGAAACACAGAAAACACAGATGTGTTGAGTTCGCGCTGTTATTGTGCCAGTCTCTCTGGTTTGGCTTCACACAGACAGACAGAGATGATTTATGAGCGTACCAGCTGTGTGTGTGTGTGTGTGTGTGTGTGTGTGTGTGTGTGTGTGTGTGTGTGTGTGTGTGTGTGTGTGTGTGTGTGCCTGTCTGTCTGTCTGTGTGTGTGTGATAGTGTAATCTGCCACTGATCAAACAGCTGATCTAAGCTACAAAAGCCTTTGCAAAGCCTCTAACTGTTCACACCTGCTCTTAAAGTTAACACACTGTTGGTCACACTCCCGTAGGTTCACTCACAGCCGTTTAGCTGCCAGCCTGTACGAGTAGCCCCATGAATACAACCGTCCATTTAACTTCACCATTCATGAAGTTCATTTCATTCATTTACCTTAATATTTTAACTGCACTTATTACACATTTACACGGCCCTCCACTCATGAACAGAGGCAGCGGCTGAGCTTTGATTTGACACCCGACAGCCTTTTGTTAGGAATCCAAATCAAACGCTGTAACTTGAATCTGTGAGCCGGCTGGTTTGTGTGTAAGACGTAAAGCGCACTGATCGGTATTGATGGCTACATTTAAAGCATGAGCAGCGTGGCTATCGGCCACACTCTGTTTAAGGTGTTCTCAGGTTAAGCTGCTTTCACGCATGTTGGATTTCCTGTAATTGAATATCTGAGACGAATAAACCAATTTACAGAATAATCCCGTCGTTCGTGGCTTCCTGCCAGCCGTGCACCGGCCACACAGAATCAAAAGATGTTGCTGCCAGCTACATGGTGACGGTGCAGGAAGTGATTATAATACTTGGAAAAGAAATGGAGGTCCTGAGAGGTTTCTGTGCAATGATTTTTTGATGACGCCAAAAGAAGTTTGTTTAAGTAGACAAAGTCAACAGTCTCTGTGACAAAGTCCATGTTGTATAAGAAGATAACAGACAGTCTGAAAATTGTGTTTTGTTCAGGCGGCATCCAGGAGTCTGAACAGTGAAGCCAACGACTCCTCTGGTTGTATAGAAGTCTATGAGAAAATGACTCTACTTCTCTCTTGATTTATTACCTCAGTAAACATTGTAAACATGAGTTCATGGTCTCAATCTCTAGTTTCAAGTCTTCTTCAATACAGCATGATGTTCATTTAGTAAATTATGGTTCATTTAGAGTCAAACAGACCATAAAGCAGGGGATGCTTTAGGGCGGGGCTACACAGTGATTGACAGGTCGTTACCACAGCGTTGTCCGTGTTTTTCGTCTTACAACTTTAACTCTTTTGCAGCGTGTTTTTTTTAGTTCATGAAAGTTTTGGTCGCTTGAAAAATGTTTTATTCAGCGTCTGAAAAAAACAGGATGGCCACGGCCAAAATGCCACACTCGAAGCTTCAAAGCAGCAGTCCACAAACCAACGGGCGACGCCACGATGTCGACGTCCACTTCTTCTATACAGCCTACGATCGTCACTTTTGATTAGAGGCTAAAATGATTAAATGTATTGTATATAGAAAATACTTGGCCCATGTTAAAACTACTTATATTTTAAATAATCCGAATGATGTCCTAAAACCAGATACACATCTAAAGAGTACTGACAGCCACATAAGACTTTTCAGACTTGGCAGTGTGCTTCTCACCCCGTGTGCGTGTTGACGGCCCCGCTGTGCTTTGCCGGCGTTGACCAGCCGCTCCCAGAGTTTGGGCGGGACGCTGGAGACGTGGAAGGAGCAGGTGATGGCCGAGGAGTGGAGAGGAGCCAGGTAGGGAGTGGGCAGTGACGGCCACCCGGGGGTCTGGAGGTCGATCACAACCAGCTCCTCTTCCAGTAGAACGACCACCGCAGACGGCTCATCAAACTCTGACAGAGAGAGAGAAAACAAGACAGAATGAAGTGCTGATGCTCCTGAAACGTTTGGGTTGTATTCCACTTTTCATACAACTTGAAACTCTTGAATCAAAAAGGGGAAGAAAATCCACGGATACACATCATTAATGTCGGCCGGGCTCTGACCTTTCTCTGGCTCGACGCTGTGGACAGTGAAGAAGTCGATGACCCGCGATGTGAAGTCCAGGGTGACGTGGTCTTTGTCCTGCTGGATGGTCAGACAGTGGCGGTCACCGTAGCTGGCTCTGGGCATCCCGCCGCTGTATAACAACACCGGAGAACTGGAGCGAACAGAAAACAATATTCACATCCACGTCAATGTCATCGGTCATCTTCTAGAACATCGAGCTCGTGTTTTAGTGTTTCTAAATATAGTTAGGCATCATTATTTTCAACTTTTAATTACTATTTAATCAGAATATTGCTTACTGTAAACTACAGCAATGGTGTATTTATGGTGGCATAAACCCAGGTGAAAATGTATTTATAGAGTAATAGAAAAGAAAATTCAAAGAATTCAAAGAAAGACCCGAGTAAATGTTTACTGCCACTGTGATTAATGTCTGACTGCAGGATTCAAACAGGACAAATGTGTCACAAAGTAAGTCACACACTCTCACCCCGTCTGAGTTGTTCTCCACAGGATCTTGTTGATGGCCTTACAGGGAAACGGACCTGCGGCAGACAATCACAAACAGTAAAGTTAAAAGAAACATGAGAGAGACGTTGTTCAGACTCAAACTGTTAAAAACTCTTTAAACCTTTTAGATCACGAGAGGACCGACTACCAGGAGCCTACTGACCTCTGAGGTAAACTGTTATAGAGCCTAAACGACTGTAAGATATTTTATTGAGTCCTTTTAGTGAAATGCTCTGAATGAATGAGAGTTATTTCTTGTGAACAGTGTCTATACCGAAGGCTTTTATTGTGAAAGGTAAGAATCTGGTCTGCACCGACTCTGTCGCGGTTGAAAGGAGTAATAAAGTTTGTCCTGATTTGGACGACGGAGCCTCCCGTTGTACACTATAGTCTATATTTCGAATAAGTCCTTTCCACATGTGGTAGTTTGAGGCCTTTATTCGCCAAAAAAATCAACCTCATTCCAGAAAAAAAAAAAAGTACGCAGCTGTTTCGCTGAAAATATTTATGTTCTGTGTGAAAGTTTTCATGAAAGAAAACTATACTGACAGAAAAAATGCCCCCAATGTGTAAAGGCCTTAATTCTCCCCATAATAAAGCACCACTATGAGACAATAGACCTCCACCAGACCTGGATGAGGGGTGTGTGTGTGTGTGTGTGTGTGTGTGTGTGTGTGTGTGTGTGTGTGTGTGTGTGTGTGTGTGTGTGTGTGTGTGTGTGTGTGTGCGCTCTTCTCACCATATGGAATGCTGGAGGACACTGGCTGGTGATTGTAGGTGTTGCTGTTAGAAACAGCCCACACAGAGTAGCCCCCATCGTTATGAGAACTGACAAATAAGTTTCCAGAGCGTTCCCACACCAGACTCTCCAGCTGCTGCGGGGGGGGGGGGGGCACACACACAGTATAAGCATCAAACCAGGTTGCATAGCAGTATTATTACAGCTTATAGATAGTCAGTTCACAATGTGAATGAAGGAGTTGCTGTTGAACTAGATTAGATAAGAGTCAAGTGCATCTTTGAGCAGCTAATAGCTTAATAGCCGATGACTTTAAAGACAGTTGAGAGGAGGTGGTGCTCGTTATGTCACTTTTGTTGTTATTACAAACCGTGAGAAGAAAAGATCTATTTAATTAAACTTTTTCATTTACGTTATTCCTTTTGAAAGTCCTCTGTTGCTGGTTTCAGGGAACAATAACGTGTCCAATATGGTGACAATAAAAAAAGAATACAACTTTCTTTTTTTTTAAAGTTATACCATCATGAAATATGAAACACTGTCAGTAAAAAATTTACACCAATGTGCACTAAACTTTGTAAACCTTTACCTGCTTGCCCAGGAAGAGCTGCTCGGCATGTCGGGTGGTCAGATCCCACAGGACCACCAGGCCTCGGCTGTAGCCAATCAGAAGCTTCCCCGACTGCTGGGGATGTTCCTGAAGAGACTCCACCGGCCCTAAGGACTTCCCACATCTGTAATCATCTGGCAGGCTGCGAAAACAAAACATGATTCATTATCCCACATGCTGTAAATTTCAAAATGTCTACACGGCTAAACACAAGGTGGAATATTTGTCTATGAAGGAGCGCAACATATTCACAGAGGAAGAAATAATAAATGCTGAAAAGATTAGAAGATGGACCGACTATTAAAGCAACACTTTGAGCCAAAGAAAGATCGAGGAGGACGTTTGAATCAAAGAGTTGAATAGAGGCGGGCATTTACATCAGCAAATAACAGATGTGAAAGCAACCTCAGACTGTTTTGTTACGTTTACTATTTACATTGAATGATCATTTAAATGTATATTTTGATGACAGAATGTGAAAGAGGAAGATGCTACAAGGACGTGAGGAAATCCAGTTTGTAAAATAAACTCAGGGGCTAAACAGCAAAAGATTCTCCGACAGTCTTTATTTGCACAAAAACAACTCGTAGAAAAAAAGTGTTCAAACTTATCTAATCAACTTCAAGCTCAAACCATCTGCATAAACTCTGATACAACCACATGTTGCTCTTCCAACTACAACAACAGTGAAATCAACATGAGGCTGGAGTTTAGTGAACTAGACATTCCTCTAAAGGCAGCAGAGGAATGTGGAGCAGGACACACCCCGAAGATGTCAGAGGATTCCCTCAGCGAAGGAAGAGACAGAAGAAGACGGGAGAGGAAACGGAGTGAATGAGGAGAAAACAAAACAGACAAAGTGGGAAAGAAAAAGACTGCAATGCAGCTTTCTGGTCTCTGCTGAGGACGAGCCAGAACCATTGCAGAAGAGATAGTCAGCATGCAACACACAAATGCACACACACACACACACACGCACACGCACACGCACACACACACACACACACGACTGCTTTGGTAGCGTTTAGTGAGGAAGATCCTCTCCGGAAGCACGGAGGCTGAAACATTTCCGACAAAGCATTCCATTGTCTCTATCTCTCCGTTCACAAGTATTTTTAGGGAATCCAGCATCCTGCTACAGAGTCCCGGTGATGAGCCTCTGTGTGTGTGTGTGTGTGTGTTTTCAAGTGTGTGTGTGTGTCTATGTGCACGTTATAGATTCAGCTGAAGCACTTCCCCAACCGGAACACCGTGTTTTGGCAGCCGGTACAAAGCCTCCCTGTCTAAAACCTCCCCTCCTTTGCACACACACACACACACACACACACACACACTCACAGACACACACACACACACACACACACAAGCCTTATCAGGACCCTCGTTAGGCCTCAGTTCTGCCCACTTCCCTAAACAAGCCTGTTTAATGAGGGGTTTGAGCAGTCGGACCGTCACACAGCAGAAAGAAAAAGAAACACAGTAACTCTGTGAAGTCGCAGCATCAACGCAGGAATGCTGCATGAAAAATGAAGAAACTACAACGTTTACTGCACAAAATAACACCAGACAACATAACAGCTGTGCAGTAATAGTTCCTCTTTGTTTGTGCTGTTTTAACAAGCTAAGAATTGAGAGTTTGTCTTTATCACATTTAATATTTTTGTCTGTATTATCAACATTCAAATCAGTTATTTTTTGCGGTAAAAATATTGATCAAGAGTTTAAAACGTTTCTTCAGGACATTAAATGTTAAATTAAATGTTGCTTAATCCTGATTGGTACACAAATGTAAGAAGACAAAAAAAAGATCTTACGGTCTTTAAAAAGAAGTCTGACGGTCAACATTAGTGAGTTGTAGCAAAGCAAGAAAAGAGGCAAGAAAGTTGAGCTTTTTTAGCTTAACTTGCTTTTTTATTGCACTTCACTGTATTCTATTTTATCCACCTCTCGTTCACCCTTTTCCTAAATTCCTATCCCAGATTTACTGCACATATCTAATGCAACAACAATGTCCCAAAACAGATGCTTTAACTAAAGATATTAACTTTATCCGATTCAGTTCACCTGTACATCTCTCCTCTACTGTCCAAACAACGTTCAGGAGATCTGATCGTTCTCATGGTCCCTGAACCACATGACCCCGACCTGCCTGCTGCTGCTGTTAGCGGTCAAGAGGGATATTTGTTTCTGCAAGTGTGTGTGTGTGTGTGTGTGTGTGTGTGTGTGTGTGTGTCTGACCTGCTGCGCTGGAGCTGTGAGAAGAGGAAACTGGAGTGTTTAAATGAAGACACACTGACAGAGACGAAGAGGCTCTTTAGAGAGATTCGTTATATGTATAGATGCAGAATAAAGAAGAGCTGGAATATTATTATCGATAATGCAGCGATCGACTTTACAAACTTATCCACCAACTGTGCGTCCTTTACACTCTCACCTCTGCATGACCTGATCCTGGAGGAGCGTCTGGTTGTCCTTCAGTGACAGACGGGGCAACTCCAGGAAGTACACGCCCCCTCCCTCCGTCCCGATGCACAGCAGGTCGCTGGACCTCAACAAGAGGAGGACGGTCACCCGAGTGGCACTGACGAGGAGGAGGAGGAGGAGGAGGAGGAGGAGGAGGAGGAGGAGGAGGAGGAGGAGGAGGAGGAGGAGGAGGAGGAGGAGGAGGAGGAGGAGGAGGAGGGAGAATGAGACATTTTCAGGCGACCAAAAACTTCACAATTAAAAAGGGTTAAAGTTGTAAAACATAAATACGAACAACTCCCAGACCGGACGACGCCATGGTAGTGACCCGTCAATCACAATGTAGCCCCGCCCTAAAGCGTACTCTGCTCTATGGTCTGTTTGACTCTAAATGAACCATCATTTACTAAATGAACATCATGCTGTATTGAAGAAGACTTGAAACTAGAGATTGAGACCATGAATTCATGTTTACAATGTTTACTGAGGTAATAAATCAAGAGAGAAGTAGAGTCATTTTCTCATAGACTTCTATACAACCAGAGGAGTCGCCCCCTGCTGGTCAGTAGAGAGAATACAAGTTTAAGGCACTTCAGCATTGCTGTCACTTTTCAGACCTGGAGGTTGCCGCCTGCTTTGAGATCTGTGTCCTTTTAAGTAATTTGTAATCCGAGCATATCATTAAAAAAAATTGGTTTTGAAATGATGACAACTCCAGGGATTATACATTTAAAAGCAAAAAGATGTATGAACAGGCTTTAACGTACCTGCAGCTCTCAATGCCGGGCCTTCCTGGGAGGCTGTAACTGTCCACTTCCTCTAGATAGACCACGCCTTCTCTCTTAACCCCTCCCACCTCTCTAGGGGGGCCGGCCACCAGCTCCCACAGGTGAATCGTGTTGTCATCCAGCAGTGACAGCAGGCGGCCCTATCGCAGATCAAAAATGAACATGAGCACCACTTTGGCCACCACTCTCGTCACAAAAAGGAGTCCCGACATTCAGAGAAATAAGCGTCTTACCTGTCCAGGCAGGAAGTGGATCTGTGTGACAGCAGTGGTGTCTCTGTGTAGTCCTGTGAACTCCACACCGGGAGAGCCGTAGCTGCGAGGGTCCCGTCAAGGAAATTCACAACAAAGCAAGATACTGAACAATGAAAAGACAAATTTAAAAGTCCACCTTCAGCTGCAAGCGCAGCGACAAACAGTCGGGACTTGATTGTAATCTATATAAACGGATTGATGGGAATTATTTAGTTTAACCACCATTTATACATCAATACATCCTGTATATCTGCCACCGTCGCGCTGTAATTGATGGAGATTTTATTTTCAAAATAGAAACTGAAGTGACAGAGGGGCAGACACTATGAACAGCTAAACTGGTCATTCTGAGCTGTAAACCAGAAGAAACACACTGGTTAGGTGTAATAGTAGGGATTAGAACCCTATAACACCAGATGACGCAGATGCTCATAACCACCACTCTGCGTGTGTGTGTGTGTGTGTGTGTGTGTGTGTGTGTGTGTGTGTGTGTGTGTGTGTGTGTGTGTGTGTGTGTGTGTGTGTGTGTGTGTGTGTGTGTGTGTGTGTGTGTGTGTGTGTGTGTGTGTGTGTGTGTGTGTGTGTGTGTGTGTGTGTGTGTGTGTGTAATCAGCAGCAAACTTCAGAGTCCTCTCTTCGTTAGTCCAGTAAATGAAGCTCAGCTGATGAACTAAAAAGCTACACTTAAGAACTGTGACGCAGAGCACACAACTACGCTAAATTGGTTTAAACTGCAAATTAGCACACACACAAACACACTCTAGCAGCTACACACACACACACTAGCAGCTACATACACACTTGTGAGCATTATCGACACACTGCTTACATAAGTCTTTAGGAATGTGGATTAAAAATGCAGAATAATAAGAGGGAATCTGGGGAGTTCCCTCTCGTGTTTGTATTGAGACTGAGTGGAGAGCTGGTTTCATATTTGTTCTACCACCATCATTATATATTATCTACATATATATATTTAATTTCCTTCTCTTTTAATTCCTATTCATGTGTCCACTGGCGGGGGTGTTATCTTTCCTACTTGTCCAGAAGGATTTGTTTACAGATCCACTTATCTTCATCTCTACTTAGCTTCTCCTCTTTTCTTTCCTTTTATCCCTCCACTCTCAGCCTCTGTGAGATACTCAGTGACGGATTACTCATTGCCCTATTCCTTTAACCCTTTCTTCCCACTGCTTTCTAACAGCTCTCTTGTTGGAGGAAAGGTTACTACGCGGGGGTCCAGTGGACTTTCAATACCAACATTTTATCTGCTGCCTTCCTTTTGAAGCTCTTGGTAACGCTCTTCTTCTGCCTTCTCTCCACTCTGCTCCATTGAAGACTACGTAACTTTAATTCACACACGTCTCAGCCAGCTGGAGGTGTGTGAGGAACAAACACTCACGTGTCATGAACAAGCGGTGCAGACAAAGAGAGGCTAATAAAGATAATAAAAAGAGAAATATCTCATATTCTGCTCCCTTAAAAGGAGTAGTTTTTACATTTTTGTACATACAATTATATGTTTTGTTGCGCAGAGTTAGATTGATACCATTGACGCACTCTAAATATGGCGCTACAGTCGGCAGATAGTTAGCTTAGCATAAAGACTGGAAACCACTGGTCTAGCTCTGTCCAAAAGGTTTCAAAATCTGCCTTTCAGTCCCTATAAAGCTCACAAATAAACACGCCATTTCTCATTTGTTTAACTCCTACAGCTGGCGAAGAACCCGAGATAGTCCAGCACTTAACCACCGTAACACCTCAACGTGTTCACTATACTTTTAGACCGTCGGACACCGCCAGGCCAGCTGTTCTCCCGTTTCCATTCTTCATGCTGTCTCCTGGCTGCATCTTCATATTTAACACACAGACATAAGATTGTTGCTGAGTTAGATGAAAACAAAGAGAATAAGCAAATGTTGCTAAACTGCAACTGCAAAATGTGATTGGGGTGAGCAAAGAAACTGAGGAGAAAGAAAGAGGACGACTGAATAATGGAGACACAGAAAAACAAAAATGAAAGACGTTGCACTGCTTTACTGCAAAGTTAAGGCCTTTACACACCGGGGGCGTTCTTTTGTTTTTGGCATTAATACTTTCACACAGAAAGCGAATATTACGGAGTGAAAAAGACGCATTTCTGTTTCTGAACAAGGTTGATTTTTCATATTATGCAGAACGAGTTGTGCCTCTATTCATGAAACAACAACACGGAGGCTCTGTAGTCAGAACCAAGACGGCAAACTAATACTTTTAACCTTGACAAAGGAAGCATGGACCAGATCTACTCCTGACATCTTCCCCTTCACAATAAAAGCCCAACACAAATAATACTCTGAGGAGAGTATAATGCATTTTGGTGTTTATTCTTCACACCCTCGGTGTATAAAGATCTTTTATAAGTGAGAAAACTGACAGGAAAGTAAGTGAAAAGAGTTCCACCGCTGATCAGAAGGAAAACAGATGGACAGCAGCGGTCTGTCTGTGTATTCCAGCTATGCAGCGATGACCACAACTCAGTCATCACAGATCTATACAGCGGCTCCCACACATTTAAAGCTGGCTGTGCAAGAAAAGAGTGCAAAGAAAGCTGTCAGTGCACGGAGAAAAGAAATAAGACCACTAATTACCATTTAACAGTCAGAGCCGGGACACTTTGCTGATCTGTAGCACCTCTGACAGGAACCCAACAACTACCATCTCCTGTTTCTAACTTTTCATTCCACACAACCCCGAGGAAATATGGCCGACAGGCAGCAGGACAGTCGTAAAGCAGGGCAGAGCTTTTTATTACTTTAAGGTCGGAGGGCAAACAAAGGGTGGGTGTGTGTGTGATAAAGACAGCGACAAAAAAATAATACAAAAGCTCAACTGTGGCCCATGGGTCACACACACACACACTTACTTCCTGGTCATGGTGATGTCAGAGGACAGCTGGAGGAGGGATTCCCGGTCATGATGTCATCAGTGTGTGTGTGTGTGTGTGTGTGTGTGTGTGTGTGTGTGTGTGTGTGTGTGTGTGTGTGTGTGTGTGTGTGTGTGTGTGTGTGTGTGTGTGTGTGTGTGTGTGTGTGTGTGTGTGTGTGTGTGTGTGTGTGTGTGTGTGTGTGTGTGTGTGTGTGTGTGTGTGTGTGTGTGTGTGTGTGTGTGTGTCCTCTCCCTCCCCCATGGCATCTGCTCATTGGCTAATAATAAAAGACCTCATTAGTAGTGGGCAGATATTAAATGTGTAAATGCTTTGAACTAAATGCTAAGCTCGGAATGCTAACACGCTAATGTGTAGCAAGTACATTGTTGTCATATCACCATGTTCGTCATCCTAGTTTAGCGTGTAAGCATGCTAACGAATGCTAATTCATTTTGAAGAAGACATGAACGTCTGCACTTAATTTCAACACAATCCATTCAATAGCTGGTGAGTCACTTCAGTCTGGATCAAAGCGTCACGATGCTAGCGTGACTGAAAACAAAGCAACACTATTTATTATGTTAAGATGGTAACTGACAGTTCTGCTCCTCAACTTTCCCTGATTACACTTCTGATAAACAGTCAGGACTGATTGCCTGTTCAGAACATGTCACATAAAGATATGCTAATAGATATGTGGATAAAAGTAACAGTAATGAAAGACAAAGAAATTGCTGCTAATTCTCAGGACGCTTTGCCAAGAACATCAGAGGCGTCTCCCGCAGTTTAAAAACACAGAAACAAAAGGTTGCAACACCGAAGGATGAAGGACCATTTACTCTGTAAAGAGCTGGAAACACTGACTCAAGGCAAAGTCATTCAAACGCCTCCTCAGTCCAATTTGGAAATGAAAATTGAAAGCGTCAATAAAAATGAACCACAGCAGTGAGACAAGCAGCGAGGAGTCCGGACACTCTGTACAGACGGTCTCTGGTGATACGGTGTTGAAATGTTCCTCACAAAGTTACATGAAAAATCAACACGGGAGACTTAAATCTTTGAGCAACCTGTTGAATGACGCACTGGTTTAACGTGACGATCTGTGCAAGGAAAGCATGAAGCACGCAGAGCTTTGCTGCACTGCTCACCACAGAAGCCCGATAGCTCACAATGGAGGCCTACAGTAACTCATAATCACTGAATCACTGTCTCTTTCTCAAGCACACACACACAGTGTGCAATTGCCTGGTGATGCAGAGAGAGAGCGTTAGCAAGGATAAAGCGATTTCACGGTCTGAATACAGACAAACAGAGGGCATTGTCCTCCATGTCACACACACACACACACACACACACACACACACACACACACACACACACACACACACACACACACACACACACACACACACACACACACACACACACACACACACACACACACACACACACACACACACACACACACACACACACACACCAGAAGATTGGGACGGACAGGAAGGAAGGACGGATCACTGGATCCAAGGATGAATGTACAAGTTGACCACACACAGAACAAGGATTAGATCGCTGGAGAAAAAGTCAGAAAAGTTAAAAAAAAAAGAAGAAAATCCAGGAAAACTGTCACACTTCGGACAATACAAGTCAAATTGGATTTAGCTCTAAACTTCTGAGGCATCATCTCCAACTCCATTTTCCCCTCCACACACATATTCATATACACACTAACACACACACGTCTGGCAAAAGGCTGTCTACAAGAAGACAAGCCAAACAACTCCACCCACCCACTAGAGAAACAATCCCGTCTCATTTGCATCCTCCCCCTCAGCGAGTAACCTCCCCCCCCCCCACCCCCCCCACCCCACCCACACACACACTCCCTCCCTCCCTCCCTCCCTCCCACCCCAACACGGGACAAATACAACTTACAGACATACTCAACTGTTAAATACAAAGTTTATCTTTCACACTACAAACATTCAGGGTCCACAGAGGATGAATCACAATAATTTTGAGATCTGGAACGATGTTAGAAAGTGTGTTGAACGGTAACTTAAACACCTTCTGTCACTACTCTCCGGGGAAAATGTCACTACCTGTGCTGCCTCCTGAAAACGCCTCTTCAAGGAACGCCCAGAGTAAATTAAAGCTGTTCTTGAACCAGGGCATGCATGGGTTTGGTCTATTTAGAAAGGCAACACTGCAAGTGTTACTGGCATCGAGTAGTTTTTATTTCCACCGGAATAATATCTTGAAAACAAATGAAGACTAGTCCAAGTTAAAATTTGATAACACCACCACAAAAAAAAGGTATATTTAACACCTATTGTTCTGTATGTAACCACGTCTTGAAATCTATCCACCGAAGCAGCAGATCGCCACATTTCGGAGTTTCATCAGCACTTGTTTCCAAATCTCATTGGCTGTTGGACAGAACACGGAAGCTCCTGTTGGTGTCAATCAAAAAGGTCAGAGGGCAGCCACCACTTTGAAACCAAGATGTCGGCAAAATATTAACATGCAAACTGGAGTTGCAACAGAAAATCTGTGGTAGATTTGCACTTCTGCCGGCTAACAATGATGTGTTTTGGACTAAATGTTTCACCGGTTTGGATCGTCTGGACCTTTTCCAAGATCGTTTTCGGTCAGATGTCATCAATCGGTGGATTAATAAACGAGGCTTCACAGATGAGCTGGTTTGTTGGCGGTCTGACAACGACACCGAAATGGTTTGCATCTATCAAATCACAAGATTCTCAGCTTTCCAGAGACACAACCAATTAAAAATAGCAGCTGTGCAAAGCACACTCGATGGTTAAAGAGGTTTAACAAAGGACAGGGGGAATAACAGAAAGTAAAGTGACTGGTTTTGATAGAAATGCTCCCATAAAACTGGTCCTGATCCCAAAGTGAGGAGTTTCGGGTTCATGTTCTGGCAGAACTCGGTCCGAGTGAAGCGCCGCGCCTCGTTGGACCGTCTCAGAGTGTTGAGCAACTTTTAAGGGCCAGCTGATGCGGAGCTGCGAGTTTCACAACTAGGTCAACTCGTAAAAGTATTTCATCAACTAACGTTCGCTTCTCTCAAAGTTTATTACGGGAGGACTGCCATGACATTCTGTAAAGACATTCACGGTCCCCTCATGATGAACTGTAATCACTTTTAATCATCAGGTCAAATTTAGAATCCGTCCAATACTATAGCTTACGAACAAATACCTGAAAAACCAACGACATTCCCATCAGCCTCATTACAGAACGATCCCAGTCTCTCAACACTGGTATCGGATCAGTTCATCTCTATCAAATACTTAAATTAGTCGCATTAATAGGCCATTAAGCACTATTATTACTCTCTACTGTGTGTGTCTCCCCTAATAATTCAGCCCTTTAGGAACTGATGTGTCCGTCTGGGTAAATGTTTTCTTATCAACAGCCTCTCCAGTCTGTCCAACTCTGTGAGACCACACACACCCTTTAACGTCACAAACAGCACCCCCCAACCCCCCAACCTGCTGCCAACTGGACAGACGAGTGTGTGTGTGTGTGTGTGTGTGTGGTCATTCATCTGTCTAGGTGTGGGGGTGAGGAGACGCGTACCAAAGACGGGACAGAGGACGAGGAAGAGGAAGACGAAGAGGTTGAGTGAGACGGAGTAGAAGCGATGGGAGGAATGAGAAAGAGACTAAAATAGTGAAAGAACGTTAGCAGAGAGAAGGCGTGTGTGTGTGTGTGTGTGTGTGTGTGTGTGTGTGTGTGTGTGTGTGTGTGTGTGTGTGTGTGTGTGTGTGTGTGTGTGTGTGTGTGTGTGTGTGTGTGTGTGTGTGTGTGTGTGTGTGTGTGTGTGGAGAGAGAAAGAGGGAGGAGGAGGTGAAGGGTGGGAAGAATGTTGAAGGCTGTATCTCCAACTGGATAAAAAAAAAAAAATCCCACCAATTAAATACTGATTTATTGATTCGTTTAATGCCAAACAACAACAAAAAGAATCCAGATTACATAACATGCGAGATGTTCTCTCAACACATCCGCCTCCACTACAAACCACAGCATGAAAACAAATGCATGTGACTCGGTACAAATGGAAAAAAGATGGGGATTGTTGAGGAAAAGCTCCGGCTGCTGCACGACTGGAAGGGAATCGTGTGGCACAAAAGAGCTCTTTGGGGAATTTACTGTTTTCACCACAAAAAAAAACAACAGTTCAAGACTCCTTCACGTGAAGATGACGAAGCGGCGGTCGGAGTCGACCCCTCAGGCCTCAAAGGACAAGAAACGCAGAATGTTAATTCAGTCCGTTCAGTGCGTGACGTGTCCTCGCTGCGACATCGCTAAAGAGGACGACTCACAGCGTGAAAGCACCGATTTCAAGCTGCGACACGGTGGCTTCTAAAACGTGAAGAAACACCAATAAAAAAAGAAAATGGCCGCTTTTAAAAAATCTTACAGATAAACTCATTCGAGCATTTGCAACTTCGTCAAGAGATAAGAGCCGATGAATCAGCTCAGCGTGGTGTGTGTGTGTGTGTCCAACAGGATGTCAGACAGACAGAACTGACAGCTGGAGCTCACAAACACACCGATCAAAGCTCTGCTGTGTGCGTGTGCGTGCGTGTCAATATTTGTCGTCCTCTGTTGCCGATACTGCAGCTTCATGGTCACAAAGTTTCAGTGTGACTCAGCGTGTCCAGATAAAGTCACAGTTTCATATTATTGTATGTGTGTGTGAGGGTTACCAGCAGGTACTGTACTGTTTTTCTGTCATTTCTACCCAAATTTGATGCGTTTCTACCAGCGAACTCTGCTGCCCGACGTGCAGAGCTGCAGACTTTCAATGCCCTCGAGCCCTCCTCATCCCCGGCAACTGCGCTGGTCGTCTTGGAAACCAATTCAAAAGCTTCCTTTATTAAGACGAGACTCAGCAACAAAGCTCTTACTCACCCAATCTGCACACACACACACATATAGAGGGAGGGTTAACCCAGGGCAGTGCAACACACATTCTTCGACAGGAGACAGACTCCTCAAGATCGACCCCCCCGCCCGACACACACACACACACAATCTCTCTCAACATACGTTAAAAAACAAAAAAACACAGCACATCGTCCCCCTTCCCTCTGCTGAGCCCCCGTCTGTGGTCCGAGCAGAAACTCTCAGGGCGTAATATGACTCTGCCTTTATAAACACGACGGAGAGACGGGAAACAACGAGCAAAGAGGCTGAGAGAGAGCAAGAGGAGGAGAAACCATCGCGGCCAAGATGGAGAACAGGAGTTCAAACTCATTTAGCAACTCCTTCGTCATAGAGTCAATAAACTTCAACACATCTGGCAGTAACGCCGGAAGTGTGTGTATGTGTGTGCGCGCTACAGTACTAGCAGGTATGCTGGCAATCCCGTCCAGGTCAAACCCAAGTCAGTGAGTCTGTGAGATTATCAGGGAATGTGAACACACTTAAAAAACATACTGCTTCGTTTCAACTGAAGCTTGTAAAACCCTGAAATCAGAGGATTAACCAACAGAAAAATAAGAAACTATTTTTATAGTTGATTAATCGTAAAAACTCCAATTCCAGCCTTTATAGTGTGAGGCTCTGCAGATTTTTTATTTATATCATTGTAAACTAAATCTTGTCTTCTTATCTCAGGAGAACCGTGCGATTGCTCGAATGCGTGCGTGCATGTGTGGGTGTGCAGGTCCGCGTCTGTCCGCGGCTAATCTCGCATTCTGCTGCAAATATTTCCGGAGCTCATTCATGGCTGCACGCTCACGGACCTATCGTGGCAACGGTGACTCAGACTCTCTCAAAACACATTTTATTGCTCGTGTTATGCAGCCATAGACTGCCAGCCGACTCCTCACTCACTACTCTTAACCGGCCCCCGGTTGGTAGGGGCCGCTAGTGATAACACAGCTGAGACCTCCTTAAAACTAAGCACTATGGCAATGCTTTGTTGGGTTGCAGGAGCTATGAGAAGTTCAGCAAAAGATGGTTTTACTTCTTTAACTGATTTATCTGAATGATTTTAGAGTTCTCCAGTCTGAACCGCTGATGTGATGCAATGACTGTGTGAATACTTTTTTCTTTTGTTAACTTCTCAGATATTCTCAGTGGGTTTACGCACGCCAACAGCAGCTGGTAACGTGCTAAAAAGCAGGACGACTAGTCTGAGTCGTTTTCTTAGAGTAGGTAGATCCGTGTAGAGGAGTTCTTTTTCCTCCCCTTCCATCTCTTTCACATTCCCTCGTCTTCACTGCCTCTGTTTATCTCCATCCCTCCCCTCCTCCTCCTCCTCCTCCCTCCACCCGTCTCCCTCTGGGGTGGAAGTGCCTGGTACCACCAGTCTCTCTCTCTCTCTCTCTCTCTCTCTCTCTCTCTGAAAGAATTGATTCTCCAGTCTAATGCATCAGCACATAACACACAACCACAGCCAGACTCCCTTCACACACACACACACAGATAAATGTGCATGTGAATAAATAACCATACATATTTGCGATGCGCATACATTCAGACTCAAACAGCAACATGTTTGTGTTCATGAGTCACATGCTCTCACTGCAGCTCGAACACTCACAAGTGATCAAACAAGAAACATGTGAGGCGAGCGGTCAAAACAAACAACCTCAACGTCTGCTTTAAAATATCATCTTCATGACGATGCTGCTCGACCAGACGTCCGACTCTGAGCAAACCATCGTACAACGATAAAAAGCAGCCTGAATGTCGCTAGCCTGCCATCAACTACACGACCGTCTTGTGGACAAATCACGAGCATCCGAGCAGGCGTCCATCTCATTCTGTGTCGCTGAAACAGACTCAGTCCTGCGCTGCCACGGGTTGGGGGTTTGATTCCCCACTGACCGCAAGATTTCAAAAAATGCATTTATGGTTTTCTGGGCCTCCGAGGACGAAAGGCATCTGCCAAATAGTGTGTGTAATGATGATGTTGTTGTTTTGTTCCTCAGTCTTGGTGTCGTTTTCGTAGCGCTGGCCATCAGATAACATTCTACTCACTCGAGTTAACGGCAGTGATTTGGAGGCGGTGGCTTTACAACAGAGTACGGTCGGGCAGGAACACAAGCAGCAAGAAAACCTCCACATTCTGACCTCATTAAACTCAACCACTGAAGCAGAACACACACAGGTTGGGTAATCGTTTAACTTCAGCGTCTCTTTGATATTGAGGGTTTGTTTGCAACCTGCCTGGTCACTCACGCTGCCTCCTGTACTGGACACCTTTCTAGAAATAACCCCACAACACAAACGTTAATAACCCAAAAGAACAATAGCCACAACTATGAAAACCAAAACCCAGATTGTGCAAAACGACTAAACTTTCCTCTAATATTGTCGGCGCAGAAGGAAACAAAAGTCCTCTTCTGTTAAGTGGTGCAGACAGTGCAACTCCCCACAGAGACAGACTGCACACACAGCAATGCAGCGCTCTACTAAACTGGTGTTACATAAACAGCTCTGCTGCAGATGCATCTGATCAGTATTTTCCTCAACAATCACAAAGCGCCGCGAGGCATCGTGAGAAACGAGAGAAAACCAACGGCAGCACAGATCGTAGCTTACACCTCAATTAGCTTCACCAAGCTATAAATAGTGTGGACGTGACAGTGGGTTAAAGAATCTACAGATATCATCCTACAGCCTGCACGAAACACAAAACCTTAAGAACACGACATTAAAGAAGAAGAAGAAGAAGAAGAAGAAGAAGAAGAAGCGTGACAGCTGCATGAAACACGGACCTTCAGTAGCTGCTCTGCAGAGCTGATGAACAAATAAACATCGCAGCACTTCAAAAGATGAAAACCGACAACACCAGGAGAGAAACAGTTTCTGTAGAAGAGAGAAACTGAACTAAAAATAAAGAAATTCTAACAATTTGTTTGATAAAAACAAGAATAATACGGCGTAACAAGCTGGAGATTGAGGACTGGGTTGCAAGTAAACTGATTTAGTTTTAATTATAAATGGGATTCAGAGAATTTATTAATTTAAATGTGTCACATTAGTGAGGCCCCCCCCCCCCCCCTCCTTAGTCGACTAATCTGTGGTTTTGATGTTACTTATGATAAACAAAAGATCTAAAAGTGGCGTTTTTGTGATTTCTTAGGTGGAGGACAGGCGTAGTATCGGTAGACGTGGATCAGTAAGAGACTCCAGTTCGTCGCCCAGCGTTGTGGACGGTGTCAGGTGAGCTGAACCCTTGTGTTACATACGTGAGCTCGATGAGAGTAAAAGGATACACTTTGATGGCTCCTGACTTTGTTCCGATGGCCATAAGTTCCAGTTTGGGGTCAAAGGCCAAAGCGCTGGGCTGATGAGGGAACCCATGCTCCACGGTCTGAAGAAGAGAAGCACAGAGTGAACCAGTGGGAAAGACAAACAGACCAGAGAGAGAGAGATGACACAAGAAAGAAGACAATGAAAACGCTCAGATTCATTGTCTTTGTGTGATAATGTCAGACGGACTGTTTAGTCAGCGAGGCGTCAAAAAGGGAGGACGCCCTCCATAAAGTCAGAGGAAAGTTCTTAAAAAGCTCTTTATTACCGCGCGCTGCAGACTCTATGAAACGGGATTAACATTAATTCACAGCTTTTCTTTCCTTCTGCCCACGTGAGGAGAAGACACAGCTGGGGAAGCATTTAGATCTAGAGAGAGAGAGCGTGACCTGCTTCACAAAGAGGTCTAGGGGGGTCTTAAAAGTTTGTGTGGTCGAGTGTCCAAGAAATGTGGAAATTAGGTTTCCAGCAGGAAGCTCAGATATGCGTTAAAACATAGCAAGATGTTAGTTTGTATTTATTGATAAAGCCCTTAACCTGCAGTCACATCACTTCCTTGTTAAATTGGAGCTCTATACATTTTGGGAAACTTGCTTTTAGTGTTTTGGAACATTTTACGACACGTTAAAACTCAACACAATTGTACCGAAAGGTTGATTTAAAAACCACGACTATGAACTAGTCTGCTCTGTTGTTGTCTGTTTATTATTTACTTAAATTCAGTTTCAATTGTATATTTATTGTCATAGAAAAAGGCGGCGTGAATGAACTAAGTCACACTTTGTTTCTTTAAATATCTGATGACACACACAGAGAGAGACACACATCAAAGTGACCGTCCTGTTGAGAGACCACCTCTGTGATAGTTGTGGCAGCTGGTGCCAAACTTTTAAAAAGTGTGTGTGTGTGTGTGTGTGTGTGTGTGTGTGTGTGTGTGTGTGTGTGTGTGTGTGTGTGTGTGTGTGTGTGTGTGTGTGTGTGTGTGTGGTCACAGTGCAACAAACAGCTCGTGGACTTTAGACGCGATGCACTCTTCAGCTAAACCGAATAAACTGTTTTTCTGACAACCTTCTCATTTTCTAAATACACTTTAATGTATTTTGACAGTTAATTTGTTTCAGTGGCACAGATGTCCGTGTTCCAGCTTCTCAAATGTGCCGTTTCTCTTTGTCACAACGATAGTAAATGAAAAGTCTTCAGGTTTTGGATCCAACAAAATAAGCAATTCAATATTTGAATTTGAGCTCTGAGAAACTGTGATGGACATTTTTCACTCCTTAATAGATCAAACTAACGGAAGATGAATTGATAATGAAAGTATTTGTCAGTTTCAGCTCTTGAATGCTATTTTTGTGGTGTATTATTTCAAATAATCCTGTAGCGTTGGGGTTAATTCTGTCATCCACTGTGCGGGATAAAACTCCGGCTTCCAACATCAAAAGAAGTTCCAAAGTGCTCTACTTTTAGACTGACAGCGGCCTCGTCTAACCCGAGTTCAAGGCCGCAGCAGCGCTCAGTGCAGAGACTGTCGGTAATGTGCAAGTCATGCAAGAAGATCACCTGCAACTCACATTTGATTTGCGCAATCAATCAACGGACTTCGATCTACCTTTAAAGGCTCGGACCAGCTCAGCTACAGTGGTGACAAGATGCGGATTACTGAAAGTGGAGCTGCTGAAATGTATTTCAGTATTGATCAGTGAGGAGGAGGAGAGGCTGATCAAGTTTGGCTTCAGGATGCACACAAACTGCTTTACAACCATGTGGATGTGAAATCTAACCCTGAAACGAGAGGTTTAAGCTCAAAGCACCGCAGAAGCAGACAGGAACTCCTGTAAGATATGTATTCATGGTGTTGTGGAAGCTTTAATGGAAAATCCATGAAAAGGGTCAAAACTGTCACCACACAGACAGCCATCTTGATCGATATCTGAATGAAATACGAGTCACAACTCACACTAATCTAGTTATTGATCCCTCCATCACTGACATTATGACATTGTGGTTCATTATAGTGATGTTTTGGTCCACAAAAAAGGTGAGTTATTGGTGAAAAGCACCACTTTTGAACGCGGGGCCTCGTTTTTTGGGTGAAAGCCAATTAACACGCGGTGGGTGAAAACAACTGAACCTCACGCGCGCGCGCGCGCACACACACGTCAACAAAGCCCCCTGAGAGCGTCCAAGTCCAGCCTGCACTAAAACACACACACACACACACACACACACACATCACATCACATCAAGCTGCAAACAGAAAAACAGAGGAGGAGGAGCGGCCGGGACTAAATGCTGCAGAGTGCACGGCTTTAAACACAATCTGGTCCAGTTTAGAGATAGATAGTTTAGTGGAGCAGCAGAAGAGGAGGAAACCCTCTAGCTCCCTTTCCCCCCCCACCCCCTCGTCTCCTCTCCTCTCCCCTCGTCCCGTTACTTTACCTTGTTGAAGGCGAACAGCTCCTGTTTTATCTTCTCTCTCTGCGGGTCGGTGCCCTGCCGACGAAACCTAAACTTCATCATGTTGAAGCCGGGCGGTGTGGAGGCAGGACTGCTGGGAGGAGGAGACGAAAACACGGGAGAGTTCTCGGACGATGCTAAGCTAAGCTAACCGACTAGCCCATTCAGGCTGAAAGCGACGCTGCTGCGGCTCTCCTCCCTCCTCTCCCTCCTGGTGCTGTTTAGGTCGCGGTGGGTTTGACCACAGTCTCTCTCTCTCTCCCCCCCACTCCCGGTTCACACGGACCCCCGTTGTTGTTAACCAATGAGAGCGAAGAAATCTGCGAGCAATTACTCAGACACGCCCACACAGCCAAAGCGCTGTGGAGAGGAGGGGTACGTTCGGTTTGTAGCACGAGACGCACCGGATGTACATCCCCTCCTACATCCGGTGATACAAAGCGTGAAACGGCGAGTCCGGTATTGAAAATGAAACCATCAGACTGTAAATGACCTGTGATGGTTAATAATGACAAAGCAAGTCCACTTGTTCATCTTCTATTGTTGAAATATATGTTAATATATTTACAACCGTTATCAAAATAAATCAAAACATTTTTAAGTTTTCTATGTTCTCTGGAAAAATGTTGGTATCATCCAATGAAAGGAAATTAAATTGTCTTAAATTTAAATTATTTTAAATTTAAATATGCAGGATGCAGAATTCAGGAAACTAAAATGTGTCATCTTTAAATAATGAAACTGACCTGTCAATCTAAAAACCTGCAGCATTCACCTCTGTTATGCTAAGTATTCACTTGTTTTTATCTTGTATTTATTTATGCACTCAATTTATGTACACATATATATATACAGTATATACAAAATAATACAGCATATATATATATGCTGTATTATATCTGTCTTTCTCTGATGAAATTCTACTTGTTGTATATTTTTATGTAAACTATGTTAATAAAAACATAAAATGAACATTCACACACCAGAGTAATTTATGCTACAAACTTTAATGTACAGCATTATTCACATGCATTCGTTATGTACAACAGCTATTTACAAAAATATACATAAATTGTATAAATAATCATTTTAATTAGTGCAAAGAGTTCAGTGATGTGGCCTTTAACTGTGCGCCAAAAATGTGCTTCCTCAAATATTTTCTTGTCACGATTTCCTGTCTCGTTCTCATTTAAAAAAACAAAACCTTATGGGTTCATAAATAATGTATGTGGGCTACTCCAACTCTAGCCTCATGAATAAAAATATGTATTATGTCAAACCACAAGCATCTATTAGTGTTTAAGGGAAGATAAGGTCACACTTGAGTTTCACACATTTCAGTTTCTTTGAGGAGAGTCAACCACACCAGAGGTTTCAGTGCAAGATCACATTTCAATTCAGTGTTGCTCCTCGGATCAATGCTAATACAACTCTGCTGAAGTGGGGAAGTTAAAGTAAAGTAAAGAGGCCTTATCTATTATAGTCTCAACCCTATCAAGCAGCCATGGCAGACAAGAGCTTTAACAGTTTTGGCTTAAAATGTCAAACTGAAAACATAAATGTGTTTGATCATTTATAGAAGTCTGACTTTCTTACATTGCATCATAAACGCATGAATGTGTTACACTCAGTGGTGTGTGTGTTTGTGTGTGTGTGTGTGTGTGAAAATGTAAGGTATATGCGGCACTGATAAAGTAAGTGAACATGTCATGTTCAGAAAGATAACGATAAATATACATATGCCTTTTCTTACTTTATGCTAATGCTGTGAGTATAATCGTTTAAATCCCCCAAATTCAATTATTCCGGTGTCCCAAATGTGAATATTGAATATGATATGCTGCTTTTCTTATTGTTCTATGATAGTAAAATGAATATATTAGGGGTTTGGACTGTTGGTTGGACAAAACAAGCCATTTTTAACTTTGGCTGTGGGGAATTATGATTTTAATGTTTCGCTCTTCTCTGACATTTTATAGATCAAACGATTAATGAAGAAGATAATGTTTGGTTGCAGCTCTAATTGAGTTCACCTGTTTTCGCAAACTATGTCATCAACATTATCTGTACATATCAAAATAATCTATTTTCTAAATAGAGGTAGATGCAGTTCATTTATGAGGCATAAAGTGTGACTCCTGTGTGTGTGTGTGTGTGTGTGTGTGTGTGTGTGTGTGTGTGTGTGTGTGTGTGTGTGTGTGTGTGTTATAGCAGGGTGATTTCACTTGGTGGCAAAGTGAGTCTCTTTTCTCTGACTGACAACATGTTCTCCATGTGCATGGCGATGACTCGACACAGCTCCAGGCCCTGGAAATGCACAAACAAACCAACAAACAAACAGACAGACACACACACACACACACACACACACACACACACACACACATAAATATACAGAAACAACATGGTATTTTTGAGGGAAATGCACAAAACAACTACATACAAATATTGTAACTGCAGCTCTCTTTTATCAACTCTGTCTGTATCACTCACACACACACACACACACACACACACACACACACACACACACACACCTGCTCCAGCTGTAGCTGTGTGATGCGCTGGTTGAGCAGGTCTCCGATCATGATCTCCACATACGGATAACTGGAGCCTGAAGTCGGCCTCTGAGTGCGAGTTGACTGGACCTCCTTCAGAGGGAAACGCACCATGGCCTCCTATTAACGCACACACACACACACACAACAAACATATGTATGAATACACACACAAACAGGCAATGAAAAACTTACAATATTACTCTGACAGAGAGATATGCACAATACAGGATTTAATAGATAAAAGCAGACAGCGAACACAACGACCATTCTATATTTTGGAATAATTCTGTTTTTGCAGAAGTTTGCTTTTTGCGTAAATTGATCTGGGCGAAGTTAATAAGTAAAGCTGAAAATGAATACTGTTACAAACACTCAGCTGCCTGCTGCCATATTGTTGAAAGTGAAGCATGCAACGTTCCACAGACTGAATCTGTGCTTGAGTGGATGATTTGTATGCGTGACTGTGAGTGAGTGTGACATACATGAGTATCCTTGTTAAGAAAGTGCAGTCCGTTCAGATTTACAGCCAGGATGCACGGGGCGTGGATGGAGGCGGAGCTACAGCTCTGGATGTAGAAGAAGGAGGAGCCGAACATGGGGAAGGCACTGACCAGACCTGGGACGAACACAGGACGGGTCACTTTTACTACGGTAGCACATTCAAGACAAGAGTCACCTATTTTCAAGAAAAGCAGCTACATGACAGGTAAGTGCAGCTTAAAACAATTATTATCTTCATTACTTTTCAATGTAACTAAGCCGTTTATATCTACATATATGTATATCTAGCTGTGGTCTTACCGAGGAACTGTGCACGAGCCTGGTTTGGGTTTAAGGGCTGCACCTGCTGCATGTGTTGAGTTTCCATATTCAGCCAATGCTGTGAACCCTGTTTGCTGTAGAACTGTGGGGGGACGCACTCCTGCACCTCACGCCTTCAATCACACACAAAGAGCAAACCGGTGATACATCAGAGGAAGCAGTTATACGTTCTGCAATGTGCAAGTGTGTTTGCAAATTTGCAAGGATGCACCTGTGACTGTCATATATATGCATGTGTGGGGTCATGTTTTGTGGGTGATTGTAAGCATCCGTGTACGGAGATTCAGCTGTGTGAATGGAAAGATCACAGCACTGACACTGCTAGATAAAAAAGTAAGTGTGTTTATGTCTATGTAGATGGTATTTACAAGGTGGGCAGGTAGACGGTGTCCTTGGCACGGTGCTGCAGGGCAGCCAGTCTGGCGATCTGCTGCATATGCGGGTCACTGGCCTTACCATGAGGAACCACACTCAGCAAGGCCTTCAGGTAGTCTGGCAACACCTTCACAAGAGACACAGTTTACAGTTTATTGTATGTCACCGCTCATTTTGTGACAGGAACTTCAACATCTTGACACATCTTCCGTGTGTGTGTCAGACTGTCCTAGTTTAAGTGAGTCCACTGTCACACAAATGGCAAAGCTAATTGCCATAACTGACAACGGGCCTATGGAGGTTATATTTACTGTATCTCAAAGTCTAAATAGTTTTAAAACCAGCCACACAGAAGAATATGAGTCAAAACTTCAGACCGGATTAGCTCGAGTAGAAACAGGACATCAGCTTCATTTAATAGATCTCTACCTGATTATAGTGCATGGTGACATAAAGCTCGTTGTCGAGTTTGAGAGCCAGACTCCATATGACTCTCCTGAACCACAGACTGTAGTTGGCGTCCACTGGCTCTGCCTCTGTAGCAATGTCCAGGATGTATTCACGCTTGTTCAGCGGACGCACATTCTGACCTTCACAGAAACACACCTGGGTTATTATCTCAAAATCAAGAGTGTTTGCATTGCAGGTCTTTACTATGACGAGCTAGATCCTCGTTAAACCTTTGTGTGTGACCAAAAAGATGGCGTATTCATCCAAAGCCTCCACCCTGTGAAGTCCCATCTCGTAGCAAAGCTCCTCGATGACATCCAAAGCAACCTGAAACAAAGAAATTGATTCACAATTCAGCAATGCTGCAGACTTGTTGATCTACGAATGCAGCAACTGTTTTCTGTCCTGTATAAAATCATCACTCAGGTCTGACAAGGCTACAATACACTGGCATGATGCTTTTCATTAGAATTGATCATTTCACTCTGTGTGTGTGTGTGTGTGTGTGTGCATCACTCACAGAGCACGTCTTGATTTTCAAGTGCCGTTCGATCCCACCCGGCAGCAGGAACAGCTGTCTCTTGGAGCTCCGCCCAGCCTGCACACAAACAACCAATCAGAAGAGAAACGTCATACGAGTTAACACCAGCGTGGCGTGTACAGCTGTTACTAAGAGCAGCTGCTAAACAAACTCACACTTTAACACGACAGACACCTTAAGTAGAAAAGTATCAATACTACTGCAGTCTAATTAGTGTAGTATAAGTTAACAAATCCTAAAACTTAAACTTCTAAACATTCATGCCTAATTCATGATACAATATAGATTGTTTATGACGAAGATAAAGCTCAAATGATAAAGACAAGTCAGCTGAAATAAAATCGACTGAATGTTTTTTTTCATTAAATATTCTAACATCTCATTACGATACAATTTCATGCATATATTAACAATGTAACATCGGCTTTTATGGCTGTTTTTGATGCATTCAGAGGAACATATCTATTTATATTTAACAAAGTTATGAAGCACACAGCAATCATTACATTATTAGTCTTTTGCTTGTGGTTTCTTTTTACATTTGGTGCACATTTTTCCATATATAAACCCTTTAAAGAACACTGCATGACTGAATTAGGGGACTAACCAGCATAGCTTTGAGTTCCATGCTGTTGGGATACTGTGTACGTCCGCCATATTGAAAGGTCCTCCTCAGATTCTGCTCACATGCCTTGGCAACACCTGTGGATTAAGAGCAGCACGTCGATGTTAACAAAGACCACCGTCAGACTGGTGGAGATGGATTTATGATTTGAGATGTGTCCGGTTGTTGATGCGCTGCAGCATCTGTTCATTGGACGTGACGGCTGGTTTGTCTACCTTGGTACTGCATCCCGGGGCTGTCGCAGGCGTCCTGCAGGAACTTCAGCAGAAACGGCTTCATGACATCAGAGCAGCGATGGAAAGCTGCCAGGATGTACAGCAGCCTCCATCCTCTCTGACAACTGTCACTACACAGAATACACACACACACAGCTGTAAAATGTGAGCCTCTCTACGGCCACGCTAGAAGTCCTCAGTCAGTGTGTGATGTAAAATGTTGAAGAGTCTTACGGTTTGGAGCTGGTGTTGGAGGTGACTTGCTTCATCAGCTGGCAGTAGGCTTCATCTTTTATCAGGCCATGGTCCCCACTTAACTAGATTCATGAGCACATGCATTGAAGGCAACAATGTCATTGATGTTTTCCTTCAATTTCACTTAAATACATCACGTGTAAGTCAATCTGTTTATCGTCTTTGTATTTTAAAAGCCAATCAAATATGTAAGAGTGTGTTTGTGTCTGTGTACCTTCAGTATAGTGGTGACCAGGTCCTGTTCAGTCTGACCTTTCAGTGTGAAGTCTCCCATGAACTTCATTATGGCTGAACAAAAAACAATGAGAAAAGAAATTTAGTTAGAAAACAGAAAAAAGGGAAGTCTCTTTTTCCTTTCTGCTTTTCTTTTCCTCCATCTCTCATTCTTTGGGAACTGTATTTTTTTTTCTACAACAGCAAATTCTCTACCTTCCTCTTCTACCTCCTATCTGTATCCATCCCTCTTTTCCTTACTCTCCTCTCACCTAAGAAGATGTCGGCAGCCAGTCTGTTCATCCCGCCGTCTGAGAAGTCGATCAGAGACTCCTGGATCGGAGACTGGAGGGACAAACACACAACAAGGAAACAGGTATTGTATTGTAATGTTTTTGTGCAGCGGAACAATGGACAATATCTTTGAAAATGAAGAAGACATGTCAAAGAACATAAAGACATTTTTGAATGCTTTGAAGCAAACTCAGCTGTTTTACCTTGGAGAATTTGACCATGTCAACAGGGTCCCTGCCCTCCTTCCCCTTTTTGGCTTTATGATCACTGTGGGTGGAAAACACAGGCAGCAGTTTTGATCTGTGCATGTGTAAATGCCCATTGACATGTCCATGATACTTTCACATATTTTCACAATATTTTTGGCAGCATGTGTGTGTTTGACCTTCTGTTCCTCTGCGCCTCTCTGAAGTACTTCTTGGCAAACTCAGCCATGTGGTACTGGCCGCTGTGCAGAGGCAGATCGTCCAGTTCGACGCTCAGACTGTCCCCATACATCTCATTTACTACCTGGGACACACAAACAAACACACAGCAAAAGCTAACCAGCAGTGGCACTTAAAGGAACCACCAAAGATGTAATTATCTGCAAAAATATTTCCATTTCGGCAAACCAAAACATTCCATTATATACTGTAAACAGCAGCTTGTACCATAATAAAGGGTTATTATTCATGCTGAAATCTGAATGTTATTCTTGCTCTGAGCTCAGATAAAAAAAAAAAGTGTGTAATGTGAGTTAAAAGCTTCCTGGTCTGCACCTCTGTGGAGAGGTCAAGCTCATGGGCAGCTACCGCTGAGCCCATCGCCACAGCAATAGCAGCTGATGCAGCGACTCGTCCCTGTCTGTCTCGAGGCTCCACGCGCTCAGCAGGGAGAACCAGAAAGTCTGGAGCGGCCACAGGACGCACGTACTCGCTGGGAAACACTCCAGATTTTCCGTACACAGCACCGAACCGCCAGCCTGTACACACACACACACACACACACACACACACACACACACACACACATACACACACACACACACACACACACACACACACACACACACACACACACCAGAAGTTATACAAAGTGTCTCGTATAAAAACCACAAGAAAACCACATCAAGTGTTATAAACAAACAACAAAAATGTCACATGCAAAACACAGAAAACCCAAAGTTTTGTCTTCAAATAATCTATTGTGTCCAATTAACATGAGAAAACCCAAAATATTCACTTTAAGTTTTTCAGCTTTTGAGGCATACTAAAGTTCAGTTAAATCAACGACATAAAAAAAAGGCTCGACTAAAATACTAGACAGCAAACAGACACACAACAGTCCTGCAAAACCCACCAAACTCAGGAGTGTCTCTCTTTAGCTCCTCCAGAAGCATGACCTTCTTCCTCACTATGCAGCCGTAATGTTTGCCTGAACACACACATACATACATATGCACATAGACACACACACACACACACACACACAGAGCATGAAGCACAGAGAAGCAGTGACATACTGTACATGGCTCACAGAAACACATCAATGTGCCGGTCCTCAGTGCCTGAGTGGTTTTGAGTGTACGTCTCACCGGCCTCCAGCCCATCCATGTGCTGCAGTCTGATGATGTCTCCTTTGTGGAAGCTGAGCAGCGTCCTGTCCTCGGTGACGTAGTTCCTCACCGCCACCACGTACTCTGAGTCCTGACAGAGATGTGACAAGTTGACAAAGACATGCTGCAAAATCCCCAGTGGTTCGCACACGGTGGCAATGAATCAAGAGAGAAGTAGAGTCATTTTCTATTAGGCTTCTATACAATCAGATGAGTCGCCCCCTGATGGCCATTAGAGAGAATACAAGTTTAAGACACAACCGCATTGGCTTCACTTTTCAGACCCGGAGGTTGTCGCTTGGAGCCTCCTTTGAAAGTAACCCTGGTGATGTCATAGTGGTGTCATCGGGGTTATCTCAGACTGGGATTGAGATTCAAAATGTTTAGCTTTAGTAGTGAAAGACTGGACTACGTGTAGCTGGATTGTTCCATTATTGTTTGCAAGACATTGTTCTGTCATCCTCACATTTTATTTTATATTTCTTTCTCAGCATCACTTTTAACCTCTTTTGTTTTTATCTGTTATCTGTTTAACCTGCCATATGGATCTCTTACCAATAGTTTTATGTCTAACCCATCTTGTTTATTGCACTCACTGCATTCCTCTGGAAACAAATGTTTTCTCCTTTATATAAAAGTACTGAATAAATAAAACAATTGTAATGACCGGTCTCCAAGTCAGTTCAGCAGAACATACAAAAAACTAAAATGTTTACTTCCAACTGCTGAAAAGTGGACATACAAAACAGTGCAAACATGGTGACAAAGAGCAACATTTTGAGTTTTAAGACTCTTCAGCATGAATAACTGTATTATGAAAACAACAGACACACACTCACACAGACGCCCTCTGACCTTCTTGAGCTCTGTGAGGAAGTAGTCGATCATGTGCTTGACCTGCGGGGCCTTGGCCGAGAACAGGATCAGCTTCTCGTTGGTCAGGTTGAACTCCAGCATGTTCTTAGACGGAATCGACACGAACAGGATGTCCGAGTAGCTGAGCAGGAAGTGATGTGTAAAAAAAACAGGAAGTCAACATACAGGGGTCTCGGGTCCAAATCACTGGCGCACGAGACACAGACAGCTGGAAAGAAAACGTCACTCGACTGACGTTTTGGGGGTTTATTTTATTTGAATTATGACTTTAAAGAGAAAACAAACCCATTCAAGACCACTATGAATAGCAAAGTTCCCCTCATCTCATGTTTAGTTGGTGTTCAAGACTACGAGGCTCACCTGTAAGGCCTCAGCACTCTGAAGTAGTCTGAAGCAGAGCTACTCCTCACCATCTTCAGCAGCTTGATTCCATTATGAGACACAGACAGCACCTGCACTCCTGTCCCCACACTGCCCTGGAAAACACACACACACACACACCCACACACACACACACAATCACATGAAATGGAGCACAGACACACGTTAAAATCTAAACCAAGTGAAGGTTGAAGGCTGCTTTGTTTTTCAGTTTAACTCCGATACGCCAAGAAAGAGACCAGAACTCACAGAGGCTGGGAAGAGGCGGGAGAAGTAAATCTCCCACAAGTCTCTGGCCATGACGACCACTTTCTTCTTCGCGTTCTCGTCGTGCGTTCCTGACGCCTGGTCCACTTTGTTCTCAGCTGTCAAAGACACAGAGAAGGAGGGTAAGTTATCAAATCTAGAGAGTTGAAAAAGTCTTTCACATCTTGTAAATGTTGAAAAGTGTGTGTGTGTCTATGAGTCATTACATCACAGAGTCAAGTTATTTAGGGATGTGTTTTTTTCTACCAAATAAAGCTTTCATCTTCTGTCGCTCCTCCTGGGTGATTCGGATGCAGGCCTCAGAGAAGGTGTCATGTACAACCTGCAGGACACAATCAGGAATAAAAATCACTTTACTGTGAATAACTATCGGCATTAAAGCAAAAGTCAATCATACCTAAAGTACCTAAAGTGTGTTTGGGGGAAAAAAACCTGTATTTTTAACATGAAGCTCAGGAACCTCCCTGTGGACATCAGACTGATTCTGCCTCTCTCCCCCTCTATTGATCTATAATAAAAGCACTAGTTTTAACATTTTATTTTAAATAAATCATTAGGATCTTAACTATCAGCATAATTACCATAAACTAGACTTTGCTATGATGAAAAGCTAAACCTGAGTGAACAAATTAACATAAAAAATTGAGAAACAAGGAAATGTACATAAATAAAGAATACATGAATCAACCTGTCTGAAGATCAGGTCCAGAACCAGTGGACTGTTGAAGGTCTCTTTAGGATAGAAAACCTGTAAACGGACAAAGAAACGGAACAATGAAAATATAAATGTTGATCTTAAATAATCAACACGATGATATTAAACTTTGAAATGTTGTTAAATTTTCAGCACAAGTAGATCTATGAAGATACTGCATGTCTTTACAGTGTGTGTTTCAGCATGCCATTTGTTAGATTTTAGGGCAATATGGATCATTTTCGTCCACTTATGTTTAATGTGCTCATGAAACACACCTCTTTCCTCATGTAGAGTTTCCACGGGACGTTGGAGTATGTATAATATTCATCACTTGTCCTGCTGTGGAGTTGGGTCTGAATGATCTCCTTCTCTACTGGCAGGTCTCTAGAGACTAGAAACACACACACACACACACACACACACACACACACACGCACACATTCACATGCACGTGTGAAATGAGTCAAGAGCTTTCTGTCATTCTGCTGTTTATTGCTGGGGATTGATGTCACATCAGTGTGTAAAAAGATCACCTGGAGGAGGGGCGGGGCTTATGTTTGAGCTGGTTGGCCCCACAGGGCGAGACTTTGTCGTCTTGGAAACCTTAAGTCCTCCCTCTTCTTTACGTAGGAAGGATTGAGGCTTCCTTTGACTCTGAGACAACAACAAAAAGGTCAGATATTATTTTAGTTTGTGTGGAAGTGCATGTGTATCTGTGTGTGTGTGTGTGTGTGTGTGTGTGTGTGTGTGTGTGTGTGTGTGTGGTAGGTGCGGAGTTGGGGTACCGGTTGTGGTGGGTTTGACATCTGATCTTTAAGGATCTCCATAGCTTCATCGTGTGGGTCTGACTTCTTCCCAAACAGCTTTCCATCACCTTTCCTACACACACACACACACACACACACACACACACACACACACACACACACACACACACGGAAATTATTAGACATACAACACCATAACAAGCATTCATATTTTTGCTAGGAAATAATTAGCGTGTTACCTCTGTGTGGCAGGTCCAGCAGAAGTTGTTGCGTCAGCAGGCTGGTGGTGTTTGATGATGTCTTTGATGTCGTGGCTGGGATCGATGCGCTCTGTGTTCCCTGCACCGGATCGGACCAAATCCTCAGGAGGGGGGCCACGTGTTGGACCTGGAATGTCACTTTCTATTAGATCAGATGTGCAGATGTTTAACGATTGAATTCAGTTGGATTCAATTTTGGGACTAGTTCCATACTGAAATATATAACTATGTTGGTGGGGCATGTATCAGTGCTAGCATTTCAATCATTTTCATGAGGGAAGGGCAGCGACAGTAATCAGACAGTAGAGAGATGATAGTAAACAAGATGCAACAAAGGTCTTCAGTCAGACTCAAACCGGGGACGTTGTGGTTCATCCCTAAAGCTCAAGGGCACCCCCTAAAGTCATATTTGAAGACCTCCTGCAATTTGATGCAGTGTGCATCCTGCAGCTTCACTGTCATCAGGGCATTCTAACCACACAACACATCTGCAGGTTCATTTGACCCTGAGAGTGTGAAACGTACTCATTTGTCGCTGAACAGCAGCTGACTTGTACGGCGACTCTTCTCTCTCTTTGCTCTGCAGAAAAACAGGAAGTGAAACAGCCGAGTACATTTTTATTCCAAGACAATATTTCCATCTTTGCATACATGCTGGCAGGTGTTCATGCAGTGTATGTGTGTGTGTGTCTTTACTCACAGGGCTGGTTGTGTGTGAGCGTTGTGGCAGGTGTGTGTGATAATGTGAGGGTGGGGCCAGGGGCGCCGGGGCAACGGGGGGGAAGGAAGACAACATCTGCTGCTGGATCGCGATGGCCTGCATGGTCATCTGCTGGGCCTGCGACACACACACACACACACACACACACGCACACGCACACACCATATATTTTCATGCAACTCACACAAATACTTCAAGAGTAATATCAGAGTTGTCCATAAAAAGTATAAGAAGACAAACCAGAATGATAGCTTGCTGGTTGATGATGGCCTGTTGCTGTTGAGTCAGTACTGTCTGCTCCGATCCTAGAGAAGTACAAACATATGAACATCATTGAGAGAAAAGATGATTCTGTTGCAGAACAACAGTAGAAAAACACACACAGCTCACAGCAAAAGACCCCGTAGGCTCCTCCACTTCAAACAAACCACACAGAGGATCTTTACAACCTCACAATGAAATGCGAGGTATAAAGAAGTTCTTTAGGACTTTGAACGAACACAGATTGTGACTCCACAATGCCAACATGCTTCTGGCCAAACATGCTGGAAACGCACAACCGATCACACCTGTCATCACAGGCAAGCCAAGAACCGCAGGCGTGACAGGGAGCGAGGGCACCGCCGGCAGGCCGGGGACGCCGGTGACGTGCGATGCTACATTATCCCTATCGGCAGCGGGTGCACGAGTGGGCGACGGGTTGGGCGCTACGCGTGTGGAAGGAGTGACAGTGGAAGAAGTCTGTTGGCCGTCGGGGTGTTTGGGAAGGTTGTACTGGTGGAATTGTTGTGGCCGTTGTTGAGGCTGAGGCTGAGGCTGCTGCTGTTCTTGGTGCTGCTGCTGTTGTTGTTGGTGTTGGTGCTGTTCGTGGTGATGGTGGTGGGAGGGGATTGGCATGGCAGGGATGGGCGGCATCATTCCTCCTGCTACTGGAAGCACTGGCACAGCTTGAGGAGCGACAGGTCAGGGAACATTGTAAGAGTTAGAAACACTGCTGCTTCCAGGACTCTGCCTCCGTTTCACATGGACTTAAAGCTATGGTTGGTAATCTTCTTCAAAAACACTTTATATTTGTTGAATTTGTCATTACATCCGGACAGCAATCAATAAATCAAATGCTATGACAAAAATCTGTATATCTGTGGCTGTCGCAGGACTGTAATGATTGGACGACCTGTTTGTCTGCCTGATCGCACTTTGCACTCAATGTGCGTAATCAGAGTATTTTGGGGGAGTGGCTTAAACTGTCAGTTTCCAATTTAGCGACTTACTCTCTAGATTTAGCTACTTATGGAGCGAGTGCTGCAAGCTGCTTTCATTGGAGAAGATATGGAAACACTGGGCTGGTTTTTTTAGTTCTTAAAATCTAGCATCCTCAGATTACCAACCCGGGCTATATTTGGTATTTTCAAAAACCGGACAAGTTAATCGGTAATTTACCGATTTACCTTTTAAATATTACCTGCCAAACATTAGCATGTTTTGTTGATGTAAACATTTGTTTCCATGTGTCTGTTTGCTACATATTATCTGTAGTTGAAAATAGAATTCAACTGATGCTTCAGGGTTTACATTGACAGAAATATACAGCCTGGTTAGTTTTTAATAAATAAGTAAATGTAATGATATTTAAGCATAAGTTTCAAAGTTTAGATCCAAAATTGCAACGTAAGTGTTCAAAGTGTAGGAACGCTTTCTATCAAACTGTATACAGCCACAAAGAGATGACGACAGAAAACAGCCTTTAGGAAGAAAAAAGAGAGAATAGAGAGAGAATGATAGTGACAGACGCCTATAGAGAGTAAAGGAGTCATCTGTGGTTACAGTGAATGGCTGTCCATGCATTATCTATGAGGTCAGGCTGCTCATTAGAGCCTCTAAGCTACAGTTTAAGTTTGGTGAACTGTACACCTGAACGTTTACGCCTCAGTCCTGTTCAGTGTCACTGAGACACTTCAGCCTTCACCCTGTAACAACATGGAAATAATAAAAGCAGTGAGTTGAAGTTGGGTATTTTGAGGAGGAAGAAGCAGAATTATCGTTTAACCTTGAAACCATGTGTCTCTAACGCACACAGCACAATGTCTGAGTGGACATTAGCATGACCTCATGACCTGGCAATCAACAGGGTGCACGTGAAGGTAGATTTCTAACTATTGTCAAAAATTCAGTTATCAAGAGAACATTTTGTAAACTTCATTTAGACAACAAAGAGATGTCTGTAATCTATTTTAAGATTCATAAGTTAAAACTGCTGTTTAGAGATGATAGATTTCATTCACTGCAGTAGCTTACATGAGCATAGAATTCAAAATGCTGTCAAATCGGGTTTTGTGGTATAAAATTGTGGAATTTAACAAACACAAATTTACCACAACATGAACATTTTGGACATAGGAGATGTATTTAGCGAGAATTTGCAGTTGCTGTAATCAGTAAAATGTTTTGATGCACTGAGGGCTCAACTTTTGGTAATTAAAAAATCTGTCTGAATCGTTTGTGGAGGACTAAAGGTCTAAAGTGCAGTCTTGTGTCAACTGAGCAAAACATGTGGGAGGAGATAGATTTAATTAGTAGAAAAATTCAAAGATTTCTGCTCACTTGGGTCTGCATTTCGGTGAAAGTTGCAAAGACATGCGACTGATTTGTTATGAATTTTCAACGTTTTAAACTTGGTGGTTGCTGTCGCGCCACCATCAGGACTATCAGCCCACAAAACCATTTGAAGAAGTACATCACTGTGTTAAAGCATTCAGTTATTTGCCTTTTTATATCTGCTTTTTTAAATCTCTGTTTGTCTGCCTGCTAGTTGTTTAATCGTGTACTTTGAGAAGGGAATGGAAAACAGAGTAACCCAAAACATTTGAAACATGGCACTGTTTCCGGCTTTCAGAGGACCGTTTATCTATCTAACTATTTGTCAACCTGAGACTAATGCAGAGGATTTAGAACAAGCTGAATTATTGATGTCAGTGGAGAGAAAAAGGACAAAAGAACGGCGAGAAAATATAAAACATGGACCACAAAATGAAAGACTAAAGCCGTACTAAATAACAAAATAACAAAATAACGAAAACACAAATCCAAAGAAAGACGAATGGACAATTTGCACAAACATTAAACGTAACTAACAGAAAACACACAAACTTCAGTGTTTTACCTCCGGGATGTATTCCTGGTGGGTAAGGTCGGCTGGGGATCGTTTGATTCTCCCCTTCTCCTCTTCCTCCTCCTGTGATGCCTATACCTCCTCCTCCCTTCATCCTTGCTGACAAACTTCCAGTTTTTTCCATGTCCTGGTAGCCAGAGAGAAACAAGATTCAGCAGATGGAAAAGGACCGTTGGAGATGTAGAGAAAGCGGAGTTTGAGAGACATGAAGAGTAGGAAGAGAAGTGTGTGTGTGTGTGTGTTAGAAAAAGGAGAGACTAAGGGAACAAGAGAGAGTGAGTGGAGTGTATTGTACTGGTTGATTCAGACCCTCTGTGAGTGCGTCAGTAGAGATATAGGAACTAAATACTCTGCAGGAAGTACCGTACACACTGGAGGAGAAGCTCCAGCACACAAGTGACAGAAACTCCTAAAGAAGTGGTACGAGTCTCCAACAAACGCTTCTGCAACATAACTAACCCCACTGCCCGAACACAACAAAACCAAATCTCTATTTACCACAAAGAAACGCTTTATTTTTTAAAGTGATGTGTTTTACATTTCAAGCAGCAGCCGTTATCTGACCTTAGCATGAGCAGCGGTCAAAGAATGCAGAAGCTCAAACTTCTCAAACTTCAGAAACAAGTCTAATGTTACCAGCCACACTGTTTCATGGCTGATAATAAAAACCAAAGACATCTCGTCAAAAAGGGTCTCGAGGACCAAAATACAACTTGTGAGAACCCCAGTTCACACATTAAACATATACCGGCGCTGACAGAACAGAGCTGAGTGCTGCCTGCTGTTGCAGTTGAATACGGTAGGTCACTCAGTAACCTAATCACCCCTCCCGTCTGCTCCATTCATACACAAACAGAAGCAGTGGATCACATGTTCCACTTATCCATCAACACTCCGCTCCGTTCACACTCAGAGGGCAGATCAGGTGGAGGGGGCATGACGTGACAGTTCTTTATGCATTTCAGAGCTGCGACTAAAGAGAATTTCCTTCGTGTTTTACTGTTTTATTCCCAATTTATAATTAGATTGATTATAAAAACAATACAAACCACGACGTAAGAAGTCAATTCAATCCCCACACCTGCAATGTTTTACAGCGTAACAAACTAATCGATTAATCAACTTATTGTTTCCACGTTTATATATTTCCAAAGCAGGAGGGAAAGTGTGTTTAGGATGTGATGCTTCTCGTCAGTACTCACCATGCTGCTGTCTGACAGCACCGGGTCAAACAGACTGTCCAGGTAGCGGTCCATTCCTCTCTGAGTCTGACCGTCACTCAATGCATCCGACTCTACTGGACACAGACAGACAGCAGAGTAGCTGTAAACACGTTCAGTGCTTTTAATAACCAGAAACCAAAACTAACCGAAATAAGCTTCCATTGTATTTACTATACAACAGGACTCACATCTGACCTTGTCTGCAGATACAATAGATTTCTACACTAGCTACTGCTGTGCATATTCGTATTGATAGATGCATGCAGTAAAGTTGAGGACTTTTTAATGTGTGTTTGTGTACCGTGGCTGTAGTAACCGTCAGAGTCAGGCAAACTGTAGGCCGGTCTGCTGTTACGGAGAGGAAAGGCGGGAGGAAGCTCCTCATCTGACTCAAAGCCACTGCCAAACAAAGCACTGAGAGGAGAGGAGAGGAGAGGAAATAAGAGAGGAAAGGAGGGGAGAGACATGAGAGGAAGATGAACAGGAAGAGAGGAAGAAGAGCAGAGGAAGAGAGGAAAGTAAGAGAGGAGAGGACATGAAAGGAGGAGAAAGGCAGAGAAAGAGAGGTGAGGAGAGGAAAATGTGGAATAGGTAAATTAATTTCTTTGGTATCTACATTTAAAATATGCATGTATTTGCGTGTGTTTTGTGTACTGACAGGCTGGCGTTTGCTCGGACTCTGGCGGGGTCGTCGGTGCTGATGATGAAGTAGCTCTTCTGCTTCGGGAAGTCAGGAGGAAGCTCCAGGTCTGAGATCAGGTCCATCACGTAGTCGTGACCCGCTAACTCCACCCACTGGCCGTGCTCCTTCATCAGAACAGAACTCCCCCTCCACCAGTCGGACACTCCCCTGTGAGATCACACACTTCAAATACCTCGCATTCAAAGCATTACGCACTGGACAATATAACTGTATTTTAAAGTGAAAATGAATATCATGAAGCTGGAGTTTTGAATAAAATGAGTTATAAATACAAATAACAGATGAAGGTTTGAGTAGTAAGAATAAATACATACAGAAGGTTTCAAGAAGTTAATCATATTTAATGCATAAACAAAAAAATAGGAAGTAGCAGAGCCATAAAATCAGTTTAACCTTTGTGTCTTCTACTGAATATGAGACATCATCACCTGTGGCGCAGTATGAGCGCTGCTAATTCTTCTCCACTGGTCCAGGAATGGACCGGACACAAGAACGACCCTCCTACAGAGAAAATACACAAAGAATACGTATCATACATACTGGTCCGTACATGAAATCTGACCTCTACATTTGACCCATCCTGAGTGTTTAGGAGCAGTGGGCTGCTGTAAAGCATCCGAGGAGCAACTTGGGGTTCAGTGTCTTGCTCAAGGGCACTTCGACAATGCGGACAGAAGGAACAGCAGGATCGAACCGGCCAACAAATCACACAAATTAAAAATCACACCAAAGGCAAAATACAATAAATTGTGGAATTCAACGACAGAGAGCCGTGTAGTTCTATTAGCTGATCCTGGAAATGAATAACTAATAATCAAGAGCTGTAATTGATCCCACTCATTAAACATGCTTATCTTTGAAGCTTGGGCTCATTTAAACTGTGAAACACCTGAGAAAGACTGCTTACATGATATTTTAATAAAGTGGGAGATTTGTTGTACAGCTGAATTCAAAGGGAAAAATTAAATGCGGTATATTCTGTGAATATTTGTGTAATCGTCTGCGCCTGATCTGCTCTCAGTGCAACATGCAAGATGCATCTCACCGTCAAAACAGTGCACGTGCAACACCATGTTAGCCTTCTTCCTATTGGCCGTCCACTCCAGCAGCGACAGCGGATAGGTCCGCGCAGTCTCGGGGGTGGAGCCTGATCCGAGCTGTGTCTTCTGATTGGCTTGGATGAGTCTGTGTTGCAGTAACGCCTGGCAACCAGCAGGGGCGTGGTCAGACACAAACCTGGAGGGAAAGGGACACCTGAAGTAAAACGTTTGCCCCTCTAACCACATTTATATATTACACTACTACCAAAACCCCCCATTTGCACGTGAAGGTATATTTTCAGCAGCAGGACTTCTGTTCACATGCGTAAGAGACGATGTCTTACTTCAGCAGATATTTGTCCATCTTGGTCGACGGCGCGAAGCTGCAGACACACGCCAGCAGCAGCAGCCAGCCTCTCTCGGCGTTGTCATAGTTCACGTTCCTCCACACCTGGTTGACGACCTGAGCCAGGATCTCGTCCTGTAACTCCGGAGTAGACAGGCCCCGTTGGATGATGTAATTCCCAAACATGTTTTCTTGCGCCCCGTTCAGGTGAGGATCCCCCATGAAACGTAACACCTGAAAGCAGAACAAAGGCAAAAATGACAACTAACTCTGGATATCTTACTGGCTTGTCGCATGTTGTGTATTGTTGTCTGGATTTCTGCCTTGCTGTCAATTTGGGATGAGCAATGACGGGAGAGAAATGCTTTGAAAATACATTTTCCTATGTCCTGGCCACTAAGAGCTGTATGTTATTGATTCACAGTATAACTTGTGCAGCTTAACTAATGTTTAGAAAGTTGTTTCATAGAACAACAGGGACACAGAAGCCGGGACTAGAAGGTGAATCTGGGCAGCGAGCCAATGGAGACGGTATCAGCCTTGGCAGCGTGTGCCTGTTTCTTTGTGAAGGACAGTCGTGCAGATTCATGGGTAAATGGAGTCCGCCCACCATGATGAAGAGCTGCACAGCTTCTCCTCTGAAGTCCTCCTCCACACGGGTCAAAGGTGAATCCAGAGGTGCCGTCAACATCCCAAACTTTGGTTCCTACAGAGACAAAATATTGACATTGCTTTTTAGGAGGCACAACAACTTGACATTTCCAAAAGGTTACACCTGGAGAGTACAGCTGGTGACTGCGCCTGCTGCCATTATCATAAGTCACATTTCTATTGAGCACTGCGTTTTCTTTTTACTTTGATGACATACAGCAGCTGCCCTTACAAAGTATGCACTGTTGTATAATAGCATGAATTCAACCGGGACATACTACTTCATCATACTACTTCGCTCATATATCTGCTGCGCAGAGGATCTTGTGTTGGAATAGACAGAAAAGCCTGCAAAATGCGACCAGATGCGGTACATCCTGGTATTTTTGGTATACTACATTTGACATACTATGTATTGGCACAAACTAAATACTATAGTAGTGTGGGTATTGGAACGCACATTACTACTATTACTGCTACTATAACTGCTGTTTTCATTCTATTATATCCATCACGACTATTATTATTTGTATTAGTCTTTTTTCTATTGTTATTATTATAGCTTTTGTGCTATTACTGTTGTTGCTGTCTCTCTCTCTCTCTCTCTGTCTGTCTCTTTCTCTCTCTCTGTATCTTCGTTCTGTCTCTCTTTCAACCCAACCGGTCAACCGGCAAATGGCCGCCCACCCAGCGTCAGGTTCTGCCGAGGTTTCTACCCGTTAAAGGCGAGTTTTTTTTCTTGCCACTGAATGGTCGCTCATGTGGGATGTTGGGTCTCTGAAAATTATAGAGTACCGTCTAGACGTGCAGTACAGTCTAGACGTGATCTACAGGAGAGGTGTCTCTAGATAACTTCTGTTATGATTCAACGTATAAATAGAAATCAAACGTACATATTATACTGCACATTCCGAGCTGACTGTAATCCTGTGAGCACACATCTCACCCTAAAGTAGATCTGCACATAGCGGTAGAACGGGTGGTTGTTGATGTCCAGAGGCAGAGTGAGTTGAGCCTCTTCCTGGATATGAGGAGCTTGAAGCAGAGCCAGACAGTCTGAGTGCAACTCCCTCCTGACTAGAAGGAGAGAGAGAGGACAAACGACAAGTCAACCAGCATACATACTGTATACTGGAGGTGCATGGAGTCCTTTAAAGTACATTTTTTCAGGAATACTACTAAAAACAAAGACACTACTAGGATACATTTAACATATAGTGTGCTACTTTCTATTACTAATGGACTGTTGAAGCTGAAAGGACATGATATTTCGGGCACACATTTTTTCTCTCATGGTTTATTTATCAGCTGAAGCCACTCCTGTCCCTCCCTGTCAGGACTATTCAAGTCAATCACTGCTGACACTGTTCAGCGGTGATGAGCTGAGACGCACTCACAGAGCCTGAACGAAGTGCTCAGCTATTTGGTTCATGAATAATAATGTGTGCGCACATTAATGTGGACTTCACAAAAAGAAAAGAAGAGACATTAACAGACCTCCTGCTGCCTGCAGCAAGGCGCCCAGCTCTGCAGGGATCACCAAGTGTGTGACGTTAACCACCTCCCTCTTGGTCAGCTCCTGAAAGGGATTTTAATGTTTAATGACCGACCGCCAAACCCGTCCCGTCTTGTGGGAGTAAAAACATGCTACTTTTACAGACACATTTCTATATTTTTAAGTCCCGCGTGTATACTGTCCAAAGTTCCATCTCACCATCTCTCTCCTCCTCCTCTCCTCTCCAGCTTTCCTCTGAGCGTTAAACTTCCTCTGCAAACAGATCACAGAAAATCAGCACCAAATTGGAACAAAAGTGGGCGATATTTTCAACAGTATATCCCTAAGTGACTCATGTGGGGCATGGATAGGTTGCATCCCTTAGAAATGAAAGGAGACATATTGTCCTTTGAAGCGTACCTTGATGTATTGCTTGCGGTTGACGTACATGTGGACGAGAGAGCGGAACCGAACTAGACTCTCCCTCATTTTCACGTAGCGCTTCCTGTGGAGTAACACCATTAACACACGTCTCAGGCCTGATGTCATGTTTTGATCCCATTTCCTGAGGAACTTTTGTTTAAAAAGCCGTTGCACTTTATTCAATCCCCACGTTTCTATCTCCAATGTTGATGAGTGTATCTCTGTCACAGGCCATGCTTACTCCAGTAATAAATATCATCATGTTTCTTCCTTTAATATCTAATACGACCAAAAGATAAAGGTGTTTTTATTTTGCCTACCATTGCTTTAAATGACATACTGTCCCTTAAAAAGGAACATAATGTACCATAATTTATAAATCTACGTTTTCCCTAAAAGACAATGTTGTCAAGTGTGTGTCTCCCTTCATTTGTCTTCCTCACTACACAATGTAGATGGTAAACGTGAGTGGCCTAACATACCGTCTTATTTAAATGTAAGAACCACAATTTCTTTACATGAATACTTAAATCATCACTTAGATCAAGCTTTTTGTTACTTGCTGGATATCCAGACACCAGTTAATCGTTCTGAAACTAGAGAAGCCGACCTTGTGAGGAAGCCTCGGCACTGTGCCTGCAGCCCGATGATCTTTTTGCGGAATTCCACGAAGCGTTTCCTGACGAAGAACATGCGGGTGTACCGCTGCAAGGTGAGAGCCGCAAGTTGACGGGAGCGCTCCCGTTTACACTCCAGCAATTGGTAGATGTCCTCCTTCAGAAACAACTGCCATGCACACACACACACACACACACACACACACACACACACACACACACACACATACATGTTGTTAGCTTGTGTTGCTGTTTTTGAAAGGGTTAACATGAACAAACGAGAGGAGAAACTCACCTTTGTGACTCCTACGTGGTAGGCTCCTGGTCGGAGGAGACACAGCTTACTGAGCATCATCACACAGTTCTCTCCATTTGCAGCTGGAGGCTCTCGTAACCCCACCAGGGACTTGTACCTGAGGATGACACACATTCACATGCATGTTCACAAACACACAAACAAATGCAGTGTCTTATCAAATGTGGCTTATTGGTAATCCACATATAATTATCTCTTCTGTATCTTTTCAGACGTGTTAGCTATCACTTCCCAAGCTAACCATCCAGTGATTAATACTGTGTGTATGTTACCTGAACAGGAAGACGTAGAATGGCATTCTGACAGGATACCCCTCTCGACGGATCCTAATGGTCTCGAGGGCACCCGAGTGTCTCAGCTGGCAGTTGACCAGGTCGTCCTCAAATACACCTGGTTGCTAAACACGGATGTAAGAACATTTGACAAACAATGACTGTCAGGACATAGTGAGGCTGAATTCATGCAAATCAAAAATCAGTAGAAATACAGAATGTCTGAAAATCTACCTTCATATTATTTGGCTTAATGCAGCGAACAAAAAAAGGGTTGCACCTGAAACGGAAGAATAAAGTTGACAAGTAAATAACATTTCCTGCTTATTATTCATGATGTAAAATCTCCACTTTGACTTCTCTCAGCATCACCTCTCCATCTTCTCCACCAGCTCCAGCAGGGACTGTTGGAACTTGTTGCTGACGGTGGGAGCTTGGTATTTTCTGGTGACTGTGCTGCTCTTCCTCATGTGACCTCCTCTCTGCTGACCTGTGACCTCTGCGTGAACCAGGAAGAGGTTTGACACCATCTGGAGACACACAACAATTCACACATTTTACTGCCGTATTAGAGAAGGTATCCATGAGTACATGCATATGTTGGATATGAGGAGGTGTGTCTCCTCTCACCTTGTTCTTGCTCTGAATGAAGAGGTCCAGGACATCCTGACGGACCTGGTCGTAGTTCTTATCGAGGAACTTCTGAACCTGCGTCATTGACATCACTCATTATTGAAAGACATGTCAGCGAATAGTGGTGGATTCCCTCTTATTTACCAGTTTTCTCTTACTTTTCCTTAACCTATTCTTATCCTCTATGGCTCTGTGAATGGCAAAGTCAGTCCTTACACCACTTTAGTGACTTTTCCTCGACTGCCACCATGAAGTAGAAACTTGTTGTTTTGATTAAAATGTCAGGAAAATTGTGGGATGGATCAGTGACACGAAACTTGGTTCCAACATTCATATCCCCCTCAAGATGAATTGGTGATGCCTAAACTTTTCATCTAGCGCCATCATCACATCAATCTGCCTCTTGTTCATAATGCCAATGCTAACATGCCGATGCTAAGCAGGTGTTATGGGTACTACCATACGACTTGATGTGCTAAAAAAGATTTTGTGTGTCCCAAAATATTATACGTCTGCATAGTATGCAGTATGCAAAAAATGCCAGGATGTCCTACTGCAGGCAGTCGCATTTCGCAGTACGCAAGTCAGCATGTTTTTCTGGCTATTCTGACCTACAATCTTTTGCACGGTGGAAGGTACGTCACATTGACTGCGCCGCCATGAGAGCACTGACAGATGATAGCTTAGTGACAGCTTCAAATTTTGCGCTACAGACTGTTACAGATATGAGCAAGAGGGTCAAAGTTCAAGGTACATTGTATGCAAACTGCATGCAACACATACTTTGTATGGGCGGCAGCAGTACGCACCAAAAGAAAAAAGACACAGTATGCAATTTGGAACGCAGCCTGAGTTCACCACTTTCACTTAGTTAAGCACGCTAACATTCGCTAATTAGCACTAAACACCAAGTACCACTGAGGCTGAGGGGGACGTCATCAGTGTTCATCCAGAGGGGAACATTAACGTTTGGGCCAAACCTGCGATGAGCCGATGAGGAGCTGCGTACCTGGTAGGTGACCCGGCCGGCAAAGTGCTTGATGGTGAACTCTGGGAGGGGCATCTTTGGCTTCTGATACAGTGGGTTGTTGCCATGGTGATAGTGACACTTTTGGAGGAACGTGTGGTCTGTCGCCTGGCAACAAAAGCAGCAGATGTTAAGTGACATTTAGGATAATACTGCGCGTGGGTGTGACAGCTGTTCAAGTGTCCTCAGCTTCTCTTTAGGTGTCTCCTGCCCCACCTGTGGGAAACAGCTCTGGTCGTCCAGGATCCTCAGTATCCCATGAGGCTTAGCGGCAATGAGGTCAATGCAGGGCTGGTTGTCACTGAAAGGGATGCTCTGCCAGGGGATCTGTTCCCGGCTGTACTCCTCCTGCATGGGGGTCACATGCAAATACAATTTCCTGTACAATGACTTCACATGTCTCATTACTGTTTCTAAGTGAATTACTAATGTTTCCAGCACTAACAGAGGTATGTTTCTGTCCTTGTTTGCAATATGAGCATGCAAATGTTTATGTGTATTTTGTGTATGCATTAGTGATGTGAAGCATGCGTGTGAGTATTCGAGTGGCCCTGCAGGTGTGACGTTGACTCACCTGTTCCTCCCTGAACACGATCCTGTTGAAGAAGAACTGCAGGTACTCGTTCGTATAATTAATGCAAAGCTGCTCAAAGCTGTTGAAGGTCAGATCCTATTGGTCACACACACACACACACACACACACACACACTGGAGTCTTTCTGCTGTGCAACACAAGAAAGTGACTGACAGGTGATAAGATGTGTTGTACCTCAAATCCGTAAATGTCCAGGATGGAGATGGAGAGGGTGTGTTGGCGGGGGTACACCTGAGCGTTGATCCTCTCTGTTAACCAATGGAAGAGCAGCGAGTACAGGATCTTGGCAACAGCATCTCTGGAGAACAAAGACAAACAAGCAAAGACAAAGACAGCGTGTGGGACAGGAATAATGCAAGGAAATTAAAATAACTGGTCCATACATAATTCACAATTATCTTTAAGGTGATGTGAGAAAGAAGTAATTGCATAGAAGTTATGGGTTATTAAGGGCTAACATACATTACTCTCTCACAGGTGAAGAAGCAGGAAAATCTTGCAACAGATGCACAAAAGTACTTAAGATTCATATCGATTTCCAAAAGAATAGTTTTGGTATTTCCCTTTCAGAATGAGGAAAGCATCTGGAGGAAAAATGAAACATTTTCATGCAGTGCATGTCTGGTGTGTTGCTGTCTCTCACCTGGCATCAACAGCACTTTCCACACTCAACGGGGTGTAGATCTTGTCCCTCATTGTCTCCTGTAGAGAAGACAGACGGGTTTAAATTGAAAGGCTGCTAAAATCTCATTTAGTTCGGTCTGTTTTTACGAGCGACTGGGCCTTCTCTCCTACTTTTGCTACTACGACTGACTCCTCTCCTGTTACGCAGAAATCGTAGGAACCGCCTTTGTAATTAGAAATTCAATTAAACAAGAGGCTCTTAGAGTGCGTAAGAGTGAATTCTTCTGTTTCTATCTCTCTTATCACCCTCGCTCCTTGTCAGAGGCATCACAAGACCGTCAGGACGACTGGAATCTGCTCCTTCTTTTAAACCGGACAGGAAAACAGTTTTATGGTCCATCAGATCCTGGAATATTGGAGGATGAGGATAAAAAAAAGAGTAATTTGGATGAAAAGAAGGATATATTCCAAGATCTCTTTGTCAGCTCATATGATACGGTGATATAGAAATATGGTGGATGGAGAACTAGAATACTCAGTTAGTTGAAAACATTGTGAATAGTTTTGTTGTACCTGTTTCTTTATATGGGTTTTTGTTTTAGCGCTTATTATCCACTAATGCCAGCTGGGTAATTCCTGTTTGGCCTGCATTCCATGGCGCTGGTGTGGCTTCAGTGTCTTTTTGCTCAAGGACATTAAAGGTCCGGACTGGATGTGTGTCATAGCTGCTGCAGTGGTGATTGAAGAAGCATATAAATGACTAAAGAAGAAGAGATGCAATGAGGTCGCAGTTGGGTTTAAGTTTAATGCCTATGTCACCTTATCAGCAGCTTATTATCAGTGTTTCTTGACATTTTTACAACTAGAATAAAGAAGAATTTGTTTACTACAAAATGTTGTGAATGGTGTTAAATAACAACTCAGTCCAAGAATGACAAGGACTCAAACCTCTAACACCTGCAGAGATGTCCGTATAGGTACCCACATTTTAACACACGTGCACGTAAAACAGTTTGATACTGACTGTGACTTTGTAGGTGATGGCTTTCTGTAGTCCCTCTGGAGAGATCTGCAGCAGCTCTGCCACCACTCTGATCTCCTGAGCGCTCACCACCGACGCCACCTCCTGGCCATCGGACTGTGGTGCAGAAACAGAGAGACAAAAAACATCTTGATCTGTCATCTTTTACGTTTAGTCGTAATTCTTCCATATTATCACATTTTTAGCTCATTGCATTTTCAATAAAATCAACTGATTGTCCAAAATATTCCAAAAATGTTCAGAAACATATATACAGCATATGTTTCTGAATTACTTGAATTTTCTACAATTAAAAAACAACAAAAATAAAATCTAAGATAGAGAAATCCCTTTGTAAACACTACCTCATATCTCTGAAAGTAGACGTTGCCCAGGTGCAGTATGGACGAAAGAACTCTAAAGATGGCCGACTGGTCATCGGGGGTGAAGTGAAGGATCTCCATGGCAGCGAGCAGACGCAGGAAGTCCTCTGCGTCATTCTTTCCTGTTATTCCACAATCCCCTCCCTTTACGGAGAGAAAGGTCACAACCGTTTGAGTGAAGAGATCACGTGACGCGAGGATCTCCACAATGAGGCAGTTGGTGATGCTGCTCTGTCGTCTACCTGGTTGAGGTAATAGTAGGTCTCAGCCTCTTGGAGGTAGAAAGCCTGCCTCTGCTGCGAGGGAAGACCTGCCAGCAACTCGTAGAAGATATGATAGTTCCTCTCATCTTTGGCCTGAGGGGAAGACACAAATTTAACACTTTATACTTCATACATACAGAAGAGTAAAAGATATAAAGTGCCATCCTGTGTATTTGTCCATGTGTGAGTCACCTGGAAGACGATACGGGACTTTTCCAGTAGATACTGAGAGGTTATGGCACCACTGATCACACCACTGGACACAGAGAGAGAGAGACAGCACAGAGCAAACCAGAGAGGATAAAATGTATTTACATATCATAGCTTCAAAGTGTACAAAAAAAAGTGTTAAAATTGAAAAATGAACTCTTGTGTTTCTATGTCATACTCACTCCTCCAGAAAGACCTCTATGTATTTCCCAAAGCGACTGGAATTATCGTTCCGTACAGTTTTGGCATTTCCAAAAGATTCCAGCAGAGGAGCTGCCTCGAGTATCTACCGAACGTTCAAACACACAGCGAGTGAACAACCAGGTTGAATGTGAAACAGCAGCCTGTTTACCACCATTGTTAAACGCTGGTCTGTGACACACATATGAGTTAAATCAGATCCTGATCAATCAGATAGTTGAAGGGATGCTAGATGGATTTTTATAAAGCAAGTCAAAGAAAACATCTCTCATGAATGTCGTCACACACACCACAGCAAAATAAAGCAACCTGCTATTCTGTTAGCCACATGTGAAGATGAATTGTAAAATATAAAGAACACATCAAACCCTATTACCTCAATCTGCACCCAAGAAGAGCCAGCAGAGATACGGAGACACGGAAAAAAAGACGCACATAGGAATTAGTCATCCATCAAGACAGAAACGTGTGTGAGTGTGTGTGTGTGTGTGTGTGTCCAAATCTGCTGGCAGCAGTTTATGCATGTCAGTAGTGTGTGTGTGTGTGTACCTGTTGCACAAGATTGGATTTGTGATGAATTGCTGCTAGGTAGCGAAGGACTAGTTTGGTGGCCTCTGTTTTCCCAGACCCGCTCTCCCCACTGAAACACAGCAACATACACTCAATGGACTTCAACATGACTCAGTTGTTGATACATTTTATATACAGTGAATCGTCCCAGTGCTCTGCTAAAGCGATCAGAGCAATATTTCCGTGCATGTCAGACATGCAAAGATATTGTGAAAATGAGTGCCTAATAAACTGTGCTGCTCATCAGCACGGAAAGGGAGGAAACCATGAAAACGAATGGTGCATCTAAATGATAAACATATAAAAAGGTTTTCTAACCTCACTACAGTCTACAAACTACACATACTTTTTGGACAAAACTAGAGCTGGTATTTAGCATTCTTAAATGGTAGGCTGGAGGAACTTTATTGGCTGTGATAGTACATTTGCTAAAAAGGTAAAGAAGTGGAAAATCCAGCTATTTTGATGGCAAAGTGGGAGCTCATTAAGAGTGAACATTATCTGCACTTTAAGCACCGCTACACCCAGCTTTTATTAATCACTTAGTGTCCATTATATGATCCTTCTCACCTCCCTACTGGTGCCTGTTTGACTTAATTGACTACGTGATGCGAGACCAAGCTAATCATTCATTAGGCAAGGCCTCAATTTCACTTTTGGGTTAAACCACCTGAAACGCTCTAACGCACACACACACACCGTGCTTCATCACTGCCAACAGCTTAGCGCTAAATACCACCGTTATGTAAGCTTGGCCAAAGGGGGGCAGGAGTGTGTGTGTGTGTGTGTGTGTGTGTGAATTTAGGGACACCAGCACCTTGACCACATTCCAGCATACGGTTTCAACTCACGGGCTGGTTAGCTAAAAACCGGGCCATTACTATTCACTGCCTCTAAATAAGAATCCAGTGACTTGCACAGAAACACAGGGTTCGCACATGTGCACTTGGACACACACACACATACCTCTGAAAGATAATCTGGTCCTGGCCCAGACATGGCTGGGCTTTCCTTACAGGTATCCCCTTGCGAGTGCGGCTAGAGTGTTCCAGGTGTGTGCGAGAGTGGACGTTTGTGTATTTCATATGATTATTTCTAAAAGCACACGCCGATGCCCAAGCGTGTGGATGTACTTTTACATCCGAGTTGGATGTAAATGGGCTCCGAGTGTGTGTGAGATCAGTTTTGACGGGGAGCGAGGCGCCTCTGATCTGTCTTAAGTTTGCTGGCCAGAAAACCACAGAACTCATGAATTTACAAACACAGCTCCAGCTTGAGATGGAAACCGAGAAGCTTCACGGACACTGCGTATACCAAGGTTAAAGCTTTACAACACCTTGGAAGGTTACTAATAATGTGCAAGAAAAACACTGTGAATATCGTTTCATTTAAAACACTCGTATCCGTCTCAATCAGGTGTAACGTATGATGAACGGTATGAGATGTATAAAGTATGAAGCGATGACACAGACTCAGCCTAGTTGATTAAACTCTTATGTAAAAACACAGGTACATGGAAAGTGATACAAAATTAGGATTTAGATAAAATAAGATTACGGAGAGTGTGGGCATCTTACCTGATTATTATGACCTGGTTGTGTTTGGCATCCATCATTTTGGAATAAGCAGCGTTTGCTATGGCAAACAAGTGCCTGAAGGAGAAAGATTAGCTGCATCAACTCCCCAACAATTAAATCAAAATGACAAACTATGTCTTGTACAGAGTAGACAGAGGCACTAGGGCTGCTGGTGTAGCATGTTGAGTGTATTTTTGTAAAGGTAACTACATGAAAATAAGAACATAACTATTGGAAATATTTACAGACCCTGCTCTGCACCTGCTGAATCCTTTAACTGTATGATTTATACTATACATTCATATTCATAAGAGAGATGAAAGCAATGAACTCAAACTCCATGACTTTGTCTCTACTTTTCCATTCCCTGCCTTAATTATTTACCTGCACCATTCCTTCCTGCTTTTACTTAAAACAGATGGGCTTCCAATCTACCTATTATTATTCTTTCATTGCAATCAAGGCAACAAAACGTTTGAACATAATATACTTAATTATAACATACTAACAATTCTTGCGTTCCGTTGTTTGTTTTAAATTTACTGTCCCCACAGTTTGACTTACGGAGGGTTCTCTCCCAGAGCACGACCCTTGTACAGCAACACCATGTCCGTCCCATAGATGTTGTACATCTTGTAGGGGTTCACAGACACCAGAATACTACCTATGTATGTCTAAAAAAAAAAAAGAGAGACAGGGAGGGCAATAATGAAATGGAAGTCCAAAAAGAAGAAGAAAAACAAAAAGAGAGGTTTGTAAAATTAACACACAAACTCAAAATAAACTGATACGACTTTAGATTTATAGGTTTGAGAAATGTTCAGTAGTATAATTTTCTTATGTAGGTGGTTGGATGTTGGATGTTTGTGCTGATCAGATACTTGCATAAATAAGCTGCCTCTCAGATCTTTTCCTCAGGTTCAGCAGAACACCTCCTTCATGCATCTCCCTAGACAGACGCAGGAAAACAAAGGACAGCAATCTCAGATCACTCACCATCAGGACCATGTTTGCATGTTTGCACTGTGCTTGATTCAAATCTGGTCTTTCTTCACTAAATAATTTTCCAATCTCTTTGATCAATCTTTAAGCCACAGCATCTACACACTTTTCAACCTCTAAGAGTCACCAATCATGTCTTTGAAGCTTTAAAATGACTTATTGGTATGTAAGCCTTCCCACTGACCATATTACATGCTCTATACTCTGATAAAGGCAAACATGTCTGCAGGTCATTATCATGACAAACCAAATAGAATATTATTTTTGAGTTAGCTGACTCTGTTTTTTATTTTTACACATTTTACTGTTGCACTTTGTAGGTTTCTCTCAGACAAAGAATTAACTCAAGTGTGTGAGTTATTTTACTTACTCTAACTGCGTCATATCTTCCACTCCATCTTCCTCTCGCTGCTCACGGTGAGCCATGGTGGGCAGGCTTCTGATTGAGTACATCTAAAATACACATGTACACACTCAGAAATTACTACATGATGCATGCACATAGCACTGTGCACAGAGGGTTCACACAATAACACATGCACTCACTCATTTAGATTTATCAATTATTTTTCTTTCCGATGATTCTAATCCTGATTGTATCCAGAGTCCCTGTTTACCATTCTCTCACCAAAATAATTGGACACATTTTACTTTCCTGCTCAATGTGCCCATCACCTTTCTAATCATATATTCTGCTCTTTCAACCATAAACACATCAATTACTCAAGTGAGCTACCATCCCTCTGATTACTCCTCATTACTGAAAATCCACTACTGTGCCAGGCTTTTACCTTAACATTACACTTGCAACCGCAAGATTACACTATAAGCATTAAGACTTAGAGTATAGGGCCCAACATGAACTATTTAGTCTATTGTAATTTGAATCATACTTCAAACACTTCAAACTTGTACCTTGTCAAACCACTGCCCCTGTGGTTCCCCCTCCCTGCTGAGATTCCACTGCCCCGGTTCATGCCCCACTTGTCCCTGTCCCATCAGGCTGTGGGGGTCCAGCAGCTCCCCATCTTTATACATGGACCACTTATTGAGGTTCTGCACTGTGCCATGAGGTAGAACCCTCTCTGCACCCCACACATCCAGATCTTGCTGCAGTCCAAAGCTTTCAACTCCGGGGCCCTGTGCCCAGTGCTGTTCTGGGCCGGGTCCCTGGACCTGGGGTGAAACTACAGCATATGAGGGTAGGTGGAAAGAGGCCCCTCGGAGTTGAGGGTTCTGCAGGGCACCAGAGAGATTAAGTGACCGGGGTTCTGGGGTGCTAGGGGCACCAAGCCGTGCCATGATATTACCATTAGGGAGACGGTAATTTGCCCCACGAAGGTTTGGGTTCTTTGATAAGGCATTAGACAGGTCAAGTGTTCGGGGTGCAGCAGTGGGCTGAGAGCGGGTCATCAGAGTTCCATCAGGCAAACGGTAGGTGGCAGATCGGAGGTTTGGGTTTCGGAGAGCATTGGAAAGGTCAAGGGAGCGTGACTCAGCGGGATTAGCAGAACCTGGCTGCCTCAATAGTGATGTATCTGGGAGTCTGTAGGAAGCACCTTGAAGTTTAGTGTTTAAAATTGCACCAGAAAGGTTAGGACCGGAGGAGGCAGTGGCGGAAGCTTGGGTTTGATTTCGTGAAAACAATGATGATCCTTCTGGGAGCTGAAACTTTGCTTTACGCAGGTTAGCATTCATCAGGGCGCTAGATAGCCCCGGTGATGATACTACACTCTCAGGATTCTGCGTCTCTTCTACCGGATATGATAGAAATGAACCATCTGGTAATCGATAAGAAGCCTTACGAACATTAGCATTGAGAAGAGCAGAGGAGAGCACAGAAGATGAAGGGGTGGCCGGCTGAGGTGCTGGCTCGTTTCTTGTAACCAAAGTTCCATCTGGCAGCCTATATGTGGCTTTACGTACATTGGGGTTCAACAGTGCAGAAGAAAGCATAGGTGAGGAAGGGGATGGTGCAGGTGTGGGCTCTGTCCTTGTTACAAGAGTGCCATCAGGCAAACGATATGTGGCCTGTCGCAAACTAGGATTGAGCAAGGCAGAGGACAACATAGAGGATGATAGGGGTGATGGACCTGGGGAAAGTTCAACAGGTTCAGTTCTGGTGACGAATGAGCCATCAGGTAGTCGATACGTGGCCTGACGTAGGCTTGGGTTCTGCAGGGCATTGGAAAGCACAGAGGGTGACAGCCTTCCACCAACACTGACACCACCTCCAACATCAGTGGTAACTGGAGACTCAACAGGGCCACGGGACATTGTCAAAGTGCCACCTGGAAGCCTTAACATGGATCCCTGGATGTGGGAGGTCCGCAATCCACCAGCAAGAAATGATGAGGTACCTCTGATAGTCCCTTGTTGGGGTGTGGTAGGAGGAGGGGCGGGAAAGGCAGGAGACATAGGGGAGAGGTGTCGCTGAAGGGGTGAGGCAAAGGATGCATTACGTAGCTGGGAGTTAAGCATAGCAGAAGATAAGTATGGGGAGGAGGGTACAGATGGAGCAAGAGGGGGTGCTGCCTGATGAGGGGAGAAAACGTTTGTATAGACATTGGCATTACGTTGCAGAGGAGACGAGTAGGAGGCGCTGGCAAGGCGGGAGTTCTGAATCAAAGCATTGGATAGATTAAGAGTGGCATATGGGTTCCCCTCCTGGCTTGCTTGGACATCAGCTGATATCACCACCTGGCCACCAGGTAAGGGGGAGGGGCTTCTCTGTAAAGGTGTAGTGTAGCTGGCATTCTGTAAATAAGGGTTCTGGACTGCGTGCCCCAAAAAAGGTGATGAGAGTGCAGGTTGTGGGAGGTTTTGGGGGTGGACTTCACACTGTGTTTGTGGGGTGGAGGGTCTCTGTAAAGGAGAAGAGTAAGCAGTGTTGGGGTAAGAGATAGAGGAGGGACGAGGAGATGGAGGAAAGGGTGCACCTACAATCTGAGCATTTGTAAGCATTGGGGATGGGCCTGGCTCCATCATTGTGTAGTCATACTGGGTGATCTGAGTCTGAGATGGATGGAGACTACCAGGAGAAAGACTGGGGTGAGGTACTGGAGGTTGAAAAGATGTTGGCCCTAGACTCATAGCCCTTTGAGGAAAGGGGGATGGTGGTTGAGACATGTAGCGCATGGGAGAGGCTGAACGGGAGGGCAGAGGAGATGAACGCCGAAGTGGTTGTGGAGATGGAGGTCTACTCTGCAGCCTACGCACTGATGGCTGGGGAGAAAGAGGGCCACTCTGTTTTAAAGAAGGCTGTGGAGAGACGGGAGGCACTGGAGGAGGTGCTCTGAATGACTGCCTAGATTGCAGAGAGGGCTGGTTTCTGGGCATACGGACTAGTGGCTGTCCCCTACCTACAGGTCTGTGGAAGCCTCCTTGGGGAGTACCAATTCGCTTTGACTCCCTTAACCCTGTAGGCCGGGAGCCTACCCTGGATAAAATGGGTGTTCCAGCTACGCCCCCTATCTGTCCTAAGTGAGGACCTGGGCCACTATGGATAGAGGACCTGAAAGGGGCTACATACTGAGTGACAGGGGGTCCATGTCTACTGCGTCTCTGTGAGTAGGGATTTGCTGGAGAGGGTTTCACGGCCCCCATGGGCACGTGACTTCTGCCTCCAGCCCCTCCTCTCAGCCTGCGAGTCGAGGACCGGGTGGGGAGGGGGCGATTGGTGATACGTGATGGGGAAGGAGAGGGAGGACGATGCGGGGAGGTGGGGCGGAAGGTTTGTGGGGGAGACTGAGATCTCTCGGGCAGAGGTGGGCTCCTTCTTTGGGGGGATGGTAGGGGAGGTGAGGGGGAATGCCTCAACTTGGATGTTTGTTTTCTACCTTTGAATAAATGCGGTCTAGTAGATGGCAGAGGCACAGCCTCAGGAGGTGGTTGCTGTCTGAAAGAGAGTCTTGGGGAAGGTGGTGGGCTTGCTCTCTTCCTCAGTGATCCCCTCGGTGAAGATAGTGGGCTAGAAAGCGGAGATTGTGGTCGGACAGTTGATGGAGCCCTGCGCAACCCAACTCCCCCCCTTTCTCTTGAAAGGGATGGCTGAGCTCTAACTGACATCCCTCTCCTCTGGGGTGATGGAGATGCAGTTGAGCTGGGTGGCCTACGCCTTTGGGAAGACGGAATTTGGCCTGCCATTGAGGCCCGGTTAGTGAGCCCTCTCCTATGTGAGTAAGGGGAGAGACGGGGGTCTGGCTGGATGCCTGTTTGGAAGTCCATATGATGTGTTGAGAGGTGGGGTGAAGGAGGCGCCATTGCCCTTACTGATCCCTGCCTAAGTGACAGTTGAGGGGATGGATGGGGACTCATTCGTCGCACTAGCCTAGGTGAGGCCACTGGTGAATGCAGTTGTGAATGCATCAGTGGAGGCATTGGTGGCTGTATTTGTGAGGCTATTGGTGACATTTGCCCCATATGGAACATTTGTGGGTCTTGGGGGAGGAATGGTTGGTACACTTGGGAGGCCAAATGCAGTGGTAGGGGAGATGGTGACATGTGATTGAGAGGAACAGAGAAAGAAGGGTGAGTAGGCAGAGGGAGAGAGAAATGATCCTGTTGAATGGTCATAGCTGTTGGGGAGGTGCCTTGTCTAAGAAAAATGGGGGTTTGTTGTTGGTTCATGACAGTGGGGTAATGGGGCTGTGCAGGAAGGTATGTGGGAAGGGGTTGCTCATATTGTATATCTGACATCATTTCCAGATTGTTGAGGTCAAGAGCTGGGGAGGGAGGGTGAAACATTGGGGAGGTGGGATAAGAATTAAGAGGAGGAGGAGGTGGCAGGGGAGGTGGCAGGGTTTCCACCTCTAGTCTGTCTTTTCCAAATAGCCTAACCTGGGGCCTGGGGACCCTGAACTGCTCTGCTGAAAATGGCTCAGGAAGAGGGTAAGACAGCTGCTCCTGTCCATATAGCTGTCCTGTTTCAGCTGGATCCAGCCCAGCATCCATATAGAAAGGTTGCTGATAGGGGTTATGAATAGCAACAGGGTCCGTATATCCCAGTATTGGTTCATTGTATAGGCCTGGCACTACATCATACCCACCACTCATCATGCCATGTGGGTATGACATCCCATTGTTATAAGCCATATTGTGGTCAAAGTAATCTCCATACAGCTCGGGGTGATAGGGGTCATAGAAACCATCCATGGCATTATCATAGTAATCATATGTCTCTGGCTCCACTGCATACAGCATTCCATCTTCACCATAGTAATACTCCATCCCTTCATCGCCATAGTAATCCTCATACTCATCATCGTAATAGCCATAAGGGTAACTGTAGTAATCCACGTCATCCTCATAGTACAAGTCATCATCATAATAAAAGTTGCCCTCATCATCATAGTAACCATATTCATCTTCCCACTCGTCATCATCATAGTATTCCAGTTCCCCTCCATAAGGGTCATATGGGTCATAGGTCATTGGTTGTCTCAGGTCGCCTCTAGGTCTCCCACTGTTGTGGTAATCTTCCTCATATCCATACTCATCATCGTCATACTCATAGGCTTCATTGTAATAATGAGTCTGTCCCCCTCTCGTGTCCCTGTTAGCAAATGACAGACTCCTTCGTTCCTGTCCACCTGCTCGTGCCCCCAGCCGACCATGGCCCTTGGCAGACAGGAACCTCCCTGTCAACCAGTTAGATGCTGCAGCCATCCTTCCTAACATCCAGCCTTTAGTCTTAAAGCCTAATTCTGCTGTCTTTTTCCCAAACATGCCTTTAAACTTCCCTCCCAATCCCTTTGCCTCTGCTGCCATTTTTCCCTTGCCCCCTAAACCGGACAGATTTATTGTCTTTTTAGGTGGTGTGGTTTCTTTTGGAGAATCATTCTTTTTATTAAACAAGCTGAAGCCAGACAGACCTGGCTTTTTGTCAGCGGAAGTCGATTTACCCCCAAACCCAGCAAAAAGCTTGCTGGATCCCAGAAGTGGTTTAGAAACACCAGGGGGCTTCTTTTTCTTGGAGATTCGTAGAAAAAGACGGGAGGTGCTTTTGAGGTTTCTCTTGGGTTTTGCTTTCTCTGCTTGCTGTTTAGAGGGCATGCTAAAAGGAGAAGACTTCCCTGTGAGGCCTGTGAGGGCTTTTGATGCTCCTTTGAGAGCTGTTGCCTTTGGTGCTTTAGCGGCACTTGTGCCCTTCTTCTGTCCCTCTGACACAAAGCCCAGCATTGCTTTTGAGGCCCCTTTGATGTTGACATCACTCATCTTTTTTAGGTTTATTGCACCCATCCCTTTCTTCACCGGCGACTTTCCCTTTGATTCCTCCTCTGCCTCATCATCCAACGGAGGTGAGTTTTTTGAAGGCTTAAAACCCTTCACAGCTATGGCCTTGGATGCACCTTTCAGAGCTGCTTTCCCTTTCCCTTTCCCTTTATCTTTCTTGGTAACTACCTCTTCCTCACTGTCATCACTCTCTTCTTCCTCAGTCTTCATCTCCTCTTCTTCTTCCTCGGACCCCTCCTCTGACTCGCTGACAGGTTTCTTTCCCTTTCCCTTTTTTCCATCATCCTTCCCTTTCCCTTTAGCTGGTGGCTCCTCCACTTTCTTCCCCCCTTTCTTGTCATCTTTCCCTCCCTTCTTATCATCCTTTCCTCCTTTTTTTGGCTCTTCAGACTTGCCTTTCTTGGCAGCTGATTTTGTGTCACCTTTTTTTGGTGGCATGATGTTTCCAAACTCAAATCATTGTAAAACAAGAAGAGGAAGAACAAGTTCCCAGATTGTGCTAAAGCAGGTCAGTATTAATGTCAATGTTGATATGTTCCCTTGAGAAAAAGAGTTTGAATAGTAGCAACATCCTCTCATTCCCATTTCTTTTCAGGTCTTCTCTCCCTTTTTTCTCCATTTGATCTGTTCTTGTATTCTTGTAACACCCCAGAAACCCCAGCACAGTCTGTCCCAAGTCAGTTGTTCTATAATGCACACAGAGACAAACACAAACCACAGTACTTCAAAACACGATCTAGTAATGGAGTCGGAATCTCAGCCATCAGTGCTCGCTCGCATTACAGAACGTCTTCAAGCATCGGCAAAAAGAGCTGTTGTCTCTGTGTGAGTAAAAAGAGACAGCAACCTGTCTAGGAATGTTACCTTTCAAAAAATAGGCAGGTGCGTCTTGAATTTAAAATGTTATATATATGAGAAAAAAATGATCTAACTGGTTCCAGTCCGTCTCAGTTTTACCCACTTGTTGACTCTGGCTCACAGAATTTGTCCACTGAAGTCCATCCAACATAGCAAAAATACTTCTTGTTCCTCTTTATAGGCTTGTAAGTAACTTCCCAGGGTCACATGATGAATAAAAGACCCTGTTATCCCAGTGACAAAGTCTGTGTAGTCCTTTGTGTGTTTCCCATTGTCAATGCGTCCTGTGAGTCCGGCAGTGAATCCTCATCTTGGCCGCCGCACCAACTTTGGCAGGACGTCCCCCCCAACAAGGAGATCCGACGTGAATGCGTCTGCGTGAGTCTCGGCCTTCAGGGGTGCCCTCCTCTTTGTCTGAGAGTGTATGCGTGTTGTATCCTCCCACATCCACGTCAGCTTGCCTTTCTGACCTCCTGCAACCTTCTGCATCTCTCTCTAGTTACTGCCGCTCCAGCCATACCGCATCGTATCCTCAGCTCATGTGCATGCACATATGATCATATGTATTGTGTGTCTATGCGTGTATAAGCATCAGAGTGTATCCCTATGATATAGTTGCAAAGGCCCACTTAAAGCACCAGCTATACTGCCTCGGGGTAACCCTATCTGCAGGCTCGCTCCTGTATGAATAATGCAGGCTGCCTGAGCTGTTGCTAAACTGTGTCTGAGAGGCGAAGCCACACACACACCACGCCAGTAGCAGCATGGACCACAGCTGAGAGTGATATATGCTAAAATGTCCACACAATCATTCAACAGTATACACACAAACCAACAGTACACATATGAGCACATTTGATGCAGGAAAATTCAACTCAGGACTTAAATAAAGCAATAAAATGCATTATTGCTGTACCTATTGATCTAGTCAGTGTTCCACTCCAGCTAGCTGAAGTCATTTCTTTCCAGTCTTTCCACTAATTGGAGCCTGATTTACGAGGTCAAAAAAGCACCATTTCTTAATTTGCTGTCCTTTTCTTCATCTTGCCATGATCCTCTAAATGCTCAGTGGCTATTAGGCATCTCTCTAAATATCATCATATGATCAAAAAAGGATAGTCAAAAAAATATTAAACCTTTCAATCATTTGTCTCTTCATCATCATGCATCTCTGCCCGGTCAGAGGAAGAGCAAGGTGTAACATGGGCGGGTGTGAGGTGTGATGGCATTACATAAATGGCTGATGTTAATTCATTGAGGATGGTCTGATGTTAGCTCACTGATGATGATCTGATGTTAATTCATTGATGACAGGCTGATATTCCAGGAGGTCATCTCAGTGGCAGATATGAATGTTTAATGGCTGCCCTGTGTTCTGGCTACGCAGCACGGATAAAACATTCATCGCAGGTCTCTCTAAATATAACACAAAGGGTCAACCCCGCCCTGGCCTTCTCCCCAAGCAATGCATTATACATGCGGGCCAGTGTCAGGGGTTAAAGGCCAGACACCACAGAGCAGACAGAGGATAGAGAGCGAAATGCAAACGAAAGAAAGAAAGAAGGACAAACTGATAAACATGTTCTGATAACAGCAAACACTAAACATTCAAAGACATTTATCGACATGGAAATATTATTTCTTCTAAGTTACGGAAAACAGAAAAAAGTCACTTAAGTCAATTACAGTTAACAGGTTCGCCTCCATCTTTTCTTTCCGCCGGCTTGAGTTGGAACGACTAATAGTCTTGACCTAAGATACGATCTGAGAAGAAATCTGTATCACGTATCCTCAGGTGCAGCGACCATGACAAAACTCTAAACTGTCTGCAGGCTGCACAGCAATAACAACAACAGCAGCTGTTGGTATCATCTAACTGAAGACGAAGATAAAGTTCAAAAGTTCCTTCCTGTCTCATCAGATGCACACACAGTGGAGGTTGTTGGTCACCAAACAGGTAAAAGAGACACACTAAGAGATCTATTTGATACGTGTGATGTGTATCTGCTGTCTGACTGACGTGGTCTGTTGACTGAGTGAACTAATGAAGGGAGCGCAGACGACAGCGATGGAGGAGGTAAAGAGGGAAAGGGAGACAGAGGCAAAGAGAGAGAGAGGTGCATCAACGAACTGCTGATGAATGAACTGCAGATTACATTAATGCTGAATAGAAAAATGGGAATGAAAAGAGGGAGAGGGTGAAAGAAGGAATTAACTGAAAGTAAAGACGGGGAACGACAGAACTTGAAAAAGAAAAACGAGAGAAGAAAATTGTTATAGTGAGAAACAGAAGATTGAGGGATGACAGAGAGCGATGGAGAGTGACGATAGAGAGTCTCTTCATCTACACGCCAATCACTGACAACATGCTTTCATCAGACGCACTCAGCGACACAACACTAATAAAGGAGATCACCTGAGCAGAGCACAGCCAACAGGCTCATTTAATGACTATGGGCGCACACACACACACACACACACACACACACGCACACACACACACAAACACACACACACACACACACACACACACACACACACACACACACACACACAGGTTTGTCTCAGAAAAAAGCAAAACGTCCAAGCCTGCTAAAAAGTCAGAAAAGAACTCTACATGCTCAGAAAGACAACACTGATGTTTAGCAGGTATAGTGTTTAGCATGTTCAGCATCTTAATTTAGCTTGTTAACATGGGAATGTTATTAGTTTTATTGGTATTTGGTCATAAAGAGATATTTCAGTTTGGACCAAAGCCGTGGACTGACCGACAGACATTGTCATCCCTACAAAGCTTAGACTGCAATGATGATAGTAAAACCAAATGGTACGAGTGTCAAATGGAAAATGACGGACAAGAGTGACAGAGGAAGAGACAGAGGAGGTGAGTCAGGAGGAGGATGAGGAGGCTGGACTCAGGTTTCCTGTAATCCTTTAAGCTCCATTCAAGTCTTAACCTTCACTGCCAGATTACCCAGCGACAATGGCGAGATGCCAGCGACTGCTCACACACTGAAGACCTGCCACCGAGGATCAAACACCAACACTTGGCTGGAGAGACGGCTATTGTTAGACCTGAAGATTAGATGCTCAATTTGACTTTAACGTATCCGTTACATGTGAATGTAAATACCAAATGCTTAGCGGCGGTATCAAACACGAACACAAAATAAATCTTCAAGACTTGGTCACGTTTCATGCATCGATTCTTCAGTCTCTCGATCAAATCCATCACAAACTACTTGTAAAGAGAGAACACTTTGAGGCGATCTCACAGTAACAAGATGTTTTACTTGTAAGATGATGCAACAGCTCACCAAAAAACATTTTCCAGGAGACGGGTGCTTGGCATCAAAAGCTTTACAAGTGAAGTTCACTTCACTCATCACTACACAGTCTATGAACAAAAGATAGTTAATGTCTTCTGTGGTTTTTGAAAGAAGCTTTTCAGGGTTTTAAAACACAGCTGGAGACTATAAAGAAAGAGGCTATGTGAGTTGCATTATGGGAAATGTAAGACCCAGCGTTTCCTGTGCTTGACTTACACAAGAGACTAAAAGTCTCACTATTTCCGCCTCTGAGGCTTCGTTTTTTTTTTAATTCTTTTTTCAATGCGTCTCGCCAGAATCAATTACAACACAAAAAAGGCTGGTGTTACTCATTGCAAGCTGTAGTGCATTTAGAGGTGGTGCCAACAAGACGAATCACTCCTCTGAGCTTCATCCACGACTGTGATGTGCAGTGGCAACGCCGACTGCGTAGCCGTTTTAAAGTTAGTGAATACATTTTTAATACCAAAACAAAGCGCCACAAGCACAACTTCTCCAACTGACTTGGTGCAGATTCATCCAAATTTATGAATAATAACCATAATCACACAAAATATTACTCACAGTGAATTATTCATGAAGTGGTAAATACCATTTACAAATAAAGTAAACTGATTCTCCTTAGTTGTTTACTTTGCCACTTTGTAAAAATGTAGTGATAACACCATTTTAACATCTGACAGTTAACAACATGAAGTAACTCACGGTTTCCCCACAGAGCCGCTTGACTTCTTGAACACCAGAGGCATCAAACAAAGAAGACGGAGACAAATGCTAAAAATGCAATATATGAACTGCCACACCCTCTTGTGGCAATATACAATATTTGTATAATTACAGGCAGTGCTTGTGTTTGGTACAGCTTACCTTATCTGTTTTTTGTTTTTGAGTGTTGTTATTTAGAGCTCTTAAATCCACCAAAACGTCTGCTGAACCCACTCGCTGTCTGGAGCAAAAATCTAACCCACTGGCTTCTGTCTGCACCGTCTCTTCTGGACCCTGTGCTGATGTTTTATAGCCCTCTGCACACAGACACACACATTCACAAACCATTCCTTAAATTACACGGCCCATCTGAACACACAATGAGCCTTCAATGCTGTGAAACAAACAAACATCTGCTGATCAGTGAGGCTTCAGTGATTACCTGTACATCTACAGTACAAATGTACAATAGTGAGTAAAGAAAGGAGTTGGTCCGGGAATAAGACCGCTCTTTACATTAATCCATGAAGCGGTTAGGCTTCTTAGTAAACATGCGTGCACACGTGGTGTGTGTGTGTGTAAGTGCTGCCTCCCCTCCGCCTCTGCCTCAGTAAACAATCGGGCTGGTCCATTGTGCATTAATGGCAGGATCACACACACACACACACAATACGCTATCATCCTCCCACACTGGTGTCCCGACGTCAGAGCCTAGGGAGTCATTTGTTATGTAAACCCCTTTAGTGACAAAAGGTTGTGAAACGTGTGTGTGTCAGGGAGCCTTATCAGATCTCCTCACATATATACACACACACACACACACACACACACACACAGACACACACACCACAAAAAGGCCTCTCTCACACACTCACAGCATGAGGACAGAGCTTTGGTAAATGTAGGTCGACTGATCGATCTTGCTGGTCTTAGTCAACAAAGAATTCTTTAGTCGATCATCAGTCCTCCCCGGAATCGTATTAGTCGACAGAATATCTTTGGTTGAGGACGGCCCTAGTTAAATATTACTCAGAAACGTAATACTGTCTTCATACAGTACATAAAGACAGTATTTCGTTCCTTAAGGTACGAAAGATGAGTGTGTGTTTAAAGGTTTACTTTTGACGTTCTGTCTAAATTTCTCAAGACAAACATTCACTTTTGTTTGTTAGCATTTCAAACCTTCAGGTCCAATGCTCATGATTTGTAGCAAGTGGCCACTAGAATCATGGTCTATTGTTTCAATATGTTACTTTCTAATGATGCAACCCGTCTCTTTAAAAAGGGACAAACATAAAGGTTGTGTTTGTGTGAGAATTTATGAATGCGTGAGTTTAGTGTTTTTTCTGTGTAGTCCTGCTTCTTTATGTACATCAATGAGCTAATCCGTCCTCTAGACAAACATAAAAGAGATTATCTTAACATAAAGGCAAATGTAGTACACAACAGTCTGTTACCTTTACCTTATGCAAGAACATATGCTCAGTCCAAACACGCAGAGAAAAGCCTTTTCATCCGATTGTTCATAAACTCCCTGTTTGCTTATAGAATATCCTGTGAGCTCCACACATGTCCGAGTCTTTTGTCAAACTGGACGTACTCTACGTTTGGTGTGCCGAGAAGAGAACATCACGAAGCAGTAAAACTCAACTCTAGCAAATAGGCTATTTTACAAACCCAACCCAACAACAAAGAACCTCCCACCACATTGCGTGGAGACAACACCTGTATTGTAATCCCACAATCAAAATGTCATTGGGATTTAAAGAAAAGCATATTTTTTACAGTGTCATGAACAAGTTTTGCACTTGCTTGGTCACCTCATGTGTTTCATAGTTTGTGGTCCACACTAACTCAGGTTACAGAGGATAAAAGTGTCTATTGTCAATTTAACTCTTCACTCATTTCATTATTGGCCAATTTTAGTTTAATGATATCTCATAAAATCAATATCCAAGTGAATCTGAAGGCAAGCCAGAGGTTTCCCTCTGATCTTTAGCTGTTAAATAAAACACTGCGATCACATGATTGGACTCTCAGCTTCATGTAATGAGCAGGCTGAGACAGAAGAGGGCGGCAGAGGCGAAGTAATCCGCGTCCTGACACACGTCTGGAATGCTGGTGACTTTTGACTGGTGTCGTTTCTATTCTATGAGCCAGAAAGATGTAGAATTATATGCATTCATTCAAATTAAAGTGGGATCAACAGTAAGTCTCCTGGTCCTGCACAGCAATCTCTGTCCCCAGGAAGAATGACTGGTGCTTTGGCTACTAATGTGGATCAGAATAAAATAAAATAAATCTTACAGGTAGTTTACAGTAAATGATGAGAAATATGTTTGCCGGCTTTGGGATCACTGCTGAGAATCTGTCCATATTTTCATTATTAAATAAGTTATGCATAAATATACTGTATATATATATATATTGGTGTATTTTATGAAAGCAGAAAAGACAGACAATGGCAGATTGTCACTATCTATATGCCACTGTCAAAATCTGGTTTTAAAAGAGTATTTCTGCCAACAGTAATTGTCATTTTTTAAACTCAAAACCAACTACTGAAAGTATTTCATGTCTGCTCTCTACATATCTCTATACATCTATCTAATAACTGCCAAATTAATGTATATATCATGGCAAGGCTGCAGAGAGCAAAAGCTGAACGTCTTCCAGGAGGAACTGATGCTTTTAAGTACATTTTGAACCACAGCATGAAACCTGACGTGTAATTATTGTTGTTAAAACAAGAAGAAAGTAGTTCTCAGGTTTCAGTCGATTAGTTAAGAGTCATGGAAGCATCGCTGACTCTTTCAGTCATATGACCTCAATTTATAGTCCATTAAGTCTTCATTCTGCTTCATTTAAAACCACTCAGCAGTCACTATGCTCCACTGAGGGAAACTCACATGATATTAAATCAATTAGAAAATACACGAGTCATGTTGCAAAACCATTTTTCATTGACTTGGATTGAAGGAAAATGAACCTATTAGCAGCAGTGACTTTCTACCTGCAATTCAGCTGCTGTTTGTACAACACACATATGATATTTAATATCAATTATTGTTTTAGTACCGGCAAGAGAGGAGCTCTTTGGTTTCAGCAAAGCAAGACACTGTGCAGATAGAATAGAAATAAGCACTACCCGTTTTTTTTATTTTCCTTATCGATTAATCTGCTGATTATCTTCTTGACGAATTAATTGATTAGATTGTTTGGTTTATAAAATGCCAGAAATTTGTGATAAAAAAGTCCTATTTTTCCAAGAGTCTATGGTGACATCTTAAAATGTTTTCTTGGGTGATAACCGTAAACCAAATAATATATTAAGTTTTCTTTGATAAACCAGAGAAAAGTGGGAAATCTTCACATTTGAAAGACTGAAAACTGCTATTTTATGGAATTTTTGCTTGACTAATTGACTAATCAATTAATCACTGCAGCTCTATAGCAAATTAAAAAGAACATTTGTTTGCGTTACTTTTGATTACACTCAGGAAAACTCACAGGTTACAAGTCATCTGATTAAAAGGAGCTAAGTGAGGAGAAGGAAGTCTGCAAACTGCTTTTTATCATTAAGACTAAACTCAGAAAATCAGCTTACAGTTTTAAACAACATTACTGATGGTACCAAACTAAATACTATCAAGCCTTATAAAAGCACTCTAATTAAACAGCCAGTTCTTGCTTATGTGCAGAGGCACCAAACACACACAGACACACACACACACACACACACACACACACACACACACACACACACACACACACACACACACACACACACACACACACACACACACACACACACACTCTCTCTCTCTCTCTCTCTCTCTCTCTCTCTCTCTCTCTCTCTCTCTCGGCCATGCCATATGGGGCCAAGCAGCATCAAGTGTCATGCCTGCTCCACACAATACACACCCATTAGACCGTACCTTTGTTTCTCCTTTTCCTCTACAATGGTATCCCTCCATCATTCCTCTTCTCTTCAGGTTATTCCGAAGCAGAATCTCTCCATGCACGACTCACTGTGAGGGGACATCTTTGAGGCATCTTTATTAAAAGGCCAGCGGTGTCAACACACAGCCCCTCTCTCTGTCGCTCTCGTAAAAGCCTCCCACTCCCTCACTCACCCCTCTCCCAGCCCTGAAGAGATGCTTCTGAATATTTAATGGTGCCATTGTGCTTGTGTGTGTGTGTGTTCCAGTGAATGGGGAGCATTGGCTGGGAGTCCATACTTTCTGGTCAGCCTGCCGTGGAGCGTTGGAGCAGGGACGCAGACAGCTGGGCGGCATGGACGAGGCAGTGGAGACAGGTCAAAGGTGACTGACCCTCACCTGGTGTACAGAAGGGATAAAGGTACATAAAGGTGTGTGCAGGATGCTCACCTGAGGGACTTCTGTCACAAAACAACATAGACTTAGTTACAGTGAGGATAAGTAATGCATTTAATGAATTAATTTAATACTTTATGGTTGAGTTATATTTTTTATCGGGAGCTTTGCAGCATTATTTAGGTCCCTCTTGCCACTTAGTTTCGCTTGGATCCTTCACCTTCCAGAATGATGTAGTTAGCTTTGTGCAGCATCTGGAGCTAAAAGGTTGTTTTCACATTTATCTGCTGAAGTTGGAAAGTTTATCTGAGGCTCACCTGAGCTCTGAGTTTAAGGATTATCCATGTGGAGCTTTGGATGTTAGCATTAAAGTTAGCATGTAGCTAGCTGAACATTGAGTAGCATTTAGCAGCTAAGCACTGGAATATATTCTGCTCAGGAGTGAGTGGAGACAAAAACAGAACTAAATGAAGAGTAAATATCAGACTCACATTCTCCAGGGGGCTGGAACCGAGATCCAAATGAATGATAATGTTGCTCCATAACTGTCACATCTCAGTTTATGTCAGTGTTGTGTGTTCACAGCTTGTTTCCGCCGCCCACAAATGACCCAAAAGATGTATTCAGGTTTAAACATTTTAATTAAATATCTAATGTGAATTAAGAATTAAATTCTTTGAAATAAGTTACACCATGAAAATAAGAAAATATTTCATAATAGAGTTGAAGTAATGTCTTAAATAATTTCACAATCTTTAATTTCTAGATTTTACTAAATGTATTTATACGACTATTCACTTTATAGTTACTTTTTTAAATACTGAACAGCTTCCTGCAACGGAAAGATGTCCAGGAATTAGAGGTGTGACTGAATGTACTCCAGGTGAGATGCAGTTAAATATACCAATAATACATTACAGTGAAACTTATAGTAATAAAACACAAGGATTCATCATTTTATGGACTTTATTCATTTCCCCTCTGAATCAAATGCATCTTCTTATAATCACAAAGTAAAACACACCATTTACTGTCCACAGCCAACTCAACTCAAGCTCCGTCTCTTCAATGCATTTTGTTCATTTTAATATACAAAATAAGAATGGCAGCTATTTTTTCTTTGCAGTAATTGTATTGTACAGTGGGTCTTTGTTTCCATTTTGACTCTTCCGACGGAAGTGTGACTCTTCCGGCTTCTCCTCTGTTCCACCCGGAGCTCGCTTTACTTCTTCACGACCTGGATGACGTCCTCGTGCTCCATGATGTGCGTAAGGCCGACCCTCTGGGGGCTGTACTTGGTACTGGTTCCCTGGAAGACCAACAGACGACTCGGTTCAGACCCTTCCTGTCTTGTTTGTTTGTGTTTCTAATGCGGGTGAATCTCTACACGGTGAACAAGAGATCCTCTGCGTCTCATGTATCATGACACCGTAAACACAGCTGAAGCTCTAAGGGTGGTTTTAATTTAGAGAGTCAATTGAGCGAACACTGAATATAGAATATAGAGAGTATTATGGTCAGAGCTTTTTTCCCCATCAAGAGCTGCAGCTGTGTTCACTGTAGTAATGATGCGAGTAGGGACATTTAATGAAGCTGAAGAACAATGACTTTGCTTACAGTCAGTGTTCATACACCGTGTCCCAGTGTCATACAATAAATAAAATCAATACATTCTGTACTATTTATATTTCCAGCTCAGAATGCTTACATTTCCATTTCTGTTGCACAACCCATTGTGGGATGAAAGCAACATCAATACCACACTAAAACAATCTTGATATGTTAAATTATATGCTTCCAAAAGGTGTAAGCTTGTTCAGACAGTCTACGGGACAAGAGGCACATGAGTTGCTGAAAACTTGAACTTACCCAAACCAGGGCATATTTGAACTGTCCGACTAAGGTTCTGTGGATTCGATGGCACTGTGGGGGAGAAAGCAAAGCAACATCACATCATACACAGCGCGATCTGCTGACCGTCGGGTTATTATTGATGTACAAATGTTGGACATCTTGACTCTACATGTGCGTTTTACGTACCACATGTTCTACAGATGCTGCTCTTCTCATAATGATGGCATCGCTAAAGTCTGGGCGCTCTAATGGAAAAAGAAGAAAGGAACACAAACTTAATATATTCGGTGTACATGCGATTGCGACAGTCCAACAAGTGAATGAGGGAAAACGTGCGCGTACCTCCTCTTTTCTTAGTGTAAATGCAAATCAGAGCCAGGTATTCCCACAACGTCTCTAGAAGGTAATCCAGGTTCAGCTTCATCCCACAACTGAAATATACACGAGGACAGAAACAGAGAAAGATGTTTAACTCCCACATACCTACATAGATAGATATTAAAAGAGTGAGATGGCAGCTTCCAACCAAGACTACTGTTATCCACACACACACACACACACACACACACACACACAGATATCTGACCTGATGATAACACTGTTAGGTCTGTGAGCCAGGCGGTCCACCTCCTCGATGGAGATTTGATCCACCTTATTGTACACCTGTGAATACCAAAAATAATATGAGGGAAAAAAGACCCCAAACAAACGTACACAAGCTAAAAGCTTGGCAGATTTGCCGAAACCTCTTAACTCCAAATACATTATTACCGTTTTTGCACAATAAATTATTTCTATGGGTTGAACATGTTCAGAAAAAACCTCTTGGGACTTGGAATTTGGCTTTGAGACATTTAAAATGTTAGACCCAGATGATGGTTACTGACTTACATAAAGGCAAGGCATGTATACTCTGTTCCCCACGATGACGTCGATGAAATCGTCTGGTGTGCTGTCCTCCCTGAAGAGGACTTCTGCATTAAAGATTTCTGAGGAGAAGGGGTTAAAGAAATCAAGCGTATTCTCCTGTGATTTATTAAGTTCATTTAGATCTTTTTCTCCGTGAGCCGCCTCCTCTGGTGCTGGAGAAGTGAAGGATACTGTATTCGTGGAGGATGAGCTGAACCAGCTTCTCTGAGCACTGGGTGAGAGGAACTGTGGAGTTGTAGGAGAGGCCGCCACCTTTCTTGGGCTACGGAGAGATTAATCACACATTTTTACACAGTTTAGTAATATAATCTGAGTATTTCTTTGCTAGCAGCAAGGCCCATTTATGCCAAAGCAAGGTACCATTACTAATTTCTATCTACGGCAACCGTCAATCAGTTTTTTTCCTAAATCCACATTTAGCCACAACACAAGAGCCATGTCTCTTTGAACTAAGCTGTTGGTATTGATGCTCCACGCAGGAGGATGATAGAAAACGTACCTTGAAATATATATTAGGTTTCGACCTGTTGAGTCTGATGCCCACCGACTCCAACTCTTTTTCTAGAAGTTCTCTAGAAAAACGAAATAAAAAGGGAAGAATTAGTTGATGAAATGACTCATCAGCCTCTCAAATTCCCTCCAATATGCACACACACACACACACATACACACACACACAGTGGGCGTCACACACCTCTGAACTTCTCCTTTTGTGGCGTCCAACATCATGATGACGACGTCTGCCGTCCTGGCTACAGCAATGACCTGCCGGCCTCGACCCTTACCTGTGAACAGTCAGTCAGTGTTTTACAATCACTGTGAAGACGTTTCTCGTTACTGTGAGCGACAGCTTCTAAACTATGAACTGAAGGAACCGTTACTCTGAAAACCCCACATGTTGTTATTCATTAATAGTTCTGATACAACACCATAATAATAAAATAGATGGACTACAGCGTCTGCTCACTTTGGGTTTAAGTAAACAAAACATCTCAGCGTACCTTGGGCTGCACCCTCAATGATTCCTGGCAGATCCAGCAACTGGATGTTGGCCCCTTTGTACTGAAGAGCAACAAACAACAGTGTAAACAGCACGTCTTTCTTTTTAACGATGCTTAAGACATGCCGCGGCTGCGATTGCGTTTACCTCTATGACACCGGGTATGCAGGTGAGAGTGGTGAACTCATAGGAAGCAGCTTCGCTGGCTGTTGATGTCATCAAACTAAGGAAGGTGGACTGCGGGACACAACAGAGGATTCAATTACACCCGGACACGTTGAATCTTTGGATTATGTTTCACTTCTCTTTCTGGTGCTTTTCAACGCTGGCTCGGTTCAACCATCTTACTATTTCTTTGTTTGTTTTGGAGATACGGTGCAGATCCAGACAAGAAAACACAGTCCATTACCCGCAGTGTTGACGTACCTTACCCACAGAGGGGAAACCGATAAGAGCAACACGAGCATCTCCTGATTTCATGACATCGAAGCCCTCGCCTTTGGCTCCCGTTGTCTTGGGCTCCAGGAGCTGAGCTCTGTATTTGGCTAGCTTGGCCTTCAGCAAACCCAGATGGTACTCAGTGGCTGGAGGAATCAATGAGAACAAAATTAATTGTAACACAAGATGCTTTAAAAGCAAGAGTCTGACACCACAATAATGCAGGTGAGAGGTGAGGAAAGGTGGCTATAACACTGTAACACCTGCACAACCACCACACTGGAGCTGAGTCATTTGAATGTATTAGCTGTTACTTAGAGATAACGTGTTTTTGGGGGATTGTTCCTTTAGGTGTGTGGTTGCTGTAATCAAGCTTACGGTGTCGATTAGCACGCGTCTCCTTGGATTTCGGTGAGATTAATCAGTAACACAACACCGACAGCTGACACACACACACAAAGAGTCAGACAACAGAGATGGCCACAAGTTCGCCCATGGGTTAGCTAACAGTTAGCCTCGCGGCTGCCCTCTCCTACCTTTGTTTTTCTGCGTCCGAGCGATTTCTCGCTCTATCTCCGCGATTTTCTCCAAGATCCCCATTGTGGCGGTTCAGGTGTTCCTGTTACACCGTTAACGTTTCACTGCCGAGGGGGGGAAATAACAGAAAGAAGAAACGTGTCACTCCACAGTTGTTAGCTCTGTTAGCCACCAGGCTAACAAGTGGGACATAACAGTCAACAAACCGGAATAAAAACAATGATTCGACACAAACTAGCTTTAAATAATTATCTACATAAAACATGTGCAATGACAACTTTGTAAAATGTTGTAATATAATATAAATTTACACTTTGGCAGAAGCTTGACTCAGCGGCATGCACGGTTAACTGACATCACAAACCGGAAGTCGTTCCGTGCCCATAAACGTTCCGGGAGAAACACGGAAACGCAAATGTTGTCCGATGTATCGTTATCGCTCACATCAGTCGGTAAGTGTGCAGCACGACGACGAAGCTGTCCTCCCGGTGGAGTACAAATATTTTTTAAAAAGCGATAATGTGCCCAGTCACATGTAGCTGCATTTTAACAGCCGGACATTCCCGATGGTGTATCGATCAGTCGTTCCTAGTTATTAGGTAGTATAGACAGCGAACATGGCTGCGCCCACGGGACCGAGAGGAACATCAACCGCCAACCCGCCCGGGTTTGAAGGTTTTCCGTTTGCTGTGGTCGCTAAACCACCGGAGGACGGCTCCGGTAAAGAACCGGAGCAGACCGGGGACGTGAAAAAGAAGCCATGCAGAGCTTGTACGGACTTTAAATCCTGGATGAAGATCCACAAGAACCAGACGACAGCTGCTGTACAGGTGACAAGAGGTCAAGACGGGGTTTTCAGAGGATCCGTAGAAATATTACTTTTACAGTTGAGATTGTTTATAGGGTAATATTTTTTAATTGTTCACGTGCTAGAGTTTTCTCCTTCGAGTTTTTGTAAACTTGTTATGTCATGACGCAATGTTACATGGTGGTTAAGTTGGGTTTCATCCTGTAATACCAGAGGCTCTCTCCCCATCTGATCCAAAGCTTTTCATATCAACTAAGTTATTTGATCCTGATCTCCTTCTCTGGCTGTGGCGAAGAACCTGCCTGTAGGACAGGATATGTAGGATAAGTTATTCATGTGAAACCACAAATCAGTATAAACCACGCACTGCACTTGGCTTCCCTTTTTAAAACACCACTTTGACTCTCCAGGAGACCCGAGCTGCAGAGTCGGAGCCACAAGACCCACAATGTCCGTTGGACAGGGAGGAGTTGGGGCGTAACACCTGGTCCTTCCTGCACACCATGGCAGCGTATTACCCCGATAGACCATCTTCTACCCAGCAGCAAGAGATGGGGCAGTTCATCAACCTTTTCTCCAAGTTCTTCCCATGTGATGAATGTGCAGAAGACCTCAGGGGCAGGTCAGACCACACTGATCCTTTTAGATTTAATATGCAGGCATCTTAACCGCTTGTTGTTGTGGGTTTTTCACATTTCAAGGTGTTATTGGACAAGAGCAGGCTGTTTGTAAATGCACCATTTCCTCTCTGCAGATTGAAAACCAATCAGCCGGACACCAGGAGTCGCCATGCTCTCTCTCAGTGGCTCTGTCATATCCACAATGACGTTAACCTCCGGCTGGGCAAGTCCGAGTTCGACTGCTCCCGTGTCGATGAGAGGTGGAGGGATGGGTGGAAAGATGGCTCCTGTGACTGATGAGAGGTGTGAGGACCGAGCCGAGACCCGAGAGGAAAAATGATTTCTGTCGGTGCAAAACTTTGAGTGGGAACACCACAAAGTGGAGCTCACGACTCTGTTGTGGAGAAAAGAGAGAGAGAGAGACTATGTTGTGCACTTCAAATTCTTCTTTTATGGTCAGTTAATAAAACTGATCCGGTGATAAAATGAAAGGTACTTCTTGTTAATTCCGTTTGTTGGGGAGTTTTAAAGGTTTGCGATACAAACTTGATATTGAAATTTTACATTCAATCTTGTGTTTGTTGACCCATAGAGCTCAGATTTATCTGTCGAAGCAGTAAGTTAGTTACAATCTGCCCATTAAAATGTTGTTTCCTGTTCTGAAGTCTTATTTCACCCTGAAGGTTAAGGTTCAAATCTCATTTTGCAATTAATTAGAAATATCCCAAATGACTTCATCATGTCCATAATGTCATATGATGGACATGATGATTACAGAATGTTTTTTCATCGTATGTTCATTGAATATTTGTATAGTTACTCACTTTGTGTGTCTTTTGTGATTATGTTCATTTATTTGCATAATTTAGTGCTGGAATTAGTAATTATGTAATTTGCTATTTACAACCATGATTAATTGATCATTTAAATCATTAAATTAAGTTAAAAAACAAACTATGTTGTGTTGATTATAGCTTCTCAAAAGTGATAATATACTTGTTTCTCTTATTCGTGTCACTGTAAATTGATTTTTGGCTGTTGGACCAAATAAACACTTTGGAAGAGACTCTTCAGGTTCGGTAAGATGTCATTTAGACTTTTAGTAGAATAAACGATTCATAAAAGTAGATAACGTATTATGTGAATGATTAAAACACCTGTTAGTTGCACCACATGAAGCCTTTTCTCCTTTAGTCAGCCATGTGACCTGTCTGTTATTAATAAACACTGATTATGAATGTGTTATTTGAGGAACCAGTAGAGGACACAACCACACGAGTCTAATGCTCAGCTGCTACTGTTTGTTTTGACTGTCATGATCCTATAAAGGGGTTTTGTGTTTGTTCCACATACTAACACAACCAGTATTCGTCCTCAACTCTGGTATGAATTACTTCTTTTAACATTACTGTTGAGATATTACATTTTGAAGTAGACGTCACTGACCTCTAGTGGTGTGAGACGTGTATGATATGCATGACATTGTATTTCACAGCAGCTTCAGTTTGCCATTTTCATAACATAATTCATGTGATATTAGTGGTGAAAATGACCCTGCTGATTTTTCACAATACCAGAACTACTGTATTTTATTGTCTGAAGCTGCTTTGGGCTAAATGATCATCGCCGATTAACAAATATCCCATGACGAGCAACTTGTGACTGTACTTTATTGTGGTATTTGGCATCATGAGACTTGTCTCAATGACATATTTCATAACAATGTGTGTGAGGCTAATGTAGGATTCAGGCAGGATTTTTCCTCTCTTTTTATACTCACCATAGTGCTTGTAGCCTGCAGTCCTCGTGGCCTTTGTGCCTCATATTTAGAAGGAGTCCATCTTTAACTTCTGCATTAGCTCCAGGCCTGCGTCTGCAACTGAGGACAGAGAAGTCAGGCTCAGTGGTACTTTTCTTATCTGGAAATGTAAGGATTTAGAAATCTGAGAGTAGTTTACATTCCAAGTTTACAAGTCTAATTTGGTGGATGTACTTAAAAGGCACTACAGACCCACAATACATCCACACAGGTGTTGTCAAAGCCGGATCAGCTGACTTGAGGGGCTCTGATGTCTGGCTTGTGGTAACATTATTTTATTTAAATGTAGGCTAATTTGACAGAAGGCCCCTCTTGAAGACATAACAATGTATTCTATTCTATTTACATTCTATATTAAAATGATAATATAAAAATATGTGCAACAATGTCTTATCCCACCACAGTCTATAGCGCGGGCACATCGGTCATGCTCCCCTAACCCCCCCCACCCCCCACACACTCACGGCATCCTCCTCTGTGCCCGCGCGCCTGTGCGCGTGCGCGCAGGACCAGTCCCCACAGCAGCGAGCAGCAGCGCATCCATCCTGCCGTGGAGCCGGGAGCGTGGAGGAGCCGCGAGGAGCGCACACAGAGAGAGACAGAGAGACAGAAGATGGACGGAGTGGGATCGTTCGGAGCGGGCCGGTCCGGGTCCACCATCGACCCGCTTACCTTCGCCAAACAGCCGCAGACCATCCTCAGAGTGCTTTCCTGGGTGAGAGCAGGGGTCTTTTTTTTTTCTCCAGGCACTGCTGACTGTGTGTGTGTGTGTGTGTGTGGGGGGGGGGGGGCTCTGTGTTGTCGTGGCTGCGCGAGACCCGTGACGTGTTCTCACTGCAAATACAGACTCCAGAAATCCAGCGATAATTGATAAGCAGGGTGTGTAAACGGAAACCAAGGAACGAGTGTTTATAGCGGAGTCTTTATAGAAATGCAGCGTACAGGGTGTAACCAAGGCCTGCTGGCTGTCTGACACCCTGACCATGAAACTGATTAATACAGATGTTTGTTAGGGGTTTTCTTTCTGAGCAGAAACCGACCTATTCTCCTTTTTCTTCTAAATCTCGTCAGTCAGTTCTCTATAAATAAGATGTGCAGCAGACCGGACCGGATTGTGTAGAAAGACGAGACCGTTTCAGTCCTCCTGCTTCCTGTTGTTCATATCTTACATGACACCTTATTATTTACTATGTGCCCACACATCGTAAGTTGTTTTTTTGCGTCGCCAATTATATTTTCAGCTCATGATTTTTAACGATTTTCTTTGCCCCTAAACGGTCGTCGTCCGTCACCCCACCTTGTGATTGGTCCGCGGTCATCATTACGCACGCAGGGCCACGGAGGCGCGTCGTGCGCTAACGGTTGATGTAACGCATCACCTTTGGGTGACACGGAGAAGGTCTTCTCTACCGGTGCAGGAGGGAGATCTCTGAAACACACCGAGGAGGAGACACCTGTCACAGAGCGTGAGATGTGTGCCAACATCTTTTATTTTAGTCCTAATCAGTCTCCGGTGTCTGTGATGTTTCCAGTGCAGCTTCCGCATGATGTCCTACTGAGCCCGTCGGAGACGTCGTTAGCTTATTATGAAGGACACATCCAGCTTAGCCTGTAGATCAGTCACTGTTTGAGCTAATGTGCTTTAAAGTTTAATTGCCCATTTTGTTGCTTGTTGGTGTATTTTTGTAGCTGAAATCCTTCGAAGTGTAGATCATATAATCACATATCACATGATATTAGAAGTAACATTACTCAGATCTTGTACTTGAGTGAAGGTACAACATGTACTTATATCAGAAGTATACCTTTTAAAAGGAGAACCACCGTAGTTCTTTAAACACGCTTGGCACACGGAAGACGTTTCAGTTGGTTGCAATCTGCATCCTCGCTGCTAGATGTCGGCAAATCCTACACACAGAAAACATGTCCAGTTACTGAAGTATTAATATGTATACAATTATTACATCGTTAATTCTGACGCAATGACGTATAAGAGCCATTTTACTGTTAAAGCTGGTTGAGATTGAGACTTAAATAAATAAACATGTAGGCAGTTTAATCCAGTGGTTGGGGTCAGAAGTTTAAAAATGCATATTTAACTACTGAAGTAAAGTAGGTCTACAATTATCTTACTTAAATGTACTCGGTGACTTTCAACCACCGACTACAACGATGCTGCTGCTCTCCGAAGCTTTACAAGGAAATCAAAGAGTAAAGCAGATGAAAGTACAGGGAAAGTAAACGAAACAAGTAAATTACAGATGTGGAAAATGACTCTTGTATCGCACTGATGATCACAAACTGATAAGATATCCCAATGTAAAAATAGAAGTAGAATTTATTCCTTTAAAAAAATCAGTGAAAGTTTTTTCTCTGCAGTGCTTTGATGCATGAGCAGCTTCATCATTGTGATTCACTAAAAGCACCTGAGCGTGTATCTGACCAGATTATATCCACACATGTGATCGGTTTTAAAGTGTGGTTATTATCCCATTGTCCACCATCATATGACCCACACCCCCGAGTGTGAGTGCCCATGTATGTGTGTGTGTGTGTGTGTGTGTGTCACATGGCCCTATTCTGCCACCCAGAGTTAGTCAGCTGATCAGTGTGTGAGTCCAGACAGAGGTAGGAAGCAAAACAGATCTACAGATTTGGACCTAAAGAAGAGTCTCATTCATAAAAAACAACAAGAGAACAAATAGTTTTACAGCATGAGTTATAGCGACGTTCCCGTTTTGGTGTACACTCTCTCACACACACACACACACACACACTCACACACACACACACCGCCTCAGGACGATTCTTGATGGGAAGTGAAGCATCCACGTCTTCAGTCAGACTGAGACAAAGATGAGAAATTAGGTTAATGTCTTTGGTCTGAGCGCGCTCAGAGAGACGCTGTGGAGGAAACAACCCTGTTTCCACTGAGAGGAGAGAGATATGGGGAATAATTTCTGATCATAGTTTTCTCCTTACCCCAACTCCTCCTCCCTGTCTCTCACTTTCTTCTTCTTCTTCCTCCTCCTCCTCTCTCCCTTTCCTCCTCCTCTTCCTCCTCCACAGATATTCTCCCTGGTGGTGTTTGCCTCCATCGTGAACGAGGGCTACGTGAACTTGGGCAGCGAGCGTCTCCACTGTGTCTTCAACAAGAATGCGGACGCGTGTAACTACGGCGTGTTCGTGGGCCTGGTGGGGCTGCTGGCCTGCTCCTTCTTCTTCATGCTCGACTACAAGTTCTCCTCCATCAGCTCCGTCAAGGACAGGAAGAAGGCGATAATGCTCGAGATCGGCTTCTCAGGTGAGGAGGACCATCTGTGTTTCAGTTGTGTTTACACACACACACACACACACACACACACACACACACACACACACACACGAGCAGACAGAGTTGACATAAATCACATTTTTTGATTTTTAAATGATGTCTTATACTATTGCATTGGGTTTATTTCCAAGCACCAAGATGAATTCCTTACATGTGCAAACGTACTCGGCAATAAACCGATTCTGACAGTTTTTTGTTAGTGTGTGATTTATTTCTAATCGGCAGGGATTCCCCAAAATAGCAACTAGGCCAGCCTCTTTGTTTCAGATGACTGCTGTCTTACAACACAGGACATAAAGAGAAATGAAACCTGTAAACTTAAGACGGTGTTAGAGAAACGAGAGTATCTTTCATCTCTAAAGGGAACAAAGAACTGCAGGTTGTGTTTCATGTTTAAAGTTGGAAACTACCTTTTCTCTTTCTGTCGTAACAAAGTGTTGTTGTTGCTCCGCTGGCAGGTTTCTGGACTTTCCTGTACTTTGTGAGTTTCTGCTTCCTGGCCAATCAGTGGTCTCAGACCACGGCCGACGAGCTGCCACTCAACCAGGGGGCGGACGCAGCCCGGGCTGCCATCGCCTTCTCCTTCTTCTCCATAATCACCTGGGTGAGAACAAGCAACAACAGAGGCACACACACACATGCAGCAATGGAAACATGGGAACTTTTTCTGCATAGTGCCTCAGTACGCATTTAGTTGGGTTTGTTGCTAATGAGTGCAGACCAGCCTTTAACACACAGACGACTGACCGGTGCTCTCCTTCTCTGAAACATGAACCTTTCCTTAACCTTACAGAACACATGTTTCCCCCCATTGTTCTCCTTTAAGGGTTGCAGAAAACACACACAGCTGTTGAATCAATGTACAATATCACCTAAACTCTGCTCAGATTACGAGACAATAAGCTCCTCGGCACAGATGCAGGAAAGCCCCCCCCCCTACTATCTAACAGCAGAGAAAAAACACCCTCAAACATTTTTACATTTTCAACCTGACTTTGTCAACCATGACTTCCAAGTGCTGATGTCGGTCTAAAACTGCACCTGAATGTCACGTTGGAGACAAAGAGTCTCTATAACTCCTCTCCTCGTGTTAAACCAAATACTATCTGACATTATATTTTAAAATATGTCAATTATCTTTTATTGATCGGGACCTACACAGTTTTAGAAGAGCAATCTGACATTCCAAAGAGAAAAGTTAAGATTAGAGGCACCATGACCAGTAATCCGTCTCTGATTAAATTTTTTAAAAACTGGTCATGCATCTCCTGTATTGTGTTGAATGTGACGCACCTATCTTTAGTAGTTTGTGAGTTAAGAGGCGTCGTCGTCGTTGTAAACATTGTAGGTTTTTAAAATAATGGTTCTGCATTTTGGAAAATACCCTTATTCTCTCGTATCCGTCTATTAAATGTAAAGCTATTCACTCTATTCTTTGCATGAACGTTTCTAATCTTTTCCACCCCCCCTCTGCCCCTGTAGGCCGGTCTAACGGTGCGCGCGGTCCAGAAGTATCTGCTCGGCACAGACATGACTCTGTTCACCACGGAGCACATGGACGGCGGCGCGCCCACCCAGCCGTACCCCTCCAACTCCCCAGTAGGCGCTACCACTGAGACCACAGAGACCTACCAGAGCCCGCCGTTCACCGAGAACAACGCAGCGCCCACGTACCAGGTTCCCATTTACTAGATAAGATGGTGGACGAGGAAGGTTCAGGAGATGGATGAGAGGAAAGTGACAGAAAATTGCTTTCTGTGATGTTACACCTGCAGTTGATTATGTGTTGATTATCTGGGCTGAGTAGGCCTCTCCTTCTTTGTTCCCTCGTCTCGTTCCCTTTCCTTCCTTAACATTCCAGCTTTTTCTGCACCTTTCTTGACCTGTATATTAAACTCAAATTCTTGCGTTCCCAAGTCCAGTGTCCTCTTGAGAGGAAAAGAAATTAAGAGAAAATGTAGAAGAGAAGGCCATATTGTAGACACAATTCTGACCAAAAAAAATAAAAAAGTGAGTGACTCCACCACAAAGCAGTATTAGATAAAAGATAAAAGTGCAGACGGCACTCACATACAGCACCTTCATCTTATTCTTTCCATTCATTGAAGTGTCAAAATCCCCTTTCATGCCAAACGGGGAATGTTCGGGGAATGATATATATATTTTAGCTACAGTACGGTCTGGTCCGTTAAAAGTGATCATGTGTGTTGAATCTGCATGTTTCCAAACTTAGAGATCAACTAAGTGCCATACTGTACTGTGTCTCAGACAGTGACTTAATTTTAGTAGATTTCCACATGCTGTAAAAAAACAACAACAATGTTTTGTGACTAAGTGCAATATCTCACATTCTCATGTAGGTCTGTAGGTATATACTGTACTGTAGGTAGGCTAGTTACGTCAGGTCAGACCAATTTCAGGCACTGTCTCAAATTACATACTAGTCTTTGAATTGTACTAACAAATCTCAGGCAAATTAAAAAGTGTTTATCTGACTTTCATTGAGCTTCCCTGGTGAAGTTTGCTGATATAGAAGTTATATATTAATCAAAACAGATCCTCCACAGCAGCTTGTTTCTAATTTAAATAAAATTAGTATTGGTATTTATGGTCTTCCTTGATGTAATATAAGAATTATTTTAAAGAAAAACAGTGTCACAATGCAAAATATATCATCACAATACCTGAATCTGTGTGATTCTGGGTCATTCTTGCACACGGGTTTGTTTTCCAAGGTTTATCAAAGATCCACAGGGAATCCTTTTTCAGTCTGTTATTTTTCTGTGCCAGGCATGGACGGATTATTGGAAGGGCCGATGGGGTCAGGGGCCCCCTCGACTAGAGCCTCTGTTTGAAGTGATTCTTTACATTTCTTGTTGGAAAGTCAATCCAACGACTATAAGGAGTCGCAAAGAGACACAAACAGCTGCAAAGAGATGTAAAAAAACTTCAAAGTAATGCAAAATGACCACAAAGAGACACAAAACAACATCAAAGAGATGTAAAAACAACTACAAAGAGACACAAAACGACCATTAAAAGATTGAAAACTACCACAAACAGAAGAAAAACAACCACGACAGACTACAAAGATACACAAAAGACTGCAATGAGACACAACACGACCACAAAGAGACGCAAAACTACCAAAAAGAGATTCAAAATGACTGGAAAAGGTAAAAAAACAACCACGACAAAATCAAAGTGACTATATGACACACAAAAGAACTACAAAGTGACTCAAAACTACCAAAAAGAGACTCAAAACAACGACAAAGAGACAAAATAACCAGAAAAAGACTCATAAGCACCATCAAGAGGGTGGTGTTCAGGGGCCCATAGTCCTATAATCCGTCCATGGTACCAGGGAATGTACTATGTGACATGAGACAGTGTCCTGTGTTGGGTGTTGTGTGTATAAAATAGGGCGAGAGGGGAGAGTCTGGGTAAGTCAGGTCTGTTTATGTTTACGTTTTAGAAGCTGCCAAACTGCCCTGTGTTCTTATAGTTGTCTTCTGATTACCACATTACTATATGTTGTTACTGTCTGAAGGGAGGGGGGGGGCAACAGATGAGCTTTTATTCAATGAGGGAGGTCGGAGAGTCGTCTGAATTTTGGGGACAGGTTTGGGTGGATGTTGGTCACTAAGGGCCCAGATGTAGATAGTTATCATGCCAACCATGTCGGTGTGTAGCAGTGTCTGTGTCGTGGTTCACGTACACTCGCCATCAGCGAAACTGTAGTTTTAGTGTGTGTGTGTGTGTGTGTGTGTGTGTGTGTGTGAGGGAGTGCGTCCACGTGCAACAGGTGTACGTGTGCACGTGTATTAGCATGGGAGGCGTGTGGGTGGGACGTATGTGAAAATGTGTGAATCCGTGTAGTTAATTACATTTTGTGGTGCAGAAAAGTTATTTTCTTGAACACGTGTTTTAGTGCAGAGGAGGAAGTCTGTTACACCCTTTAATCATATCCCCCCAAAACGCTAAATATATTATCAGTGTCACTGTCAAGATGTATGAATTACAAAGTATGGAACTAAGAGTTTGTTTTGATGAAGAGAGCCAAATATAAAACTTGATATTAGTGATAATATTGACCCGTAGAACGCTTTGCCTGCTATTCTGATTGGTCCTTTGTAAACCGCGGCCTCTGCTGACCAGAGACGGTACTGCAGCAACGGGACGAGAGTTTTAAAAGTAATCATGATAATAATGCATGAAATTGTTGTATAGATCTCATTATATATTGAATACTATGTAATTCTTAAGTTGACAAGTTGTTTTTTTTGCAAAATGAGATTGGCCAGCCGACCGCAACTTTGACCACACGCCCGAACAACTCTTTGTTTATTCAGTGATGTCGCCTCAACCTCATGATCGAGTCGGTCACACGTACACATGCGCTCGTGTGCACGTATCTCAACGCTCCGGGGTGAAACTGTGCCAGAGTGTGGACCGTAAACTCTCTGCACCCAGAAACACAACTATAAACTGTAGTGAGTGAGGTAGTCGGGTGCAGTACACGCTCTGTATTCCAGCTCCTGTCCCAAAAAGTGTATACTCAGAGTAAAAAGGGTTATCTGCCGTCTAAAATCATAATTAATGAGGTTAATGACTCAGAGTCATAATGCAGATTGGGTAAATGGGTATTAAGCCAATTCCAGTTTGTTGTAGTTGGAGCATTAAAAGGATTAAGATCATTTTAAAGTCTTGTAAAACAAAGATAAGGTTTAAGATTTACCGTTGAGCATTACAAAAACATTTTATTCACCAGACTGTCTGTCAGCGAGTGCATATAGTTAAGTGAGTATATGTTATGAATTTAGGGATAACGCAGTAGTATTTCCTTTTTAAGGATTTTTGGGGATCAGAAAAGTTCCAGAAAACACTTGTGGAGTATTCTGGGTTTCAGGACGGGTTGATTTTCCAAATACTTTCAGGTACTCTGGGTATCGTTTGGTACCGTTAAGTGTATTTGATGCAAGTCAAAGAACCTAAAAGTTGTGTGAACATCACTGCAAACTATTTCCTAAAGAAACCGATTTTTAATCTTTAATACAAACATTTGTTTTGGTTCATTCTGAGGATTGAATATCAGCTTGTAGAGACTCCAGACATGAAATGTTCAAATTGACCTGACGCCACTCCACGACAGTGAACTCTGACACAACGTTAAAGTCAAATTAAAGCATGAATAATTATGCCAAAATATGGAAAACAAATGCCAGTACAGTTCCTTAAATCGTGGGTATTACTGGGCTGCTAGTTACCCGTTAAAACCGGGTTATTGCTGGTGGTATTAGGAACAACTGGGGTACTATTGGGTAGTTCGGGGTACTGTGAGGTCAGGTTGTATTATCGTTCTCAGTGTTTCGGTCTCTTCTTCAGTCAGTGTGGTAGATAAAAATAAAAATACAAGCATTCTCTATGTTTTGTGCTCTGGCCCATGTACACTACCGTGGTATTGGTTGTAAAGTTCAGTACGTTATTGAAGTAAATGGAACCTGTGTGTGATGCTGTCTAGGGTCTGGTTTGTCCTGTACTACTGAAAATATAAAAATATTAATGATTATTTATGAACTAGAATGCACTCTCTGTTGGAAATACTTTGTTTGACCGCTCTTTAAAGGGGCCGTTGGCGCCAAAATCAAAGTTTTATGTGATTTCATGCTGTCGTTTTGTTAGACTGAGATTATAAAAGGTGACATGTAGTAACGCGGACGCCATCACTTGTGTGGTTTCCAGTATAATGCATTGCATGGATGTTACAATATCTCCCCCTATAATATTAATAAAAATGTAAAACCCCCCTCCTCATCGACCAACAATCGAGTAAACATTGATTTTCAGCGTGCTACCCCTTTAACATGTTTCCTCTGAGTTGTTTCTTTATGTTCTGAAGGTGTTTCGACCTCTTCAGTGTAAAAACAATGTGTACAGAGATGTGTGTCACTGTCTATTACCTGAATGTCTCTGGACTGCAGTCTGACCGTCACTCGAATAAAAAAGAAAACATGTTTTGGACTGCCTGTTTCTGTCCCTGACTTTACTGCCTGAAGACTACATTTAATCAATATTTTATGACAATGTGTGACATGACAACGAGAAAGAGCTCCTTGCTCTTAGCGGTGAACCTTTAGGGAATCATCGCCCGAATCGACAGCTCCCCTCGGCTCATTGTTCAGCCGTCTGGCATCTTTACTGTTTTGGTTATCGATCACTGCGCTGTGCTTGGCAGAAACAGGCGGCTGTTTTTATTGAATAAAGCACTTAAAACTCACTGTACAAGACCTGCTCAGCACCACATGTCAGACAGACAGTCAGCTGGTGAACAGAGCAGCTAAATCGAATCGAATATTAGATTTGGTTCGACCGCCTTTTCTTTTCTTTTTTTTTTAAAGAAAACTTTATTTAATTTATATCATATCTACAGTTCCACAATTACATACATGATTCACAAGTATACAGACATAAACACACAAAGACAAATACAAGAAAAGCGCTGTGTGCTTGGGTCAAAAGTCCAACAAACGCCACGAGAGGGACCGGCTCTTATCAATAGTTCTCCTGAGTTCAGTGACTATATGTTTCACCACCGTGTTGCCGTCCATTACAGTCTGTTTTATTACCATTATACATCCGGTGTTCCATATTTTGAAACATGTGATGCTGACAATGAGCTGGTAAAGTTCTCTCTGTTTAACGGACATCTTCTCATCAAACATTACAGATGTATAGTTCACATTGAAGACTAGGCCGAGGCCTTGAAGTGAGGCCCAGACCTGTTGCGCTCTGTAACAGTCCATGAGCAGGTGATTTTGTGTTTCTTCCTCGTTACAATGCATCATGGGACATTTTTTCGTAGTGACATAGCAGCTCCATGACACAGCGAGACTCTGATGCTCTCCGAGAGATTCTTTTCCTTCAATGTTTTTAATACTTCCTCACCCTCGCCATTTGTCAAATTTGTATATTTAACAAGTCCACCATGTTTAAAATCGATCTTTTTATATATAGTTTTGCTTGATCGACTCTTCCAGTCGATACGTAGGTGTTAGTAAAACCACCGTATAATAACTTGTAGTCAGGGCCTTGTCTCTGTTTCCCCTTCCTCCACATGGAGCCATCAGAGAGCGTTTCTGAGATGGCAGCAGAGACATTTTTAATAAAGGCGACATCTTTACTCTTATACATCAGCTGTCTTTTGATCAGTTGTGCCCCAGATTAAGTTCACACACTGTTTTTGTATATAGTTTAGATAAGATGAAGGTCTTGACTATATTTACCCTGGATTTGTAATTAATATTTTCCCATTTTTTTCACCACCTCTTTGATTTCACACAACTTGTTTTCCCAATTTCTTTCACTACTTTTACTGTCACAAAATGTTAAACCCAGTATTTTTATTTCTGGTTTAACATTAATGTTAATATTACATTGATGGTGTTCATCTCCGATCCAAACTCCTTCCGTTTGTTACGATTTAATTTAGCTCCAGATGAGAGTTCACACAGAGCTAGGTCGTTAGTTAAAGCATCCATCTCCAACTGTTTTTTTATGACTAACGTCATCAGCGTATGCGATGGCTGTAACTTTGGGCATATGAACAACACTTAAACCTGAAATTAGATGATCAGAGTTTATTTTTTAATTAGAGGATTTATGGCGAGGATGTATAAATCAGCACTTAGAGGACAGCCCTGCTTCACTCCTCTCTCTACTTGAAAGACTTCAGTTAAAACTCCATTTACATTTACACAGATATTTGATTTAACGTAGACATTTCACTATGTGAATAAAGGCATCGGGGAAGCCGTACGACTTGATCACAGCCCAGAGGTAATCTCTGGAGATGTAATCAAAGGCCTTCTTCTGATCAAGCCCAACAACATAGAAACCTTTATCAGGTTTATGTAAAAGTTCTCTTAACACGCACAAGTTGTCCCGCATCAGTCGGCCTTTAACTGCACGTTTGTTATTTATCTATAATTTTGTCTAATATATCGTTTAATCTATTCATAATTATTTTAGCAAGAATCTTCTAGTCTGTATTCATAATAGTTAGATGTCTGTAGTTATCTAAATCAGCATCATCACCTTTCTTAAACAATAAACATCTTGATAAAGAAGACCATTACATTTGAGAAATAAAATGTCAAAAACCGCCCTGCTGGTCTTGGTCGTCTCTTCAGGATCCTGAAGAAGTTCTCCAGCGCACATCTGTCCCAGTGAGGCGTGAAACGTCTACGTATAGTGACGCACACACGGCTCGCTCTCTCTGGGTCGTCGTTGGCAGCCATCACAAAACGTTTCCTCCTCGCTGCAGACTCGAGTTCACTCTCTTTTTAAAACACTAACAATCTTCCACCATAACATCCTCTGCAAACACATATTTTGGGATGCCGTTTTCACTGTTGGAAACACAACTAGTTTGCAATACAGATCTGGCCTCTGCGCCAGAGAACATGGGCAAGAACTGCAGACGAATTTCACACTATAGCCCGAACTTAGATAAGAGATCAGGTTGAAAATCTGCGTATTTTCTCTTTAAATTATATGAAATGTTAAACAACTAGAATTGGGATGGTCACTTAAAATAAATGAATGCATTACAGTTATTTGTGGACAGTCATAATCCAAGTTATTAGCCAAAGAATATTTAAGGTATAACAGTCCAGATCAGAAAAAAAACTTCAGAAATGACCAAGTTCAAGAGAACTATTAAAGGCTTGAATGGAAAGAAAAACGTTCCACATGTTATGGTACCATGACAGAACGTTAAAGTAACAGACTGTATGTCTGCTTTCCCTCATATACACATTCATATACACGGTCCTGAGAGAGATGAACTGTACTCGATGTAACCGACTGCCCTCCAACTAACAGAGAACACATTCTCAGTTTGTCAAAGCTTGAATTTAAAAGGAGGCGGAGCGGAGAGCGTGTCGGGGAATGACGAGGTTTTGTTTTATTGGCGTCACATTGGTGAGTGATGTAAACGGAATAAAAGAAAATGATGTACTACATTAAAAACTGATCCAGAATGTGTTCCAGCTCCTGAAGCAGCTTCCTGTCACTCACTCTCTCATCAGGTCGTTCATGAAGCGATTGGACAATTAAACCGCTACACTTAAATAAATATGGTGCTCTGTAGTTGAACCGATCATGTTTGTGTTTATTTAGTTATTTGAGCAAGCAGCCCCTCTGGGGAATCATACATACTTCATCAGCTTTGATGTTAACAAAATACATTTTGCCATCATTGTACTTGAGTGAAAACACAAAGCGAGGTAAAAAAATGTAGATCAATACAATTTCAAGAGAGCAAAGCGTTCAAGTAAAGCCTCGGCTCGTCTCTCCTCTTTCTTTAAATAAAATCGACAGGTCCGGTTACACCTGTGTTGCCAGAGCCAGAGCCAGCTGGAGACGTCCTCAAAGGATGCAAGAAGTAGAGTTGAGACGGAGTACAAGCCTATCAACATGATCCCCATGGAAAGTAAAAACAACATAAGCCATCTTTTTTTTCTTAAAATTCCAAATCATTATGAGCTACGAGCTCCAAACTCCGCTGGGACGTGGCTGCTGTTTTCCACACTGGCTGCTGCAGGGGGCAACTGAACTATTACCCCACAATGGCATTAGGAGTAGAGAAAAAAACAAAACGAAGGGCTAGCTGATGATACGGCTAATTGACTGCAGGGAAGGGAACTCCTCACTATCCCGGTTGTGCAGGGTCTTGTGGGAGTTGAAGTCTTTAGGGGCAAGTACCTGTCTGCAAGTGGGACACACCTGGCAGTCCAGCTCAGCGGCTGCGTTGGCCATCGTGGTCGGAATCTGCCAGGCGTTCTTCTTGTTCTTGTTCTTCTTTCCTCCTCCGGCGCCCGACTGCTTCTCCAGCGCCCTGCAGTCTCCGTGGGCCGTCAGGAGCTCCTGCTGCTTGCCGGTGTCCGGCAGGAGCACCAGCAGCTCGTTGAAGATGCGGTTAAAGTCTTCTCCGAGCAGGTCCTTACAGCTGCTGTGGTACTGGACCGCTGATATCACACTCTGGGAACGAAGAAGAGGAGGAGGATGAGGAAGCTTTCAACACGTCACCATTTACTTGGGGCTTCAGGACTGTGCTATTTATTAATAACTGAGTGCTGCAAAGTTGTCTGTTGTTGACGAGTACCTGTCTGAATTGTGCAGAGTAGTTTTTGAACTGGTTGAACTTTGACTCATCGTTGTGGAGGTACAGTCTAATGGACTGGATCAGCTCCAGGTTCCTCTGATTGAAGTCGTCTGGCACCAGGTAACCACTGCTCCACACCTTGGGGGGCCTGGGACAGAATAATAATACAAATAAATGAAGTCAGTGTTGGCTTTGTGAGGCACAAACACGGACAAACCAAAAAGGAGAGCGCGTATTAAAAAGGGAGATTGTCTCACGGGTTGACTGCAGGCGGAGCGGGCTCCACCACATTGCTGTTGAGGGGGATCCCAGTGAATCCTGGAGGAGGTTTAGGCGGGGAGATTCCAAGTCCGGGCGGAGGTGGAGGCATGACGGAGGCCGGGGCCGGGGCCGGAGCGGAGGCCTTCAGCGGGAAAGAGGACTTGAAGCCTGAGGGAAAAACACAGTGTGAACTACTAGTTCTAGCACAACAACTGGCCTCAACGTTCATGTGAAAGGTGATACGTCATAGTAACAAAAAAAATATAAGCGGAGAAAAGAAAATGTTACAAGACATTAGATGAATATTACGTACCTGGTGGTGGGTTCTTGGTCATGAGAGCAGGGAAGTCCTCCTCCTCCTGTTCAAGAGGGGGGTCGGCCTTGGGCGTTATCGCGACTGGCTGCTTACTGACGGGTGGTGACTTGTCAGGGTGGCCATTAGCCAATACGCTCATCAGAGCCGCTGTCACGGCACTGGAGGGGGGTTTGTTCCAACTCTTCTCGGGGACGTTCTCCTTTTGTGCTGCCGTCTCCACTGAGATCGTATTAACAGTTTGTGTCGTCCCCGAAGACACAGACGTGGAGGGAACAGCCGTGTTCTTCTGCTGTTTTTTCTTCTTGCTGGCTTTAGAGGTAAAAGGATCAGGAATGGGGGTCGGGTTTGGAGGGTTGGAGGTCACGGTGGGGGGTTTGCTGTTGCCTCCTTTGACGGTGAGCAGAGAGGAGATGTCCAACATGGTGGGCACTGAGCGGAACTCCTGCTGCGTCAACCCTCCCTTATCGTCATCAGCAGCAGCAGCAGCAGCAGGAGGAGGAGACCGGGTAGATGTCGTCGTTTCATTCTCCCCCAACTTCTTTTTCCTCCGCAAAGATGAAGCGTTGGAGGAGGAGAGGAGCTGAGGGCCAGAGGACATAGACGGGAGAGGAGGGGAAGGTCTGGAGGACGGAGGAGGCTGAGTGTGGGGTTTAGCTACAGCGGTGTGGTTGGACCAAGCAGAGTTGGTGCCAGCTGCATGTTTGAGGGGCCGGATTTTGGACACGAGCGCGGGGAAATCCTCCTCCTGGAAAGAGGAATTCTTCTTAGGTTGTGCAGAGTAAGCCGGGGTCATGGGGGATGAGACGGCTACAGCTGAGAGGCTGGGGAAGTCGTCTTCCTTCAAAGCTGCATGGGCTGCTGGTACCACCGCAGGAGCTGACTTCACACAGCTGCAGGGTACACAACAACAGAAAGGTAACATTTCAGCACACTTTGGTGTGAGTGGGGGATTTCAGTTTGTAGTGTTTAAAGTAAAACGTTACATGGGTGGGGCAGCTGTGGCTCCTAAAGCTGGGAAGTCATCTTCTTCATCCCCTGGATTAGAGCTCTTCATTGTTCTTACTGTTAAAGAGAACAAAACACGTCAGCACAGTGACAGAGGATCTCTTACTGCAATCCCATGATGCAACAAGACCATATAAATAAAATACACTGCAAGGAGAATAACTCCACTACTAACCCTCACCTCAGTGAGTCCGCGACTGGGTTTAGTTTACACGGAAGGCAGCTCGCTACCACACATAATAATAATGGCCGTCGCTCTGACCGTCCTGCTACATTGATTTGAATGGGATCGTCTGTTTTATTTCTAAGAATAAGACTATTTGGGGGACAGCTGTGCAACTAAACCAAATGGTGAACCCAGAAAACACATTAACTGGTTATATACTTTTAAATACGTTTCTTTTTCACCTGGAGGTTTGATGTGTCCGGCCCTGTGTTTGGGGTCTTCTGGTTCTGCTCTCTCGGTCCTCTCCTCTCTTAAGTGTTTGGGAGCGCTCCTCTCCTGCATGGCTCCTCTCTCCTCTCTTAAGTGTTTGGGAGCGCTCCTCTCCTGCATGGCTCCTCTCTCCTCCCTGCAGTGTTTGGGAGCGCTCCTCTCCTGCATGGCTCCTCTCTCCTCCCTGCAGTGTTTGGGAGCGCTCCTCTCCTGCATGGCTCCTCTCTCCTCCTGCCTACACTGTGCCAAGGATGCCCTCATAGCAGCTGCCACCTCCCTGTCCTCTTCCTCTCTGCGTGGACAAGCACACATTCACATACACACTAATGCAACAAGACACCGATACGTTACAAAAGTGACCGAGAACAGATTGGAATTCGACTGTAACAGCTACTAAAACATATATGGTTTGAACAGTAACACTTTAAAGCACTGGTGAGGCCTTCAGAGACTGTGTGCTACATTTCAATACTGAAATGACACAGAAAGGAATGTCTGTCAGACACCCACCCACACACACAAATGGCAAGATAGCATCCACATCTTTGTCTGTCCTACAGAGTTTCTGGATGCTGTCGGTGCTTACTTGTGATACAAAGTCATAAACCTCCATCCAATCAATGCAGCATTGCTAATTTAGACTCACCTGGAATACCTCCAGCTCTTCTGTCCCCCGTGAGTCCTTCCTCTTCCTCCTCGTGTCTGACGCATCTCCTCGTAGTCCTCACTTGTCATGATACCTGAGGACAAGCACGCATTTCACATTCACTGCCTTCAAGCTAGTTACGTTACCTTCTAAACATAAAGATGAGGCCAGTCTCAAACACAGAGCAATAACAAGTTCACCGACCTTCGTTTCTCCTGGTCGGTCTGGAGGTGTAGTTAAACTGCACGTCGATGTGGCGGTTCTGTCGGGCCTCTGCTCGGTTCTTGCTGTGTGCTGCAGCTTTGTGGGCCTTGTAGTCGATCTCAGAGCGGAATGCATGGGTGAACTGTTCTGTGGCACAGCGGCCCTCCTCACACAGATAGTGACTATCTTTGAAGTGCTCGCTCAGGTACGGGTAATCACTGTTGACAGCAGGGGTTAAAAACACAATTCAAACAACTGCCTCAAACTACAGAGCCAAACTGGGTTTCTCAGTGTGTGAGAAACAACTGTTAACACACCTGTAATATTCCTGGGAACCATCTGCGTCACAGAAATGGCAGAAGTAGTGGTCCCTGCGCAAGTGCTTGAGCAGCTCGTCATTGTCAAGGTAGCGGTCGTCGCAGAACTTGCAGAGCGGGTGTCCTCTGTGACTGGTGTCGTCTGGATCTCCATGTGCTCGGTGACGAGCCAGTTCCTTACGGTTGTACCATTTACGCTCATGGGAGAAGATCTGGTGGCAGAAATGAAGTTTAAAAGGGACAAGTTAAGACATAACATGACATCAAAATGTTAATATATTATGTATTTATGAGCCAGTGCTCCAGTGGATGTAGGCAAATAGCTGAATTTATACCTAAATGAGTTAACAGCAATCGGACTTAAAATGCTACCATGTGGGACCCCACGTTTTAACGTGGTTATAAGACATGGCTCCATTTAAATCCACCGTTTGTTCTCTGCCCTCTAGATATCTCTTAATCCAGTGCAAAGTTGAATTGCACCTTCTTAGTGCATCAATTCTGATCACTGATAAAAGTTTAGCCCCTGCATCAGCTGGTTGGGGGTGTGAGTTTACCTTGAGATGCTTTGTGCAGAGCTTGCAACAGAAGAGCTCGTGCTGCTTCCTCATGTGATACTCCAGCTCCTCGTACTTTGAGAAGACCTTTGGTTCTGAACAGCAGAGGCACTCTGGCAACAGCAAATGCCTGATACAACACACACACACAAACACACACACAAACACACACACACAGAATTCCATCAGTGTCAAGTTGAAGCACACAAACAAAGAAAATGAGCTCCTGGTAACACAGAGAAATTACTCAATAAAGTAAATTACATAAGAAAAGGAGTGATCACACAAGAAGAAATATTTTTCTTTCATTTTAGTTGGGTATGTAGACCCGATGCACACTTGTGGTCTACATACACACACAAACTTTACCCTAACAATTAAGCTTTTATATGAGAGAGACAGATGCAGCGGTAGTAAAAACTTCAGGACACAGCATGGTTCTATCCAGACAACATGAAAGGATTTTCTTATTTCACCTGGCTACTTTGAGTCACACTATTTATATACTATATCTTTCTACAACGATTAATTCATCAGGCTACTGCATGCTGAGATGACAAGAAGTCCTTTCTGCCATTGAAAAGAAATCCTGCACTGAAAAAGTAAACATAGTCACATTTGTATTTAAAAAAAGTTGTATTGCCACTGAAAAATAAAACCAGGGATCCAAAAAATAATAATTTTGACCATACATTTAAAATGTTATTGTGGGTTTTTGTTCTGTTATGATGCGTTTTTTATTGACATTCTTCCGTGTTTATTCAGTGCCTGGATGTTTTTTTATTTACACTGACAGTTTCTATTCAGTGAAAGTGGGTTTCAGTTTCAATTCTCCCCAAGCAGAGAGTGACACGGATGTTAAATGTTACCAGCATTTAAACTGGTGGAGTCCCCACTGATCGTAGTCGCCTCGCCTGCACAGTCAACATGATTGCAGACTTAAAAATAAACACAATCATAACTAACTAATGAGAACAGAGCAGTGCAGTACCTGTACTGGGCGTAGATCTTCTCGTTACAGAAATAGATATCATGAGTCTTCTCACAGGGGAACTGCTGGTAGGGCAGAGACGAGAAGGCCTCCAGGTTCTTCACAAACACCACCTGAGTACAACATGACAGTCAGAACTACTAATTCAACACACACTCCTTGAGGAAAGTGAAGGGATATCGAGGCTGTATTGCACTGTTGAAAAAACGACGTTTATACTGAGGCAGGTTTTACTTTAATAGTACTTTGTAAGTAAAGAGTCAAGTACTTAAAATGTACTCATGTCAAAGGCCTTATGTAATGTATCCTATGGAAGTATGGGAAAGCAGTCAATGTATGACCAGTAGAGCAGGTTGTATCTATATCTATATATACTTGAAACCTGAAAACATTTTGACAATTTCAACAACCATCTGTCATCGTCTTTGTGAATGAAAATTACACAATTGACTGCTCCAATAAAGGTAACTTGTTGAGGGAGTGGTAGGGTTAGGCCCTTATTGTAAGCGTTACGTATGACGCTGGCAGAGATGAATACAATCTACTCAGCTCACGTTACCTTTGTTTTCTTTATTTAAAGGGAACGAGTTCCTCTTGAAGAAGGTGATTAGCACACAGACGCTAATTACCTTGAATAAGGTTTAGCATTTAGCTAAATTAACAACTAGCAACCTAGCCAGCACCGCTGAACCGTCGGTTTGTTTGAGAGGTGACAGTTGACATGACAGTTCACTGAATCACAAGATAAACCCGGTTGGACTAGCACACTGTCAACCTGTTAGCTATTTGAGTCAAGGTGGAACTAACTACGTTAGCTAACCTGCACCGATGAACGTGCTAATGCTAGCGTGAGCTACCTTAGCTAGGCTAATGACAGCGAGGTAGAAAGTAACGTTACGTTAGACAACGCTGGTCGCTATTTAAGAGCATTTCATTTATTATGAAACCAGCTACGATGTTATCAAACAAAATCCTGCTTTTTTTTTTTTTTTTTCCTACAATAAAACTGCAAGAACATTGCGGCCTACTTAGCACCCAGGCGGCACATCCCCGAGGCACAGTGGCGGAGCAACGCGCACCTTGTCGAGCTCTTCACGGCAGACGGCGCAGTACTTCTGGTCGCACAGCACCCTCATTTTGGTGGAGCAGCGGTAACAGACCGGGTGGTCGCATTTTCCCAGGGCGAAGATGTCGACTTCTTGGCAGCACAGGACGCAGTGCTTCTCTGTGTCTTTAGTGGTTGTTGGAGCCATGGTGGTTGTAAAAAAGGCACGAGTCAACTTCAGTGATATTTTGTTATTAGGGAGTGCAATGGAGAGCAGCTGGAGCGCTTACGTAATGAAAAGCCTGAGCTACGGCCGTCACGTAATCTGTGGTGCCTCCGATCTGTATAGTAAGAGGATGGACGAGCTTCCTTCCGGTGTGATAGCTGCTTAGACCTGTCACATGCGTGTCCGTCTGCGCAGGACAGCACGACGGCTCCACGTGCGTCCCAAAGGTGTGCGCAAGACAGCAGATCGGTAATAGATGATGCTGATACGAGGTCCTGTACTTTGTACTTTGTTAATAATTCGCAAAGTCAGAGAAATTAAATATACACTTGTACATTTCTGGATTTTAATAATGCAAGTTGCAAATATGTTAAGAATAGGAGAATAGAACATTTAAAGCATTTATAATTAGATTTTTCTTTCCAAAAGCCATGGTGTTTTTTTGGGATTCAATCCTGACCGCTTTAAATTAAATTAAGTTGTTATTTTTTGTATTGCTTCATTTCACTATTGTATTGTCATTTTACAGAACTTACAAATCCCTACACATACATATGCACATCTATGTACAGACTATGTAGATAGATGATGATAGTTGTTTTTCCTTGTTTTAATAAACAAGGAATAACAACAACACTAATGGAAAACCTCGTAATAAAATGTATTAATGGAGAATAAATGAATAAGTAAAGTGAGAGGGGGAGATTCAAATATAATAGATGAAATAATTTTAAATAGATGAATAAATATATTTTAAACACATGTCCAAAGTATATGCAATATAAACTCGGTCAACATAAAATGTGACACCATTATCAAGTTTCGGTGACTTTTCGTGACTTTTCTTAAGTTGCTTGTATCTGTCCATTATTCTCAAAATGACACCAATTCTGTCAAGAGCACGACCGTGTTTCACTATCTTTAACCTTCTTTATGTAAACTTCTTTAAGTATCATGTCATTAATTTTAATCTGGCTTGTTTCACTATGCATTTCACTGTTTAAAGTTGCAGTCATTGTCATTTTAATAAAACATTTATTTATTCCGTACGTCCTATTTTCATATCTTACCAACTTTTCAAACAAAATCAGAATAATTAGAGGGAGATGTTTACTTTTGTAATGTTTTATTGGTTCGAGTATATGTAGGATGAGGATGAGGTTACCATTAAAGATTTACAGAAATGTTAAAAACTTGGTTTCACAAGAAAGTGCGAGATTTCCAGGAAGTTAAAGTCCCATCAGGTGCTCCGTGAGCAGTGATCACTACAGTCAGTCGGTGCTTTAATGTGGTCAAACGTTCACGGTTGTGAAGCTGTAGCTAGCGTCTCTTGTGGTGCTTGCTGCTCAGTCCCATGACTCTGAAGGTGCAGCTGGCAATATTCTCATAGAGAAGGAACATGAGTGCAGCAGTCAGCACCGTCTGCAGCAGCTTGGCCTCCAGGCCTTTAAACAGACCCAACATGCCATACTTCCTATGGATGGAAACCAGGGTTAAAAAAACAAACAAAGATGTTAATTATCTCTATCTGATGGGAAGTCCTCTTAACATTTACTAATTTAACGATCTGTCTGCACACACAAAAGCCACAGACAGAGAGCTGCATTATTATGGTTTTAATAGTTGACAGAAGATTCAAAAGACAATGTTCAGACTGCAGGCAAATCTGAAGCATTGTTTACTCATCTGCAATGTTTTATGTGGTAACAACATATGCGTAATGTATTTACATATGATGCACATGAAGTCAAATAAAGAACATAACAGCAAGTTGTAAAGCAGATGAATGAAGGCAATGTGCTCTCTAGTTCTTAGTGGAAATATAAAGTCATGCTGACAAAACATGTCATTTTAAATGATTTAAAGGTTTGGAATTGAGCGATATGCACAGCTATGAATCGTTAAAAATTAATAGTTTAATTTGGTAATTGTCACCCAGATTGCATCAAAGCAAATTGTAATCTGGATATGTCCAAACCAGATTTGGACTGCAAGTTTACATTTAAAAACAACTTTTTATAGCAAATTACTCCCAATTGAACTGCTACAAGTCAAATGTATTCTTCATCATTGCATTATGCAGCACGGTATCTAAATACAGGAACTTAAGTGTGGACAAAATTCAAATTACAACCTTAAAGTGTAATCTGTGTGTGTGTGTGTGTGTGTGTGTGTGTGTGTGCACTCACCTGACTCTGTTGACCAATAGACACTTGATAGTCCGTATGCTGGACAGTAGTTTTGACTTGTCCTTTGACTCGCTGAACTGACCAAACTGTAGTGATTTAAAAAGAAGAAAAGAAAACCTTGTGTGTGTGATTAAAGCATATAATTCATTCTGACAGCATAAAGGCTTTTATTTGTATAAAAATGAGACAAATCTGTGAGGAGGGCTTTAAATACACATTTAAAAAACCTACCCTGAGGATGGACTGTATGGTCTGCAGCGGGTACGTAACAATGGTGGCAACCGCTTTGGCAATGGCGCCGATGATGAAAAACTCAACAGATGACAGCTGGAAGGAGAAAAGAAGAAAACCTTTGTGAAAATTAATTATGAGAAGAACAGTGGAAGCCTGAAGGTCTGAGGAGTTTGCTTCTCTTGAGGGTTTACAGGATTCAAATGTCTGCACTAACTGGTGAATAAGTGACACTCATCCCTCCTTCATCGTGAGCATCACGTTATCCTGAACTAAAACATTTATCCACCTTCACTCCGGGGGACAACCAAGATGTCAACGTGTGAAAACACACTAAAGTATCTGCTTCACTAGTCTCTCTCTTCTTAAGTCACACAAAAATCATGTGAAGAGAATTACTGCATATCCCGTGTTTACCCATCCAGATGATGGGATGAGCTGAAGTAACTTCCCTCCTCTTGTTGGTTTATTACATTTATTACGTTATATGTGTGTTTTTCATGTATTTTATTATCATGATGTTGCACTTATTTTTACCTGCAACACTACTGTATTATCATTATAACAGTATATAATATTAATAATTATATTTAGGGTATTCAGTGGCAGTGTATTTTTGCTCTCTCATGATATCTATATGACATTTTTCACTTCACATTTGAGGCATCACTGCCAGAAATGTTTATGTTAAAGTCCATGAGCAAGAAAGTTATATTCTTTATAGTTAAGTTATATAAGTTTTATCTTTATATCAATACTATATTGGCATCTGTTTAAAATCACAATGTAAATTTAAATAATTTATTGACCATCGCAAAAATGTCAAGATCTCTTGTAAAAATGATGATGAATAATAAAAACATAATATTGTAATTTTCAACTTAAATAGTCAAACTTTGTTCCTTGTATATTGTCTCCCTGCATTAGTACTTTCTAAAATACTGCTCTGATTTCAGCACTGATCTCCTTCTACTGTCTGTGTTCTCCTGATCCCTCACCTCCCTGGGAACTCCTCTCCTCAGCTGCCTCTTCAGGCCTTCGTAAATCATGAACTGGATGGCCGGGTTCAGCACCAGCAGCAGGGACGGGAAGGTCCCGTTCCACAGTGCTCCCACGCCCTCATCCCGGACGATCTGAGCAAACGCATCTGCCAAAAACAAAAGAGCAAATCAGACATTAATGAAAAACAACAAATGTAGATCGATGGGGCCCCATGGCGTCACATGACAGACCAGGAAATAGTCATTTTTCTAAATTTGAAGAAATTCCCTCCAGGCGTTCCTGAGAGACCACGTTCCCAAAAATGGACCGGACGAACAGACAACCCAAAAAAACAAAATGGACCATTTACCCAGAATGCCAGAGTAGTTGGTGGGCCGTATATCTGCATTGCGAAACTTGGAACCCTGAAGCTTCAGCCTGGTGTTGACCACCCACAAAGGAGTGGTGAGCAGTACGTTTACAACACCTGGAGACAAGAAGGCAGACGGAAAATCAACTCAACCCGGAGACTGAATGGACTTTCTTGTCCTGAGTCACTAAAACAAGGCTTTTATGATAAACACGACCCTCTCACCTGCTGCAACGCCTATGAGTAAGTCAGTGCTGGGTGTCGACTGCTTTCCCTTCAGGCAGCTAGCTTTCAGGCTGTGGAAGCAGTAGAAGTACACAAAGTTGGAGCAGCACAGGCTGCAGATGACCGGGAACCAGCCTCTGTACAGAGCCGATCTGCAGGAGGGGAACAGCAAACACAGGAACAACTTAGAGCCCTTCCAACGACAAACTGTTGTGCACAAATCTTTTCCAGTTCGGATGGAAATGTGTGAGGCGCTTGTGATGTGTGTGTTCCTGTAATGACATAAAATTAGGTGATAAAGCTAAGACGTAGAATCAAGAATGTACTCACAGTCCTTCCTCTTTGATAATTTCTGCCAGAATGGCTGGAGATGATTTGGCTTTCCTATGCTCATCCACTGAACACAAAGAAAACACAACTTGTTTTTAATAATGACATACTGATAACTGTAATAACTGTAAATAAGAATGCACCACTTGTTTACCTTGTAGCCTCAGTCTGGCGGTATCAAGAGGGAAGAACACTGTCATGGCAGTCACGCTGCCCTAAAACAGACTAAAATCAGTTCTCAGGGAGGAGACATGGTGCATGTTTGTTTAATATCAATAGTGAAAGTGAAGCTAACTTACCATCGCTCCTGATACAGCATGAACCAAAGCCTCATACGATAACACCGCGAAGCTCATTTTTATCGAAGTCACTCGTTTATTTTATGCTTCGTCTAAAATAAACACAGTGTCCACTTTTTAAAACTCCAGCTACCAAAACAGAGCAGCAGCTGGACCCTCGCTGTTTTTAATGTCGTACTTCCTTGTGGCTGACTTGTAGACACGTGTCTACCTAACACGGAGGGGCATTATGGGTAATGTAGTTCTCGTCATTCTACACCCATCAACATATTTCGTTGCCTGTATATTTAGCCTTTTAGGGAATATGTGCAGGATCAACCTAAGGAGGGATTCAGGAACAATGTGATAACAGAAGATAAATGTACTTATCACATAGAATATGTTGTGACTTTCTGCATTTAACCAGTATCTGTGTTATTAACGAGGATGGTGCTCAAGTTACTGAGCATCAACGCTTTCACCCCCTAAAAACACTTATGGATGAGCAGCACCATCATCGGTACTGTTGACTTCAAATATTGTTTATAGTAACCCAGTAATAAAGTACATTTTATTTTCATCGTTTGTAATATACTAGTACCCTGCATCTTTATACATGTATTGCACTGTTATATTTAGAGTTTTTTTCCCCTTTGTCTTCTTATACATTTATTTTAATCAATAGCCTGCTGTTTCCTTTATAGGCCCTTACAAAAAAGAACTGTTATTACAAAGAAACATTTACAAATGCCCACTTCTGTTTCTTTCTGTGCAGGATTGACCGGTGTGATCTAGAAGTCAATGAGGAGGTGTAATATGGTACATTACATCGCAAAGACACCGTCGTGCATTTGCAGTGGGCTAAGTGGCCGTCAGTGACTGGATAACAGGTTGTAACTGCACCACAGTGGTTGTCTCAAATGCTGCAGAGGAACACGAGGACATCAACCTGTAATGCAGGGTTGAAACTGCACAGGTATGCACCTGGAATAATTATGAGCTGTATGGTGTTGCAGCCTTATGGCAGCAGAAAGTGTGTGCGTGGCCTCAGAGCTCAACAAACCACATGGAGGCAGTTGTGTTTTTAACCCAAAGGATATCCAGTCAAAACATAATGATGTAAAGACGCGACTGAATTCTTGTTCAAACATTTATTTAGCTTTTCATATTTGTACTGAAACAAGATTAATTTGTAGACATTTATTGTTACTTTGACATAAACCTTTTTTGTGTTGATTCAAAGCAGTAAAACAATGAGAACAGAAATGCACAGAAACATACAGTGTAGTATGCTTAATGCTGTTATATGGGACTCCATGTATGTTACAGCCATGCAGTGAATGGGACAACACACATGACGTTTTGAGCATTTAGACAAGGACAAAAACAATTGCTGCTGCTCAGAGTTAAGTCACATGACCATATACCAAATTACCGAATCACTGAGTGGGCAGCTCCCAGTTGTTAATTGCATAAGAAAGCAGCAGCTTACATGCTCACACACGTCTCTAAAATCATGTTTGTGACTCGTTGGTGAGGGAATTAAGGTACTGGGTTGACTTCTGTGTATGCCACTTAAATGCAACGGGGGGTCAGTGAGATGGAGCATGCACGCTCAACATCACCTTCATTAGTAAACAGCTAAAATAAATTAAAATACATAACAATACATCAGTCCCCAGACCATTCGCTCAGCCACTCCCGACACTGCCTCCTCTGTTCCTCACTCTCCTCCTCAATCCTCTGTCCCCGGCGTCCTTTCCTCCTCTCCTCCTCCCTCCTCGCACTCTCTCTCTTCTCCTCTTTGATCTTCCTGTCCTCCTCCAACCTGCGCTCCAGCAGGGCCTCCACGGTGGCCGGCAGAATCCGTAACGAGCGCTGCGGGAGCCACTTGGGATCCGCCGTGGGGAGAAAGGGGTCTCCAGCGGAGACCAGCAGGGGCTCAGGTTCCAGGGGAATGTGGAGGAGGTGTGCGTGCAGCATCATGCGGTACGGGGCGTCGTCTGTTCCAGAGCTGTAGGTGAAGTCCCCGACGATGGGGTGGCCTATTGCGCTGCAGTGGACCCTTAACTGGTGTGTTCGGCCTGGGGGGGGGGGGGGGAGATGGTGAGGAGCCAGAAAGACTTTTCACAGCAGAGTCATGAAACACACAAGGTACTCAAGTTCGAAATAATGCCGAAAAACATCTCAAACACAAACAAATAAACGCAGCAGACTGCGAGTCAGGGCCTCAAGCAGAGAGGCGCCGCAGGAAATCAGAAGGGTCTTTAAGATGCTGCATGAAATGTATGATGAGGCCGTTTAACCTGAAGTCAACTGTATTCTTTACCAGCGACCATCATCAAATAACCACACAATACTAAAATACAACCTTCAGACTGTTACATGCACCTTCTTAGAAGGTTGGGAGATCTTTATGGGTTCAGTTTATCTACACTTTAATACCTACTAACAACTACGATACCGTAATTCTTTACTCTAATAATCAAATACATACATTTTCCAAAGTAAACATCGTGTGTGTGCTTTTATTTCCTCCTATATTTATAATGTTAACTATGTAAATATCAAATATAAATATATTCCGTTGTCTGACGGTCATTTGTCTTCTTTTTCAATTTTCAAACTGAGAAACAAAGTTGAAGACTGTTCAGATTTGTTTCTAAACAAGGTGTAAAGAAGAAATAGTAATTTCCTTTCTATGAAAAGAAGTGAGTGTTGTTACCAGTGAGCGGCTGCAGTAGCACTTTGGTGACGGAGTCTCCATCGTACAATCCGTACTCCAACACCGTCAGCCCAGTTTGGCAAGGCTTCGGGTTCTCACAACCTGACGACAGAAGGAAGGGGAGAGATCAGCAAGAAAATAAAAGTAAATAGTTCAGTCATCCCAAGCATGCTTCATAAAGTATTCAACAATTCATTTAAATCACTATTAGACCTTTTAAACTCTGTGTGTGAATACCTATTTTGTTTTTAACTCTATGTCTGTTTTTACTTTGTGTGTACTGTGTGGACAAAAACATGCTGAACACAATTTGAGGTTTCCAGTCCAGAATTTTAAAATGTAAAACATGTTAAAAGAGAGAGAGACACACACACACACCTTCTGTTCCCTCGATACACATCATGTGTGTTTTTCCCTCTGAGGAGTTCTTGCCAATGGAGAAGTCCAAGGTTTGTGTCTCTTCCTCCACCCAGCCACGAACCTGCGAATCAAACCCTTTATGTACTTACTTTTTAGTCACAAGTAAAAGGTGTCACACACAGACTGACATGTGGTACCAGCTCTGTTGTGTGCATGTGTTCAGCTGCGTTTGTGTGTTGTGTCATACCAGGGCGAGGTAGGCTTTGGTGACGGTGCGGTCCTTGAAGCAGCGGTAAGCTCGGCCGGCAGCAGCCTTATTGAGGGCGACACAAAGAGCCCCACTTGTGGAGAAATCCAACTGATGACAGAACCTTTTAGAGGAAAGAGAGAAACATGATGAGACTATCACTCTTTATGAGTGTATTGCATGTGACCCGATGCACTTAGCATTTGTGTGATTCTGACCTGAATCCATAGTAGGTGCTCGGGTCTGCCAGCTGAGGGAAGCGGTGGCCGAGTTGCGCCTGCACGGTGTGCTTCTCGTACCACATCTTGCTGTCGATGCGGATGTCCCAGTGCTTGTCCACCACGATGTAGTCATCGCTCTGGTGCAGCACTCGCAGGCTCTCCAGGCTGGCCGACTCTGTGGTCATCGTGTGCAGCGTTTAACTCACACGACTCATCCAGACCTGCAGGACAAAGGTGTTGTCGTCCTATTTCCATTACGACTGAATCAGGGAGTAGTGCAGTCTTAAGAACCGTTGATTAGAGTATACATACAACAACTTAAAAGCTATTAAAAGCAAAAGTACTAATAGCAAAATGCACTTGCAGCAATTCAAGTATTTATTATGGAGAATTACTCCTTTCATACTGATATATTAATGCATTACTATTACTGATGCCTTGATGTTCTGGCAGCATTTCACTTTGTAGTTGGTCCATATGGAGCTAATTTAAATTACTTTATATACTGTTGGATATAATACTGTGTAACAGTGTGTCATATTCTATAAACTACACGTTCAAACAAATATACCTGTCAGTGGAGTAAAACCTACAATGTTCCATTCTGACATGCAGAGTAGAAGAGTACTTTGTATATTTGTACTTAAGAACTTGAATAAATGTTGTGTAACCAATGGAATCAGACAGTGGATGCGATTCTAAACACAACACTTGGCAGCCAGTCATGAAATGGAAACAAAATAACACAAACAAACATGTTTTAAACTGTGAGAGTAACAGGTAGCTAGCTGGTAGTAGCATCTCTTATTCACTGCGTAGTCTTCCTATCTGATAAATAACAGACTTTCGCCATAAAAAAAAAACAGCAAATACACTCTCGCGACACCAGCTCAGTTTAAATAATCGGGAAGACATATTGTTGGTTGAGTAGCAGCAAATACTGCGCTGGTTAGCTTGTAACGGCTAAGAACCGTTGGTTGGTTTGCTAGCCGCTGTATGCTAACACCATATAAAATAAGCTAGCGGTTTGTGAGCGTCATAATAGTGCGACTGTCTGCACAACTTACCTCTAGTAACCAGACAAGACTAATATGTGGTGTATTTTTGTCGACATAGCGAAAGTAAGCCTACATCTATCTATGAACATCGATGTAAACAAAACCCCACAAGTTTCTTCTTCTTCTTTGTTTATTATGGCTGATAACAGAAACCAGTGTGTACAGCGCCATCTACTGGAAACTATACTGTTATACATGTTATTGGCAAAATAGCACAGGTGTTGCTGTGATATTATTTCTGCCTGTATCTCATTGCGACACAGGCTCCTGGTATTGTGCATGCTGATTCATTGGGACAATGGACAGAGCAATCATTCATGTCATTAGTTTTAGTTGGATTGCTGTGAGAAAGACCCACTGACTGTGTTTATCTTAGTTTGACATCACATACAGAAAAGCAGAAAATGTCATTTTAGATTTACATCAATGCTATTGAACATGACATGTAGGGGTCCATCTTCTTGACACATGTGATGTTTATTGCATTTGTTTCGTCTGCTTCTGCTCTGTCAGTGTCTCAGTGAGCATTGTTACAGGTCACTCTCACATCATTCATGACGTCCATAATCCCTCAACTGAACCTCACCTTCACACTTTTATCTGGCAGAGGTCCCTGGTCTGATGACGCGCTCCATCCGGCGTTGTGAGCTTGTTGTGTTTGAGATAATGACATGCTGGTGTTTTCTATTTAATTTGTGTATTTTGTACCACAGTGCCTAGACCTTATAATAATGAAGTGTAGAAGATAATAAAAGCTAGTAGGTACTTGGTTTGTGAGTATAAATACATGATGTTGGCAAAGCATGGACCGTATTTGAAAAAAATCTTTATCATTTTCAATTATAAATAAATAATGATCAATCATCCATCATTTAAATTCAAGGCATATTTCGGGTTTTTGGGGGTTTGGGTAGAGTTGAGTAGAGTGGGTAGAGTCACTATCTATTGCTGAAGGAGGAACCAATGGTGACTGAGCTTGTGGCCCACTGATGAAAGTACTGCAGTATTGATATATTTGCAGTTTTGAGTCAAGGCACAAAAAAAGGATAAAAATAACTCCATCCTTCATCTTCTGTGCCGTGGATCCATATTTTCAGCATATTTCAAACTTATCATTTCTCCATGCTGTGACCTCCTCGTAGCTCAAAGCTGAGCTTTACTGTATTATCAAAGTGCTGATTGTTGGGAACAAAGGTCAAATAAAGTGCAGGTTAGAGTTCTATTAAGTAATCCCTCAACACTGCAGCAGGTATAAATTAGTTTTCAGCTAAGAAGATCAAGAAATATTATTGAATTGGAATTTCATTACCCAATCTGCTTCCCGCTCTGTGAGTGTGTGTGTGTGTGTGTGTGTGTGTTTCAATGAGAAAGATGTTACTAAAGAACATGATTCAAATGTGGGGTCGTGTCTCTATTGTTGGGTTTCTGGTGATTGTTACGTAACATTCCACAGCAAATCATCTTAGAGAGCTGAGTGACAGATTGGCATGTTTACCTGGTCGTGCAAGCACCTCACACACACACATACACACACACACACACACACACACACACACACACACAAAGACATGCACGTGACTCTACGTAATTTCAGTGGATGTGACAAACTTTTCAGTCAGATAACAGAGGACGAAGAAGACGAAGAGGAGAGAGGCGTCGCTGACTGACATTCATGATGACCTCTTTCCACAACAAGGATCTATTATTTTCAATTGATCCAAAACTGGATATTCTTTTGCTCTTTTAACTATAAAATCACAACTATTCTCTTTGAATATTGCCAGATTCATCTTTTGTTTTGGGCTCTGTGAATGAAAAGCTGCCTGGATGTTGCATTGCTCTGGATTTAGCTGACTCCATGTCATCCAAGGTGACTTTCTCCATCTGGGATTTATCCTCTTTGGATAAACTACAACACCAGCTGTGTGTCAGGTCTGTTTCCTCCACAGGTTTGCTGTCTGGACACAGTGTTTTCTCCCATTTTCAGGAGGAAAAACACCATCTAAGTTGATCTTAAGAGTGTTGGCGTGACAATTACAAACTGTGGACAAACTCTTCTGGCCCTTCTGTAATTTATTTCCTCACCGTTAGAGTTCTGATCTGTTTGCACACTATGCAGAATAATTCCTTTCTGCAGGCTCGCTGTGAAGAGCCCATAATGACATCGGACTGGGGCCTCCCTCTGCTGGTGGCTCTGCTGATTCTGGCACTGCTCTACGCCTTCCTCTACCTGCCGGCTACCGCCCAGCGAGCCCTGCTGGAGCAGGCGCTCCGCAGCAACAACACAACCACCGCGGTGACCACCGCTGGCAAAGACGACTGGCTCACAGATGAGTAGGACAGATGGAGACGCTGGCAAATGGACAAAGAGCTTCATCAGAGGACAAGTGTGAGACAGCAGAGATAGACGCTGCCCTTTAGGTTCTGCTCTAAGTGTAGCTTTTACTGGCCAAAATGACAACATGAAGCAGATCAGTCAAATTGTTCTGCAAAACTAACTTTAATCCAACACACTTTGCAAAACCATCCTCATACGCGACAGCATTTTCATCTTCTCTTCATGAGATTGGTTGGCAATAAAGGACAAATAGGGGCGAAGAATGTCGTAAAATCAAAAGGAATGTGACAAAGCATTATATTTTGGCAGTTTTATCAGTGGTTTTGAATTGCTGTTGATGCCAAAAGAGGTTAAGAAAGCTAATGAAACCTCTCTAATAGGCCCCTCCCTGTGGACGAACGTATGGACGGTAGTCGATGGCAAGAAAATATAATGTTTTGATCCTGTTTGAATTGTGCCATGAATTACACCATGAAGCATTTTAAATGGTCATGAAGGACATTTATAACATACTTACTAGTTAAAGGTATAATATGTAACATTTCCACATTAAAATGTCTAAAATCTACTATACTTGTGCTATATATTTTGTTGAGTTGTGTACTAACATTATCCCAAATGTTGTCCCAGAGAACATCTTTTGTAAATGTATTAAAGGTTTCGTTTATGATCCCACGCTACTCAACGACATCATCAACGCCCCGCTTTTGTTTTCTTTGTGATTGAGAGGCTCCTTGTGGAAGAAATACTACAACATGTGTGTATAAATCTCTCCCGGCTGCATATTCAACTTATAAACATGAGAGTGGAATCTATTTTCTCATGTAACAGGTGGTAAGAAATGTGAAAAAAGCACTTATAATGCTTTGTGTGCAATGCAGGAGGAATATCTCAAACGAGACCTCTCACTGGTGGTTTGAATTGCCTTTATTAAAAGATACAGGATACTAGATTTGACACCAATATTTGACGATGCAGCACTTCATCGATACAGGCTGGGCATTGAACACAGACACATGTTTCCAGCTGTCTGTGCCTTTAAAAATATCCCTGTAGATACTGTATCTGCAGTATACGGCAACCATTGACATCTGAATATTGCGTCAGTATCTTTTTTTTAAATTTTTTTTTTAAATCACATTCAATTTTACAATAAAGTCGTAAAAAAGGAAGAGAATCTTGCTAAACCATGCAACACCCAACAAGCCAACATTTACAGTTAGTCTTAGATCACAACGATTTCAAGTTCAATGTTCAATATGTTCAGCAACAATGACAATATCATATCCAAAGACTTAACACAATAATGATATTTCTTATTTTTTAAGGGGATTTAATTCATCCCTTGATATACGTCTCAGTATTCTATCAGATACCGTCTTAAAATGTTTAAATAATGCTCAAAGCAGAATCGTATTCACATCTTGTGTCCTTGGTATATGAGAGAAGTTCAGAAAGGGCACACTTTGTTCATTTTTAATGAATGACTTGTATGAAATTATTAAAGGACATGCATGCATCTCTTTCTACAATATGCACAGTTCAGTTACAGTCTTTCAAAACGCTCCACAAAGACTTGAGAAAACTGCTGCTTTCAAAGCACACAGCGATGTTAAAGTATAGATGCATGTCACCTCATCAGAGTTTATTAATGATTTGAAAAGACAATATTTGGACGGTTAGAGCGTAATCTTGTATGAAAAAAAACGACATTCCTTTACATCCTGTAGAATTGATGATGTGGATTATCACTCAGTTTTTTCTTCTTCAAGTTTGTAATGAGAAACGATATTTGTGGGGATGTGATTTGATAGTTATGATAAATTGTTGAAGCTCTTCCCTTAATTAATCAATCCACAGATCAATCAATCGATACCCTAAGACATGGGATCAAATATATGCTTTAACTAAAGAAATACATGAAGAAAATACAGGAGTTAACCGACACCGTGAGAAAGTAATACAATCTCTAACGGCGTCTTCTTTTCTTCAACAAATATTGTAGACAAGGATTTCAAACTGGATTTTGCCACCCCTATTTAATTTGTTTTTATTTTACATCTATTTTGGGGATAGTCTTGCTCTAAGTTTTAGAACTACAATAATAAAAACATATATAAAGCCTTTGGGGATGTAAACCGGAATGGCAATGTTGCCTTTGATCCATTATTTAAGCCTATATTTGTGTACATTTTTGTCCCACCATTGAAAATATGCAGTTTTCTGTTTGCAGTGTACTCGTGGATGTACATGCTATCTGTCACTGGATTGCTTTGATACTGAAGAAACCTTTAAATAAACATGGTGATTCTTAGGCAAATTCTGGAGTTAGAAGGAGTGTTTTTTTCCTACAATGTCTGAGTAAATTAATATGTTGATGATTAATATGACAATGATGTCCCCGGGAATAAGTCACACTGAATCTAAAAATATGTGAATTATGTCTAAGAGAGTTATGGGTTATGCATGCATTTTGACGCATATTGTGGCAATCAGATGGTCGAGGGAACGAATGTGATCCAATCAAGTACATGAACGTAAATGACCACACCTGGCACAGCCGGCACAATCATGTGTGAAACCGATCATGCGTCTGCGTACTTGCGTGGATCATGTTTGTTCCCTCAAGGTTTTGAGGCCTTCATGAGCTGCATGTCACACATCATCTTTGCCACATGCCACTATCCCTTTAACTATTATTGGTATAGTATTGGAATAATTCCTATTGAACATCCAAATGCTCAGTATTTCCAAATTTCTTCTCTTCTCTTTGGGGACGTCAGATATTGAGTGTTTGTATTTACGACATGTGTGTAGGCCTATATATTGTATTTCCGTTTGTGCCACAAACTGACTTCCTTTAATTGCTTCTTTTGCAGACCACAGATCTACAGATGTAGAATAATCTGGAAGAAGAATATAAATGCAGTGACAGAAGGCAGAGAGAGGGGGGATTCTTTTCTCTCAAAGTTCCCGTCAGGACACCTGCACCGAACAGACAAGGAAGAAAAGGTAGAAGAGGAGACTGAGGAAGAAGAGGAGGGGAAGTGGAGCCTCCTGTCTCGGGATCATTGCGAGGCTGCTCTCACAGGACAAGATGGAGGAGGGTGAAAAGGGGAAGGAAAAGAGAGGAGGGGGGAGAACAGCAGTGAAAGACGGGAAGAGCAGCATCATCTCTCTCTCCCTCTATTCATTCCAGTCCTTGTTGAGGTCGAAGTTCCACTCCCAGTCCAACAAGGTGTTCTTGTCGTCGTCGGTGAAGTGGGACTTGACCTGATAGTTGCCGCGTGACATCATGCCTCTGGGGACCTCGTCGACCGGGCAGAGAACCTCGTGCTCCTCCTCCTTTGGGCAGTAACTTCCCACCATGTGCGACACCTTGTCCACTGCAGGAAGAAACAAAATGGACACTTGGAGGACTATACGACTTAACTAATGCGGGAAACAAGTTGGATGAAGCCGTTTGTGGCTCCATGAGGGAGCTGGGTGAAGTCCAATAAATTGCCTCAAGTGATGTCATTTGAGTCAGTGTCATTTGGGGACGAAAACTACAAACTGTTACAGAAGAATCTGGGGATGTGGAGTTATAAAGAAGTGAGCACACATCGCTCCTCATCTCTCTGCTTGAGGCTACAAATCCTTCTCATACTGCAGACTTTAAAAAAAGATAAAATATCTTACTACTTAAAAATGCAGTTAAATTTAAGAGCGCTCCGGAGGTCTGACTGTAGTTTGTTGGTCTGACTGTGTGTTTTCATTCATGTACATTTCTTTCGCATGTACATTTTAGGTGAATGTGTGCATGCTTCCTCCTTAGTTAACTATACAAATACCATATTTAGTCAAACAGCAGGCCGCAAATTACAAATATTAACTCTGATTGATGTTTAGTTATGTCTCATCGTCCCTTTATGATCAGCATCAGTGAGAACACTAGATGCGTAGTCCTGTATGTAGTCGTAAGGTGAAGCTGAGTGGTCTTACCCGTTATTCCTTTTCTGGAGGTCACATGATGGTACCGCAAGCCAGCAACGATTTCTCTGTTCACCTGCATGCACGCACACACACACACACACACACACACACACACACACACACACACACACACACACACACACACACACACACACACACACACACACACACACACACACACACACACAAAAGGTTCATCAGATCTCCAAATATTGTCAAGGACTTTTCTGACAGTGGCTGACAAAACTGGCACCCCTACGTTACCATAAACCTACTGTGACATGTATTTATCAGCCCGTTATGTTTCATTTTTCCTCTTTGACTTTTAGTCCCTCGCTCAAGCTCCAAAAACAGTGGATACTACATTTCCCATAATGCAACTCAACAACTTCCTTTATTAATAGCATTTTGTAATTGTTGCTCGTTTTGATGAGAGCTATATATAAATAACCTTTATCATAATCAATGTGTCTTTACTGCACGGCATGCAACTAATAGCCAACAACACAGAGTTCAATATTACGATTACACAGAGAGTTATAGGATTTTTATCAAACTGCATTAAACGACAGCAGTGAGGCCATCTGTCCAGCAGGTGTCCTCACAGCAGAGCAACATCACTCTCTGAGCTGTTTGGTTATTCTGAGAACGTCTCCCTCTCCCCTCAAGACCAAATCTGTAGTACTGTAGACGATTTGAGCCATTTTCAACCATGAAATATCAATATTACAAATACATCACAACCATATCACTCACAACTTAAAAACATGTTGAATTGTGCAGTTACTCTTTGATCCTGAAGGGAACATGAATGTGTACGTCACAGCAATCCATCCAGAAGTTTGAGACGTATAACTGAAAACTACAAATGGGAACCTGGTGGAAATCAATACATGAGTTATTAATAGAGATATTTCGGTAAAAGCCAAACACGTCAACCTGCTGGTGACTCTGGAGGAAAAGTCAAGAGATCACTAAAGTCAGTGGGCTTCATCCTCTGGGGACCGTGAATGTCTGTACATCATTTCAGTCTGGATCAAAGCGATAGACCGATCAACTGACATTGTCATCAGAGACATCTCACTCACTTGGCTAACAATACTATCAAAGACATTTAAGAATAATAACTTTAAAAAAAATCCAAAACATAATCACTTGTAGTCAGACTTGAGAAACTTTCAACTAAAGAAAGAAAGTTGCTTCTCTGGTATTAATCCTTAATGGCACTATAAATGAAGCAGCACTAAAAAGACTCATTAAATATGATAATGGTCTTGATTGATAACGTGGTTTGATCGTACATTGTGGCTGACTCAGCACGCTCTCCTATCGCTTAATCACTTACAGAGAATACCTGATCACGTGTTGGTTCATTGCATCCAAACACACAGTGATCCATCCACGTTGAAATGTACAGCTGTGCTTCTCTGCTCTGAGATAATTTAGACAAAACTCTTTTGTGCTCACTCAAAGATGCTTAAGCTACTTTGTAGGTAACATTCTGTTATAGGGAAGTATTTGTGCACAGTGTCAGATAAAGACCAGGCCACACAAATACTGTTAGTATAATATTTCAACATTTTAAATAATAAAGTCCAAAATTAAAATCCATCAAGGCGCCATCACTTTATTTCTGTTGACAAAACTGAAGCGTTATAATAATAAAGAAAGTAGTTTTAATAAAAACAGACTAACTCCTTTAATACGCTGAATCACTTTTTTCAAATTGAGGATTTTGTTTGCAGATTTGTCATTTTTTAGGGTGATGTCGTCAGAAAACAGGGGGACGGGGGCTCAGCTTTTCTTAGATACAAGTAGGGCGGCTTTCGAGGAAAAAAGGTTGGGAACCAGTGATGTAGAGTAAACCTCCCCAGCCTTAAAATCCCTGTGTTACTGCATCGATCCATCTTACCTTGAAGTGCATCTTCAGTCTGTACGTCACGCCTTCCTTTAGGGAGAGGGTCTTCTCCTTCAGAGCGCTCAGGTCTCCTGCACAGACAACAACCATCAAACGTCCCTCATGGTCAGCGTGACTCATTCTGTATGATATCACCTGCTTCATCATCTCAGAATGACTCACTACATGATCACACTGCTGCTGATTTACACACATATAAAGCTGAATCTCATGAGGAGAACCATCTGGAGAAACTGCTCCTCTTTAGCCCAAAATATGTATTTTTATAAAACTAAAATAGTTTTTTTTATAGTTTTTATCAGATAGTACTTCATTCTTTTCCCTCTTTTTCTAAACTTTATTGATTAAATATCCAAGCAAAAAGACATAGGTGTTGAGGTTTAATTAAAAGAAAAAATAGATTCACAATCAGAACAGATGAGAAAGAAAACAGGAACTTGAATGGTCAAAAGAAACTAAACTAAAATACGTGCACAAAAAAAAGGATTTGGAAACCAACAAGGCATAATTAATTCAAATAAGTTAACTTAAATAAAGAATATAGCCTGAAAGTTGTTCTTGAAAGCCGTTAGTAAGTCTGAGTTAGATTTAATACAATAGCAGCTGGAAATACACAAATACACACTGGCATGTGTTTACTTACAATAAGATAAATGTGTCTCACTGCAGGTTAAAATCACTAAAATATACACTTCACTCTCATTGTGTGAGCTAAATAAGAGGAATTGAAGTCATAAAGGTGGGAAGTCTTCTGCTTTAATACACATTAGTTACTGGTACAAAACAGAACGCCTTCTTTGTTCAATACAATCCTCTTTGTCTTGCCGTTGAGTTGAACGAGTTCATATTGAAGAGAGGAAAAGTATCCTGGACCATTGTAAAAAGCACACAGCAATCAGAAATGCATCCACTGCCTAATCACTTTATATCTCAATTTAAACCCCGACCATCAGTCCTGAGTGCCTCCTAATGGACGGAGAGAAACAAGGGAAGGAGGAGAGGAGAGGAGATGGAGGAGAGATGGGAAGAGAGGCAGAAGACAGCCAAGCAAAATAAAAGGAAGTGACTTCAGATAACACACATAGACAGAACATATAGTACATCGCTCTCTCAGAAGTGCACATACAGTGTTATAGGTTTGATTCCCTCTGGCGTCACCCAAATGAAATATATACGCACTCGTGCAACATTTAAGCACGAAAAATCTTTCTAATGAAAATCTTCTAACTCTGCTTATGTTGACAGTCATGTTTTCACTTAAATTGAGAATCTACATGCCGCCCCCTGTGGTTTAGTTGATTTATAGCACCACAAGAAATACTTGAAACTCCCCATTAAACTAAATCAGAGATGGATGTCATAAAGGTAATAAAGCTGTTCCTCACTGGCCGACATTTGAGAGATTTATCTCTATCTGTGTCTCGGTTCCATGGATTCCATTCTCTCTCTCTCTCTCTATGAACTGTGGTATGTAAATCTCCTTCTCCCTTCTCCCTTCTCCTCCCTCCGACTCGTCTCCTCCTCTCCTTCCTCTCGTCTCAGGAGACAGAGAAAAGAGAAAAGATGCTGGCCTCCCCCGGGAGCGTCTGACTGAGAAAATAGGTCAGTGTGGAGAGCTGTCTACCTGTTCTCCTCACCCACACACGCACACATGCACGCACACACACATACGCACACGCACACGCACACACACACACACACACACACACACACACACACACACACACACACACACACACAGTATGCATGCAAAGATGCACATGCACGGTGAAATCCACACACTGAACACATAGCTGAACCTCACACTTGGCAAATATTGCACCGATGCCACGAAATATTTAAATATTAGGGAATAAATCAACTGAAAAATTCCCGCTACACCCTGCTAGTTTACTTTGTGACCTATATTTAACAACACATGGCAAAAAAATTACAACTGTTTAATTTGTTTATTTTTAAAGCTGCTACTGCTTGAGACTTTAAATCTTAATTCAAAATACATGATTCACTAAATGTGATGTGTTCTTGTATCAAACTACCCAACAGTGTGTAAAGTAGTCAGAGTAATAACAGCTCCTCATTGGTCGGCTCATTGAGTCTACAGCCATGCTAGCGGCTCTGCGCGGCTATCCTATAAGGCACAGCTGTGCTCTGAGCTAAATGCTAATGTCAGCATGCTAACACGCTCATAACAACAAAAAGAGTAACGGCACCATTAAACGGTGGTAATGGTCTATTTTAAAATATATAATAATTGAACACTCGAATGAACGTTGTGCCTAATGAGTACGCTACTTAAACTTTAATTTACAGTTTTCTATTCACAAACTTTCCTCCCATTATTTGGTGAATTTCACAATAAGAATACCGTTAAATTGGTCACAAATGACATAATACTAGCCCCCCAGCACACAATAAATGTGGCGTTAATATCAGTGCTCGACATAAAGAGGCCGCATGCTAGGCGTGTGTGTGTGTGTGTGACTGAGTAAATGTGCAGCAGCATGCAAGCTCAGCAAAACGCCCCTGAACTCGGGGAACATGGAAGTTTAACAAAGCTGCAGTGATTATGTTTAGAGCACTAAAGCACTGAGAAGTCAAAGCCAAGGATATTGAAACACTACGTAGTGTTATATTGAACCTTATAGCACAGAAATGTGGTTGTGTGTGTTTATCTACCGAGAAACAGAATGTAAAAAATCAAGACATGTGCCAAGTAGTAGTACTGGAGTGAAATGACCTCACACAGAAATAATGAGAGACAGAACGTTTTCTAGTAAAATGTTAGATTTATGTTTATTTGGTGTTTAATGTATATACATATATATTAAATGTTTGTTCAAGCCAAACTAGGTCACAGCATTATGCCTATGTTATTGCGTGGGTGCCCCCATTGGGCAATAAATCCTCATCTCTGGCAGTCGTATTGCTTTTTTCCACGGAGACACAGCAACACATTACAAGTTGTTTTTGTGCAGCCAGCTCAGCCTGCAACAATAAAAATGTGTTTTGTGTTTAAATGCAATCAATGTTCAGGCCATTGATCTAAGCACAAAGCAACGACTGAAAACGACCCCAAAACTGCAATTTCTCGAGAGCGAGAATGAATCTAAACGTAAAGTCATCGTCTGGTAGCAGTGCTGATAAAGAGAAGGCGATACACTGGACGATTTCTAGAGCACAAAACAAAGTGATGAGTTCAGGATGAGGAAGAGGAAGTGTCACGAGGCGATGATCTGAGACAAGAAAAATATGAGCGGTCAAGAAGATCAGACAGGCTTCAGAAAAGCCAACAGTTTAAAAAAGATAATCTGAACCACTTTAGTTGGAGGTGAAACAGGAAATGAGAGCTCTTATATTGTCAGTAGTGCAAAAGAAACCTGAGTGGAGCACAACAACACTACAGTGAGATCTGTGATGGATCTACAATAACATTATATGTGTCTCTAAAGTTGATCTTAGATCTCAATGAAAGTAATAAGTAATAATTAGCCAGAATTTTATATAAGATTTTGGGAAAGATTCTTACAGTATTACAGTATGAACAAAACCACGCAATTTAGCTATTTGAGGTCATGAATTACTGTTTTACTGAGTCATGATTAAGTAAAACTAGTTGTAAATGCTTCAGCGGACATAAATTATTAACTGTGAGAGTTTTGTATCGGAGAGCTCGGATGTGCACGAGGGAACACTTGTGAACGGAGAAGTGAACACGAACCCAAACAACCTCGCAGTAGTTAACGGTCTCTGATGGGACTAACCAGTCCAGCCTGCAGTGAGAGTCTCTTTTCTCTTCTACATGTTCTATGTGTGGAGCAATCTCCTTTACTGTGGTGCAATGTACCCCCCCCCCCCCCCCCCCCCTTCTCTCTCTTACACACACACACACACACACACACACACACACACACACACACACACACACACACACACATAGTAGTAAATGCTCGTCATCACTTAGGGCACCGTGCTGCATTGGAATCAGCCGATAGTGTATAATGAGGTCTCTAATGCATTCAGCCACCGATGGAAAGTCCATTTCACATCCAGCCTGGTGCCGGCTCGGCTATCTAACTGCAACACGAGACACCAGCAGGAGCGATTATTACCTCGCTGCTTACTCAATAGATTAATGATGAAAGATGCTTTTCTCTCACACAGCAGCATTCAGCAATTTCTCCTTTTTTCTCTTTAGCTCCAGGAACACAAACACAAACACTCATCCAAATTAAACCTGATAAGTATTTGAACGGCTTCCAGGGAAAATATGAGAAGGAATAGTTCAGTATCACATTTTTCCAGTTGCACGAGAGACAAACAACACAGTTTCTAAAAGAGCACTTTCTGTATTGGACTGACGTCACTCCCAAGCTCATACAAGTATGCCATTCATTTTGATTATTAACATGTCGGAATTAACGTAAAACGAAATGATCTCACGCCACAAATTTGACGAAACAAGCCCCAGATTCTTCCCGTCTCGTCACATACTGAAGCTTTGTTCTGGGACGTTGGCGTCACTTTCTAACGCACTGTGAAAGCGTGTGAAAGGCGTGGTTAACGTGGTGAATTCAAACAACAACAACAACAACATCACGGTTCATAAATAAAGTAAAACGTAAGAACAAAAAACAAGTAATTTCTAAAATAACTCAATAACACTGGTCGCAAAGACTGGTCCTGACTTTTCGTCCCTAATATAGTCCAGGCTCAAAAACTTTGCATTCTACATTCCCCATAATGCAACTGGACAGCGTCTTTCATTATTAGACCATTCCTGGCAGGTGAACATCCCCACCTGCAGTTTGTAATACAGGCTCTCAAGACCCCTGCTTGTAGGAAGCAGCCTGTATTTGGTCATTTACGGTAATTGAGTCACGTGGTCTTGACATTGGTAGCAATGGGGTTATCGGCTGTTTCAGTATCTTAGTTTCGTCAATGAAAGGAGAGCTGGTGATAGAGGGAGTCTTATCTTTTGCTGACCACTGTTTATTGCTTGTTGATCACCTTTGTAAAACTCTTTGGAACGTTTTGGACGCGGGGTTTCCACCACACGTGTTTGTTTGTTCTTTCTGCAAATAAAACTACAAAACTCAGCCACTGGATCTGTGAATCATTGACGGCCAGCGAACTTCAATCACCTACAATCCTGATGACATCACTAAAACCTCACACATACAACACATTTTTCTAATCCGTCCTCCTTGTGTCGATTCAACTGAACTCCACGTGTATCATCCATGAGGTGCTCCTTTAAACACCCCCCCCCCCCCCCCCCCCCCCCCAGTACATAATGCAGTCTTTCTGTTAAAAAAAAAGTCCAAGCTGAGATTACACAATTGATTTTCCATCCACCTCTCACTTCCTCCATCATCTGTGATTGCGATCAGATCTGAAAGCATCGGTCTGGTGTGGAGGAGCAGCGCGCGTTCTCTCCGTTTAGTGCCGATCAGCAGATCTTCCATTACGCAGTGAAACACGCACGTTAAAGGCTGCTGGACGCTCCGCGTTTGAATCAGAGAGGACCACCGCATATAGTACAAAGTCAGTATTGCCTAGCAACCAGGTGACCTTTCCCTATTAGCAGTCTGTGTTTGTGTCTTCGTGTGTGTGTGAATGTGCATGTGTGTGTTATTGTGTATGTACAGCCTGAGACAAGGAAAAACCAGAACAAAGCAAAGCAAAGCACACACACACACACACACAGACGGACGGACACACAGTCACAGCTCCTGTTGACACACCCTGACACACAAGCCAATGATAGGTGAACCCACACACACACACACACACACACACACATGCATGCACACACACACAAACACACACATGCACACACGTTCACAAAGATCGATCCTTTCCTCAACTTTATCCCCTGTAGGGATTGATAATCTCTCTGCAGCCACCTGATTACCATGCACCGCAGACACACGCACAGGCACACACACACACACACACACACACACACACACACACACACACACACACACACACACACACACACACACACACACACACACACCTACACACACACACACACACACTACATTAACATACACGTGAATTTACAGACACCTCACTCTGACTGTCGCTTTCACCTGCACCCAGGGGAAGATGTCAATACAGCCCACTAAGCGAACATGTGTCTGTCTCTCCTCTCTCCAGCACAGACACACCCACTGCAGTCTTTCTGCACATAAAAGGCAGAACGTGGGGTGAGACGCCTCGCTCCGGGGGCGTATCAGCGGCATGTCTCACCTCACAGGGTGCGAGGCTGTAGCAGCACCGTACCACAGCTAGCCAGGGTTAGGGGAGGAAAAAGTAAGGCTGGAGAGAGAGGAGCAAACAGAAGAGTGATGGGAGGGAAGCGCTGCGTACCTGTCAGGTCCATGGTGATTGGTTCAGGAGCCTCGTCACACAGCAGGGTCAGTCTGGTCACCTGGACATTAGCCACAGCGGGGTCTGGTGAGGAATAACACAGTGTTCATATAGACATTTAAAAAGAAAAATGCATTCACTCATTCATATATTTGCTTGTTTGTATATTTTTAAAGGGACAGTTAGACATCTTGGATAATACGCCTACTTTATTTGCTTTGTTGCAATATATATATATATATATTTTTTGATCCCGTGAATTGTCCCATGAATTCCACATATGACATTTGTCAATTTAAAGATCACTTCGCAGACTGAAGACTGACAAATACAGAGACGAGGACGCATCGCAGCGAGAGACCGAAGGGAATAATCTCACTATTACGCACAATATTTCTGTCAGGGTGAGCGTTCATATCGCTGACAGGACGATAGGGAAATCTGTAAAGTTTCATCTAGAAGCGCAAAAAGGTTGGAGTAGCTTCTAACTATTAGAATACTATAATCTGGAGGAGGGAATATGTTAAACCTAATATTCATAATCAAACATAAACGTCTTCATATATATTTATACTGCAGCAGCTGAGGCTGAACGTCATTAGAATGTCAGTAGGTATTTGGTCATAAATCAAAGTACTGGACAAACTGGACATTTAACTCAACACCACAAATGTTAATTGTATGGTGGTACTACAGGAAAAGTCGTTAGGACTCATCCTCTGGGAACCATGAATGTCTGCAGAAAATCGCCGAGTCCAGAGTTATTTAAATCTGGTCCAAAGTGATAGTCTGACCACAAGAATGGCTAAAATACATCAAACATCCATTATGCTAATGCTGAAATTGTACATATTAAAATATCACGGTCCATAAACATTTCAGTTATTGGAGAAGAAAGTAATCGTCTAATACCAGTTTTGTAGGCCATCCGGATTCAGCAAGAACAGATTAAAAGCTTAAGGGCCTCTGTTTGACAATAAAGTCCTCTCCGCCCCCCCCCCCCCGCCCTCCCTTCCTCTCATTACAGCCTTTCTCACTGTATTTAATATTACCAAGATTAAGATGAGGCGGTGTTAAGTTACAGCAGTGGGGGAGTCAGAGCTATTCTACTGATATCAGCTGTCATGGCCCGGGCTGCTGGATTAGAGATGCTGAGGCAGGCAGGTCTATTCCAGTGTGTGTGTGTGTGTGTGTGTGTGTGTGTGTGTTTGATCAGAAGTTGATGACTGCGAGGAACTCTGCACCAAGTCGTTATATAGAGTGAATGGCATTATTAAAGCTGCAGTACCATTAGGTACAAGACTGAATCACCAGTTCGTCTATCATCTCAGGTAAGCAATAGACACACACACACACACGCACGCACACACACGCACACACACACACACACACACACACACACACACACACACACACACACACACACACACACACACACACACACACACACACACACACACACACACACACACACCTGCTGGCATTGCTTCTGTCCCCAGCAGGGTTTGCTTGTACTTGACCAGACTCTCGTCATCTTTGTCCAGTTGCCGAATCTCCTCCAAACTCTTCTGGACCGGAGCGATGTAGTTTAGGTTTCTGTCGTCCTCTTCCTCCTCAATACACAAATCCTTCTTGTCAGCCATGAGACCTTTCAGAGAGAAGAACAATAAAGGGAGGCGGTTATACGTTGCAGTGATTGCAGGTGCTTTAATCGTATCCCCACACTCCCCTATCTTACAAATGAACTCAAATGAATTTGTTATTTCAGTATTTCACAGAATATTAAGAGAGGATGATGAGTGCCTATATCTATATCTCTATCAAAAAACAAATAAATAAAAGCTGACTTCTCTCTATCACCTGGAAAGGGCAAAGAAGAAAAAAAAGTTAAATAAAATTTGCAGCCGAGCTCATCTGGGTCAATATTTCTGTTGTATTTCAGAGCCTTCAAACTCAACCGACAGGCGAGATTGCTTTACTGTCGGGGATAAGATGCATCTCACTCTCTTCAGCCATCCGGGGTTGGATTTCATCAGGGGTTTTGATTTAATATAGACTTTTACAGACATTCGATAATGTGTTCTGCAAGCTGGAATTTCATTTTGGCATCTCGATCTCATCCGCACCTCCTGAGAGTGAATACTTGCAGACTGGAATAGTTACACCGACTGAAAGGATTTGACCCGACAAACCCACAGTTCAGTTCATTTTGACTGAACAGTAAAACATTTGAACCTGTATCACAATAAAGAGAACGTTCAACACGGCAGGCTCTGATTTACCAGGATGTACCGACGGCAGGAATTGAAAACTCTTCATCCATTCACTTGGTCCTCACTGAAACATGCTTTCAGTGGGCATTCGTGACTACAATGCAAGCTTATAGCATCGGCAATAACGCAACTTTGACCACAATGAAATGTTCTCAGCAATGAACGAGCTCAAGACTGTTCAAGTTTCTTTGTGACTTGGTGTCTTTATGCTTGAAAACTCGGTGGTCCAAAAAGTCAAGGGCCGAGATAAGAAAGCGTTGGAGAATGTTGAATAAAGCAGATAAATTACCTATTTAATGTTCTTTTCTCATGAACAGACACACACACACACACACACACACACACACACACAGACATATCATTTATAATACGTTACATGGTCTCCAACACAAATGCACAATGTAACCTCTAGACTCCAATTATCCGGAGAACAGGATGCAACAGACACAACCTGCGAGCTGGACGTGTATTTACCTCGTGTAATAGCCTCTGCTTCTGTTTTTACTGTTCATAATGAGACGGCTCAGTGTACATCAGCTCAGAGCTGTGTGTAGAGGTAATTGGATGACACACACACACACACGCACACACACACACACACACACCCTTTAGTCACAAACATACCCTCCAAACAGCGTATGGATGCAGTCAAACAGTTACAGATCCTGTAAACAATAGCGGAAACCAAACGTGTTGAACAGCAACACAATGACCCAATACTAAGTGTCAGCGCACACACACAGACACACACACACACACACACACACACACACACACACACAGTCAGTCAGGGCCAAACCCGGCTGCCTTCAGCCCGTCACCATGGCAACCCTTTCAACTCCCCCTTGCAGTGACATCACCTTCGCTGTGGATCCGTTTTATTCGGCCGAATAGATAAAGTGGAGCGACGGAGCTCCACGGTGGATCAGTTTTAATACACCCATGCAAGTGCATTTCCATAAATCTATATTCATTTCTCTTTGTAATGGACTCAATCAGTCGTGTTTGTTTATTTGTAAATCAAATTTACGAGTGTTTTCATGAAATAGGCTTCTTTTTTTTTTGCCACAGTAAAGTTTACACTTAACGCAGAGGGAGGTAAACTGTTAGCATGGAGCGCTACAGCGATAGATGTTTAAATGTGTCTGTTAACACACATGTGCATCCTTAATTTACAAGTATTAGGCGCAGACAGGTTCCCCGCCTCACGCGTTGAGTCTATCGGGCAGATTAATTGTCCCCACAAATACGTTTCCTTTCTGGTAAAAATGAAGGTGTTCAGCAGAGGAATGGACATTTCTTTCCCATTTTCCTTCCTGTGTTTGAGACATCTTAAAAATCCTTGATTCTGATATTAAATATTTATACATGCATAGATTAGCCTAATGTTTTGAATCTGCATCTTTTTTATAATTAAAGGTGTTTTAAGATCTTTCTGTGTTGAATCCAGTTCAGCTAAAAAGCTGAAAACATGAGGAATTGTTTATGTAAAATATCAACACAAGGATCTACACACACACACACGTTAAACTCTACATGTCAGAACTGCATGGTAGATGACTTCATAAATGATTCACCCTGCTGTATTTACATATCAAACTCTGCAGCTCATCCCCACATGAGTAGCGTGAAATGCGTTTGTGAGCCGCTGCTACCTTCCTCTCTGACATCTGAAAGCTCCTCTCTGATCTCCAGACTGCTGACCTGTCACGGTAACCGGCAATTAACATTCATTTTGAAATCCTGGGTTTGGTCCTCAGAGTTTTTAATATGTAGTGTGCGGTAGTAGAAACCTGTCAACCGAAGAGGCATTCCTCCTTTGTTTGAAGTCGCAATGTGTAAGATCTTACCAAAAAATATAGGTGCAGTATTTTATTTCTACTACTGAGTCAGATATCATCAGTATATATATTTACATATATGTGTATAAAATGACAGGAGAGGGGGAAGAGAGGCATAATCCCACTGCTCTTCTTGGAGAGACCCGCCCCGGTGTAGCTGGTTGAGGCACAGACGATTGGTTGAGGTTAAGCATTGAGCTGGAGTAGTTCGGGTCAGGACAGACCTTTGGTCAGGGGACGGGGTCTTGATGACATCAGGTTACCGGTACCTCGGTGAGCATGCAGTCCTGGCCAATCCGAGCGCTTGAATGCTACACAGGGTGGGTCTTGCCAAGAAAAGTAGTGGAATTTTAATGTTCTAAACTAAAACGCTACCCAGATCTTAGACATTGTACCTTTAAAAACAGGCACATTTTGTTTTTTAATCAGATATGCGGTCTGTACAAATTAGTCTGAGTTTTTTTCAACGTGCACATTTGGAATCCTTATGTGAAAACCTTGAATAGTTTTCTGTAACATTCTGTGCATGGAGCTCCTTATTAAGATCGCGCATTTTCTAAAATCTGTGAAAATGATTCTTTACTCTGCACTACTTAATCAGTTATAATCTACTGTTGCAGCTGATTTAAGCAGAAACATTCAGAGCTAAAACCCTCCACATTGAGTGGCTCATGGTGTTAGAGACGAGCTAACGCCGGCGAAAAGCCAGCAGTGTGTCTGTTCTGGTCCATGTGTGGACATGTGTGTGTGTGTGTGGTCTTCCTTCTGTTGCAGCCCTCCATCTGTGATGTGATATCAACCGGTGGATTTTCTTTGATAGCCTTAAAACTGCCTCATTACCCCGCCGGCTCCTGAAACCGTCTTCTGCACCGTAACGCACCCGTCTGCTGTTAAATACGCGCTACAAGTCACAATCAGCACTCTTGTGTTGATACGGAAAAAGCTTGAAATCATGTTCGGTCATGTTCACTTCTGTTAGTTATTTTTTTTACACAAAATATTGATGTGGATTTCTTTTGGCTCTTTTCGTTGCCAAAACCTGATAGTCAAATAACTTGGTGTCCATTTATCATCATTATTTTTACTTCAGTGAATAAAAAGCAGATTTATCTTATTGTGTCTGAAAAAAATAATGAAAATAATGTATTTTGAATAAGATTCAGATTTTTACCTGCCGTCAAATCAAACCGCATTTGCACAAGTGATACATCATTTTACACTAACACAGAGGATCCACGGCCAGGATGTAGATCCATCAGACACAGAATCAGTGTTCATCTGCTCACATTTACAGCTAAACCAACACGTTTAGTGCAAAACCAACACAGCAATCTGTCTTGGCAGGAAAGAGGTGGCTTCAGGGGGAAGAAGGATTCGAAGAGGAATGCTAACATGAGTCCTAAAACACACACACACACACACACACACACACACACACACACACACACACACACACACACACACACACACACACACACACACACACACACACACACGTTCTTCTGTTGGTTCCTTGTTGACATGAGATTTTCACAAATGTCTGTATCCAGATTGTGACTAAATCTACTGTAGCTGGTAGACACAACCAGGCTCGCTGACTCCCCCGTTTCCAGCCTTAATGCTAAGCTAAGCTAACAGGCGGCTGGCTGTAGCTTTATATTTGACAGACAGATATTAAAGTGGTATCGATCTTCTCATCTAATTCTAGCATATTTCCCAAATTGTTAAACTATTGAACTGTGTTCCATTCTGGTGTTCATCCACGCGATGGAGGCTACCAGATAAAAAAAAATGTATCTGGATCAACAAAGAAACAAGAAAGAAATCTGTGTTTGACATTCATTTAACATACTGTATCATAAATGGGGCATTAATGGGACTTTAAGTAAACAAAGTTCTATTTCCTCAACAGCCCTCCTCTGTTTTATCGCCTCCTCTTTCCTTAACCCAGATAACCGTTCACCGTGTCAGGAAAACACTTCCTCCTCACCATGTGTGTGTGTGTGAGCCCTAAGCATTGCTGTTTTTATAGTCCTATGAGGCCCGCTGTCACTGCTCTGCTCTAATACTATAACGAGACCTCTGGGACGCTGAAACACACACAAACACACACACACACACACACACACAAACACACACACACACACACACACACACACACACACACACACACACAGACACACACACAACGGAAGATAAAAAGAAACCTTTCAGGTCTCTGGGAAGCCGATAGCGGCTTTTACAATGAAGGAAGAGGCCGTAAAGGAAGATTGATCTAAATAACAGCGTTACAGCGGGCCATGAGCACGGTTTGCCTCCATCTCTAAGGCTGCTGTCAGCGCGTGGTCCTTTTACCGCTGCAACACGACGGGAATCAATATGTCACCTGCACGAGGCTGCAGACACGCCGTCAACGCTGGAGACACTCATAACACTTCATCATGTTAACCAACAAATCGTTCACATCTCATTTCCTGCTTGTGTCCTTGCTGATGAAACACCGAGATGACAAACAGCTGATACCAGCTGCTGTTATTGGTGACATCAACACACGGAGGATGTCTCACCATGACACTGCAGCATCTGTAGCAGGTTGCTTTACTGCAGACCTGATGCTTTTAAAGCGTATGCTAAAAGAAAAGTGAGCAAGAGCATTCTCTCTAGTGTCCAGCAGGGGGCGACTCCTCTGGTTGTATAGAAGTCTATGAGAAAATGACTCTACTTCTCTCTTGATTTATTACCTCAGTAAACATCGTAAACATGAGTTTATGGTCTCAATCTCTAGTTTCAAGTCTTCTTCAATACAGCATGATGTTCATTTAGTACATTATGGTCCATTTAGAGTCAAACAGACCATAAAGCAGGGTATGTTTTAGGGCGGGGCTACCCCATTGTGATTGACAGGTCTCTGCTGCTTCTTCAGCCGTATATCATCAACATTCAAGATGGCGTCGGCCAAATCTTATAAGAATATATTAAGTAAAAGGTTGCAGTGAGTTACAAGAAGCTGGTGAAACAGAGGCTCGCCCGGACATGACGTCAAGACTCTGTCTCTATAGACAGAAAGCACATCACCCCTTTAATCAACCTCTCTCTCTCACACACACACACACACACACACACACACACACACACACACACACAGACTAATATGTCCTCAGCTGCACTGCAGAGACAGCAGGTTGTCTAATTGACTGACTTGATTGGTCTCGTATGTGTCTGCTCACCCGCACAACCTCATTTATTACTGCTGGCACAAAAAAAAGAAAAGGAGGAGGGATGACGTGAGGAGTAGATACAGTCTCTTAAACACATCTGACAAGCTGACAGCGTGTGTGAGTGTGTGTGTGTGTGTGTGTTTGTATGTGTGTGTGTGGAGAGTATAGTGCAGGTGGGGAGAGAAGAGAGGGAAAAAGATGAGTGTTCAGGAGGAAAGGAAGGAGCCAGGAGGAGGATTAGGGAGCAAGGTGTGGAGGTTAGTGTTAATAGAAGGTGGGAGATAGAGGGAGAAAGAGAATAAGAAGGGACAGAGGGAGGACAAAGGGAGAGGAATAAAGAGAGGAAGAGGGAGTTAAAAAAAAGTGAGGGAGGATTAGAGAGAAAATGCAGATAGAGAGACAGAAAAAAAAGGAGAGAAAAGGATTTCAATTAGTCTGAACACTTGCTGCTCGCTGCCTGCGCCGGTCTGTTGATTGACAGCTTATGAAGAGCGTTCTGGGCCTCACCCACTCTCTCTCTCCCTCTCTCTCTCTCTCTCTCCCACTCTCTCCATCACCACACAGACAGCGTCATCAGTGTCTTTCCTGGTAACATTTGCTGACAGAACACGTCGACCTCAAACGCCTTTGTTTCCTTTCTTTTCTGTTTAACCCCTGTTCCTCCTCTCCTCCCTTTCTCATCTTCCACCTCCTCTCCTCTTCATCTCCTCCAACCATTCCCACTTATCTTCCTCCCCCTCTCCTTATAACTTCCCCATCTCATTCCTTTTGTTTGTCTTCTTCTTTTCCTCCTCACCTTCTCCAAAAACCCCTATTTTTCTCGATGTTTCTCGCCCTCCTTTTCTCGCCTCGTCGTCATTTTGCTCCCTACTTGCCATTTACCTTCCACTCCGTCACCTCCCACGTTCCCATCAAAATCTCCTCCTCCTCGTTTTTCAAAACTCGATCTCAGCCAAGTGTTTTTGACGGGATTCGATGTGTCACAGTTACACAAAAACAACAGCACAGACGAAGCAGAATTTCAACGCGTGTCGGTTTGTAATTTCTTGAAGCAGTTTTTGTTTCAAGAAATTTGTGAAAAACAGCAATGAAATGTCGGGTGGTTGAAGTTAAGGGAGTCGGGACTGAAACAGTAAGTAGTAAACCGGCAGACATGAAGATCTAAGGTCGGATCCTGACTGGAGCAGAGCGATCGATTCAAGCTCTTTGAAATTCAAAGACTTAATAGAACAGATTATTCACGGCCGCCTCGGATCTTAAATCTCATTTCACCTCCTCCACTTGAAGATGATCTCTCATTTTATTCTGTTTCTTTGCTCCTTATTGTCACTGTGGTTCTCTCTCTCTCTTTCTGTGTCTCTCTTTTTAGATCACTTCACCCACTTTCTCTGTTTGCATCCCTCTTCGCCTTTTGTCTCTTCATCTCACAAACACACACACCTGTGTGAGGGGAAACCCCAGGACTGTTCCACCATCTGTAACTGCTCAGCCCTACTGCAGTGTAGTGAACACACACACACACACACACACACACACACACACACACACACACACACACACACACACACACACACACACACACACACACACACACACACACACACACCTTGCAAATGCATACTGTTGCAAATATAAAAGCAAAGAAATAGTGATAGAAGCATCAGCACGCACACACACAGCTGCTCCCTCTGCCAACATTTCTCATGAACACACACCCTTTTGCATGTATGTGAGCAGAAACATAATTACAAAAGCCGGCATAACACATGCACAGACGAACACACAACACACACACACACACACACACACACACACACACACACGCTCATGTTATAGATAGTCACAGATGTTGAATGAGATCAATAGCTATTGATCTGCCACCTTTGGCTTGTCTTGGCAGCGCTTCATGTGAGACATAAAAATGTCCACACCCGCCACAATAGAGACATATGGCGCGCACACACACGCACACACACACACGCGCACACGCACGCACACACTCAAGCACATACACAGAAAAACATCTCTTAAAACAAACACACACGCCTTAATTGTAAATTATAAACACAAAAATATGGATAATTGACACACCTGTAATAACTTCAATCACTGATGTTATTCTAGTTCACTAGAACACACACACACACACACACACACACACACACACACACACACACACACACACACACACACACACACACACACACACACACACACACACACACACACACACACACACACACACACACACACACACACACACACACACACACAAGCCTCACCTTTGTAGCACATAGTTAACCACAGCAGCTCCAGCACCTGACCCCCAAACTCACAGACGTCCAATCCCAGCATGGTGCCTCTCTGCGGGGCTGAAAACCCGTCGGGGGGAGGGGGAGGTGGAAACCTCCACAGGTAGCAACAAAGTAGCAGAGCAGAGACGGATTAAAAGAGGAGACCATCCACAAAAGTCTTGAATTTGGCGAGGAAAAAAAAAGGGAGGGGGGGGTGAGGTCAGATGAGCATCTCCTCCCTGGAGGAAATTTACCCCAAAAAAATGTAGTTGGAAGGGTGGAAGGGGCTGGCGTGAGAGAGACGGAGGCAGAGAGGCAGGGAGGGTATCCTTGGGTGTGGGTGTGGATGTGATGGGGATGTGTGTGTGAGCTACAGAGAGAGAGAGAGCGAGAGAAAGAGAGAGAGAGAGGCGGGGGGAGAAGCAGCAGACACAAGAAGCAGCCGGCTTTCTACACTTCTTTTTCTTCTTCTCTTTTGTAAACCGGACATCCAAAAAAAGGAGAAATCTAACAGTTGCTGTTGTTGTTGCATGCAGCAGAGAGGATGCTGGGAGCTAACGCTGGTTTAGCCGGCGGAGCCGTCTGCAGCAGCACGTGTGTGTGTGTGTGTGTGTGTGTGTGTATGTGTGTGTGTGTGCTACTCAGACGCTGTCTATCGATTCGCAGTCGAGCAACGAACCCCTCCCCTCCTCCTCCTCCTCCTCCCTCCCTCCTTCCAGAGACTGCAATGAGCTCATCCTTTAGCCCCCCTCCCCTCCCCTTCCTCTCCCTCCCTCATCCACTCTTCCTCGCCTCCTCATTCCTTCTCACCTCACCTCCCCCCCATCAACTCTTTCATGCCTTTATATTCCTCTTCATTTTTCATCACTTATACAAATCCTCATGTGGTGTCCCCTCTCTCCCACCACCCATTCATCACTGTGTCACGCCATCACTCTCCCTGTGTCTCTATTTACCCCCCCCCCCCCCCTCTTCATCTCTCTTCTGTCTTTTAGTGACCACACCCTGTCAGCAGTATGCTCCAATCATGACTCCCACTCTCATCTTTTCTTTCCCCACTCAATCTTTTTCTGCTTCATCATTTCGTCTTTCTCAGATTTCGGTTGTAGTTCTGAATATAAAAGGAGCTGCTTCTCTAGACACAAACACACAAACACACACACACACACACACGCACACGCACACGCACACGCCTTGTTAGTCTGTCATTCAGAGATAGTGCAGCTGTCATGTAGCATTGTGTGTGAGACATCTTCTCTCTTTCTGTGTCCCTCACTCTCTCAGACTCCAGCAAGCCAGAGCATGAAGATATTTTACACCAACAAATACAACATTTACATCCGTAAATACAGAAACACGCAGAAATGAGTTTTTTTTTTGCGATGGTCAATATTTCAGACAAATTCCCACATTTCAAATGTGAGCATGACCCAGATTTGTTTTTGTCACATTACAATTAATGTTGAAACTCAAGAAACAGACATTAGTGAAATGGGCCAGTTTGATAAATGAGGGTCGTCGGCTCGTGTTGTTGGTGAGAAAATGAAAATGAGCGAGGAGGGAAGTGAGAGAGAGGAAGAGGAGAGGCTGAGGCAGCGTCTTGACACTAACTAAGTGTCTCGGTTTGTCTCCTTGCCAGCAGCAAACAGTGAGCTCATACTGGAACAGAGAGAGAGAGAGAAGATGTGGAGGTGGACCAATATATTTGGGTCAATAGGTCTTTCTTTGAATAATAGATATCAGTCCTGCTGATCATATAAATGTTTTACATTCTGTTCTTCAGTCTCTTTAGGTTTCCAGAGAAAACTACTTTCAGTAAAGGAATGATGATTATTATTGACGCATAATTCACGGCATCAGTTAAGCATCTATGGGGCGTATTTAATTATTACTGTAAGAAGAAATGAAAATATAACATTTAGAGCTTTAAAAACTAAGATCCCTTTACATCCTACACAAACTGGGACAATCCATCTGTAATAAGGTCCTGAAGAGGTTCTAACCAGAACCATTTGTTTCTGAGGAACCCTTAAAAGAAAAAGGTGTTAAAAGGGAACGTGCTTGTTGTGGGTTGAGCTGCACCACAGAAGCGTGTTTCACAAGAGTTTATCTTTTAAAAGTGAACGTCGTCTGGTTTTCTGAATAAAAATCACATAATGTTGAGGTAATAGTACAATAGACCAAAAATCCTTCAAACTGGCCAAAACCGTATACTCCTCATTGTACTAGTCCATCATTTTAAAACGGTTAACGACAGTAAAAAGTGATTTAATATCGTCTCCCTGCCCGACCAATCACCCCCCTCAGTGTCTCTCTCCTGTCTGTCCTCAAGCAAGCAGCGCTTTAAGCCCATTATATTCACATTGCTTTATGGAAATATAAATCAGCAGCAGCAGCGGTACCCGGTGGAATGAGTGGCATCTATAAAATAAGTGCTTGAACAAGGACGGCGTCATAAAGAGTGTCTCAGGGTTAGGAGTCCCTCAGGGTTTAGTCACAAAGACCCACATCTTTCATTCAAACAGGAAAAAACTGATAAAATACGCTGCAGGCAGCAGCCGACGAGCTGCTGAGGTGAGGAGTTATCTTCATAACATGCAGCCAGTAGCTCAACCCTCATGTTCACTATTAAACACACAGTATGTGTGATACACTCCACTACACTATATAATATCAGCAGGTGTGTTCTTCTATGATATACATGTTGTTGTTTATTTCCAACACGATAGCCCACATAAATAATATGTTGGGACCCTGAATTAACCGGTTCTGAGACCAGACAAAATTAGAGAGCTATCACAAGCTATCTTATCGCAATAAGATAAATTTAGTAAAATAATTACATTAAAATAGAAAAAGTAAATTACAACAGCTAGAAATGAGTAAAAAGATATAGATGGATGTTATGAAAACAATGTAAACAAAGAAGTTCTAGCAAATACTGCAAGTTGTCTCTGTTGCTGGTCATAAAATCACAGTCAAAAGGTTTCCTGTCATCTCGGGTATACAGCATCACACCTCAAATTGAATTCAGGGACTGATATCACACGGATTTGCAAGTGTAATCGGCAACGATTTGGCGAGTTATTCCATTAAGCCGCGGCTACACGAGCTCTGGTAATTGCTTTCTCTCTCTCTCACACGCACAGATACAGTATGTAAGCGATACACTATAGGAAGCGGCTAAATGGTTTCCCGACAGCATATTGGGAGGCGTGAGTTTATCTCCGCTTAGTGTGGAAAGAATAACGCGACTCATTTGGGGCCCATTCGACCACAAACCGCCTGATTTAGTCAGACCGAGGAGGGCTGAGTAACCCAGACGCTAATGCTCTGAGGGAATGAATAATAATTTAATGTGGTAAAGGTAGTCGCCGGGCAACGCTGAATGAATAAATACAAAAGTGTTTGACACGGAAGGATTGAATAAGTGTTGTATGGAGGTAATCAGGGGTGGTAATCGCGCGTGTCAGCGGATGGAGGAATGAGTAAGAGGGTTGTCAGGTGTAGAGTATTATGTGCACATATTTGACTTAGTTTATCAAAGGCAGGAGGAGATTTTAGAGGACAGTTTCAGCAACACTAGGACACAAAATGATGTCATGGTAAACTGCTGTAAGTCCACACACAGAGAGAAACCTCTGGGTCTGATAACATGGACGCAACAGCACCACAATAACAAAGCAAGCAGCGCTTTAAACCCATTATACTCACATTGCTTTATGGAAATATAAATCAGCAGCAGCAGCTGCAGTACCCGGTGAAATGAGTGGCATCTATAAAATAAGTGCTTGAACAAGGACGGCGTCATAAAGAGCGTCTCAGGGTTTAGACCCAAAGACCCACATCTTTCTCTCCACTGTGGACATTAGTGAGCGTCAGAGATGCCTGTAGGTCACAGTTGGGACAGACTAGGCTAGCTGTGTCCCTGTTTCCAGTCTTTATGCTAAGCTAAGCTAACTGGCTGCTGCTTTATATTCACCGTACAGATATAAAGTAAACCGCTTTGATAGAATAATACTTTTAACAGCAAGATGAGAATCAAGGTGAAAGCTCGGAGAGCAGTGATGGATGCAGATCTGACTCTGCAGCAGCAGCATTTATTTGACATTTGAACTTCCCAAAAATAATCTTCGGGGCATCTGGATTGTGAAAATTAGAGTTTTGTTACACAAGAGCCTTTATGTGCAGCAGTTCAGATACCAGAGTCCATCATGCAGTGACTGAGCTGCATTTAATTCAAACCAATATTAGCTCAAATTCATGCACATGACATTTAAATATGGAACAACTGATTTCTGGAATTGAAGTAATTGTTTCTATTTATCCATCCTTTTTCTGACACCTAGTGGAGACTGAGAGAAGTGACACAGAAACATGTGACGGTGATAAATGCCAATGCAAGGTTAATTAACTGGAATTCTGCCGAGCTCAGCTAACTGAGGTGAGTTTCTCCACACTAAGCTCTGAAGGCTTTTAATACGTTTTTGTTCACTTTGAATGATGACCTGTATAAATATGAGCGTTTTATTAATTAATCCTCAAAACCTTTAAATCAATACTGTGGAGAGCAGAAATCACTATTTTAAATGTCTTCACATCAACAAATCAAAACACATCATTTAACAACAGATTTGAATTTTATTAATTAACAAAAGGCGTATCCAGCGGTTATAAAATAGAGCATAGTCCAAGTTTTAACATCTAGAACTGTACAACAAAACAAAATCAGAGTAAAACCTATGAATTGCACAAAGAATCAACACCGCACTCTTATTGAAGAAATGTTAAGATTTACAAATTGACAAAATTAAATAACTATTATAATCTGTTTTGGGTGTTAATCTGACTCGAGTAACTCAGGAACAAATGGATCAAACAGTACATCTGTGGTAAACGGTTTACATTCATTTAGAGCTTCATGACACTCGTGGGTACGTTGTTTTTCAGTAGTAGGCCAAAGTGCAAACATTGAGGAGTTAAAAATGATGTTGGCACATGTGAGCATCAATCCATGTTTCAATGACGGTAGTACAAATATATACGAGCTCAGTAAAGCTGACGGAAAGAGAGAAGGAGACTCAGAATGATCAGACGGCCGTTGTGTGTCTTCTCTCTTCAAACATAACAAATCTTGAATTATGGGATATGAGAAAACTGTCTGACCATACGAGAGCCCAAAACACACACTTAAAATATGCAACAATAAATAACAGCATTCGCTCAGTGCAAAACTACACAACAATGGAAAATAAAAACTTAAATGGTCGGTTCTTACAAACCATTAACACACTCGTTTAGTTTAAAGCAAGACATTCGTCTGAATGTATCACTGCATACCGTTATCGTGACGTTGAGACAGAATAAGAACAGAGAGGCATATGTGAACAAAACAAAGTGTTTCCTTTTTACCAGCTAACAGATCAAACAGATTCTTCTCACCTCGATCTGACAGCTGGCAAAGTGAGTGTTTTATTTTGAAAGGATCCCGTCATTCTCATTTAACTTGACCCCGTACATAAAAATATCTGGAGTGAGGTCCGTGAACACGTAGAAGCTCAGGAAAAATCCTGCAATAAGGCAAATAGTTTCTCACTTTTCTGTCCTTGACAAATTATTTGCATACAACCAAAAGAACAAAAGGCTACAAAAGCCCCGTGCTGTCATGTGATTCAGCACAGCAGCCCCCAAACAAACGGTGATAACAATAATAGAATCCTTTCAAAGTAAAACATTTAATGCTGTGTGAACACCAAACACGAAGCAAACCTTTCATTACATATGAACTCGATGCGAAGACGTTGAGGAAAGAAGTATTGTAGTGGTCTGTGGTCAGAGCTCTACGTTAGTACCTCATAGGTGACGTTATTTTGTGTTGATGGAGCAGCTAAAGACTTAGCATAGCTTAGCACCGATCGACGTGAACACCATTCAGTGAAACAAGCATTTTAAAAGTGGACAGATCTGACAAAAACATAAATTCAGACTCTTTATAAAATGAGCATCATTGTGTAGTTATTCTATCATCCTTTTTATTTATTATATGTAATTAAAACAGAGCAAAAACTCTTTCGTTTTGCGTTCTTACCACTGCAGTAAGCTAGCTGACATGTAGCTTGCTGGATGAAGTGAATAATAAGTAATAATAAGTCATTAATAGAGCAGACATGACGTATCTCTGACAAACTGAACAGAGCAGCAACAGTCGGCCATGGTTGGTTCGGTGCGTTCAGCGTGAGTAACGTGAATAAACACAAACACAAACAATCCCGCCAGAAAACTCGAGGTGAAAAATTAGCTTCTGGTTTGGTGTGAACACAACGTAACTGTGAATTTGTGCCTTTGTTTTTTTTACCCATTTTGTCATCAAAGATAAATAAAGACCTATTGGGCCTTTGATGGTGTCCTGCATAGAGCTACACAGCTGCTCGTGAACAGCTTATGAGACATCAGGTGGTCACAGTTCATGGCTTCGTGTGTGTGTGTGTGTGTGTGTGTGTGTCTGTGTACTATGTCTGGGCCAGCTGAAGCTCCTCCAGTCCGTGTTTGCCCAGGTGATATCTGGCCAAGTCTTTCCTGGTCACCAGTCCAACCACCTGTAGAGAGTCACAAAGTAAGTGTGACTTTAGAGCATCATCATCTTGATGGCATTCAGCAATAATTGAATGTTGTGAAGGCTTAAATCACAGCAGGAAATGAAGTAAAGAGACCATGTGGGACAAACAGAGACTCTTACCCTGTTCTCATCATCCACCACCACCAGGTGTCGGAGTCCCAGCGCTCTGAACAGCTTAAACACACGAGGCAGAGAAGTGTCCTGCAAACAAGCCGCTTCATTTTAGTTCAGCTCATTCATTTATACACAACAATTACACAAACCTCTCAAAAAAAGACTTTGTGACTTTGTTCACAAAGAACATACGAGTTGATAAATCCCTCAATAACTACAAAGATGAACAAGAGAACAGTGAAACCGTGATACGGGTCATGTATGTGAATATTTGCAACGTCGACAACATCTCGTAACTCCATCGGATCCTCAAGCTGTCGGCAAAAACCACACAGCCAATACTGTCTTCAATAATATAATGTTAACAACACTTAATAAATGTTAATATTACTTTATAACGAGAGATTTTAGCCAAACGTAAGTGATGATGTAATGTGATGACAAAATACAAACTTTGAAGACGCAGTATTCAATTATTTTAAAAGCCCAGTTTCCTAAAAAGTAAATGTTTTGAACGTACAAGGTTTCAGTCTGACAGCCACAATGTGCAAGTTAAGAACTGGGTCAAATCTGTGCTTTTAATATGTCTGTGTGTCTCTGTGTGTGTGTGTGTGTGTGTGTGTGTGTGTGTGTGTCTGTGTGTGTGTGTGTTACCTGTGGTACGGTGTAAGGCGTTGCGTTCATGAACTCATTGAGGTCCATCATACACTCCCTCTCGTCCTGGGACACGTGGATGCTCTGGATCGGGGGGAAGCGGGGATAGGCGTCTCTGAAGTCCTTCAGCTGGAGCTTCCTCAGGGTCAGCCGGGACCGGGCCAGCTCCACAAACACCTGGCGGGACAGAGCGGCAGCAGACCGGGACCCCGAATACATTAGAATCATCACAATGAAGAATCCACCTGCAAAATGCTGTCAACCTGTTTTTTTTTTTTTTTACCTTGTGCTTGAGAAGAACAATGAGCTGAGAGCGGAGGATGAGGCCGCAGAGCTTCGCTGGCTGAACGGGAGAGAAGAGCAAACGTTAATTATCCTAGTTTGACTTCTCACATCCTCCAGAGAACAAGAACCGGACTACATCCACTCAACCGTGGCAGCGATACGGGAAACAAGTGGCCAATAGCAGCAGTCATAACTTCCTGAAACAAGATCCTTTGTACCTGCATTCTGGTCTATAATTAGTATCTTTTTCAAAAGATAAAACTGCAGATAAAAAAAATATGGCATCTTAAAGAGAGACACTGAAACCACATTTACTGCTGATGTTTTACACTGATCTCTGCACTCGACACGGCTGAACTTATTCCACCTCCAACCAGCCATGTTGCAGTTTACCTCTTCACCACCAGCGCCCTGTATGACGACTGGGAAGCCGTTGTGATTGGTGGACGTGTTGCTCAGGACGTCCACGATGGTTCCCACCTTCTCTATCCGGTTCAAGCAGGTGACCGGAGAACTCATCACCTCTCTGGAAGACGGGGAGACAGTCAGTGAAGTTATATTTATAAATCACCTTCTCAAACTAAATGAATGCAGTTCAACGTGCTTCACAAATGATTGACCGCATGAACACAAGATGAAGACGAAGAGACTAACGTGCACTAAATTAAGTTAATAAATGTCAACATGTCAACATGGCTCTCAGCAGTCAGCCGGCCACGAACACAGAGGACCTCACCTGGCGGTCAACCAGTGGGAGGTGGCCGGAGCGTCCCAGTGCAGGAAGGGAACGCTCTGCAGCTTGATGTGGATGTCATACAGACCCTGGAGCAGCAAGAGAACAATCAGACTCTGTCCCAACAGTTCACAGTTTACCTCAGTTTTATACCGTTGTTAGGTTTATTATACTAGCAATTAACATACTGCACCGTTTTGTACAACAGGTCACCTGATTAAATGTCAATAAAACGTAGTCTTTAGAATGACATCGCTGATTAAATCTGTCACTTTTCTAGTGTAAATGAGATCAGTGCGCTAGGATTTGGGACTATACTGTTTGTGTCCTCTGCGCGTGAAAAGCTGTGGGACATTTGATCAGTTAGTTGGCTCTTTTGCTCACCTCTACAAAATAGTCTCCTACTATCTTGGCTGTCATGAGGACGAGCATGATGGGAAGACCGTATGTGACGTTTCCCGTCGCCTCCACCATGATGACAGTCAAACTGAGAGTCATCCTCACGATGCCACCTGTGAAGAGCAGTGCACCATTACTGCTACTAAACATTCGTCTTTTATCTGAATCGAACAGAAGAGACGTTTAAATATGGATTATTTAAAAAGACATTTCCTCAGATCTCAACAGGTTGGTCTTAACGATACGGTAAATTTCTCATTTCCTGTTCAGCACTAAGCAAAACAAATAAACAACAACAACACGGCGAAGCTTCACGTTACTCACCTAACTGAGCTGCAGCTCCAATCAGAGCATATTTACCAGGGTCAGCCCAGATCTAACGAAACACACACAGCAAAGTCTGGAATATTAGTTTAGTTAAAGGGGAAGACCTCCACTCACTGAATCGTTTCCTTTCACTTCTGTATTATGATTATTGAGATGTTGTAAGAACATGTATTGGTCTTTATTGGCACACATTCTTTGACCTGTGAGGTTCTCTACTGCGTACAGTAAGAAAAAGACACTTGTTTTTTTGTGTCAGGGTTCAGAAATTGTGAAGATGAGCCTCGAAAATGAGGAGCAGAGATGTCGCGTTTGTTGCATTTCTAGTGTTCAACATGTCATTACCTCCCTCATTTTGAGGAACTTGTATAATCATCTGTATTTAAAGGCAATCAGCAGACTATTTATGTTTTACAACAGTCACTAAAAGGAAGAACAAAATACCAAGACTGGCATTAGGAGTGATGAGAAATGTGGTCCTCACGGACGTGAGACAGAAACAATGAACTGTTTCAAACATGGCCTCACTGAGGTAATGAAATCAAACTCTTTGGACTTTAATTTAACCATAATCTGGTCTGTTTTCAATGAGTCATGTTGTCCTCATCCTACAGAGTGAAGCGCAACACACACAGCCAGCCACACACACACACACACTAACCGAGCCGGTGGAGGTGATGGAGGCCAGCAGGATTCCAAACAATCTGCCCCAGGCTGCTCCTATAAGCAGAGACGGGATGAAGACTCCAGCAGACACCGCCAGGCCGTAGGTCCAACACGCCAGGAAGAAGTAAGTCAAAGTGAACAAACCCAGAGTCAAAGGGTTGTAGGTTCCTTAAAGAAAGAGGAGAGGATGAGAGGCGACGTGAGTAATTGTGCAAAATGAAAAGGGAGAAGAAATGGCTGGTGCACATGTTTTTTTTTCAAAAGGTACCCTCACGAACAGCTTTACCTGGCTGGTTGTGGAAGAGACTACGAACACTCTTCTCTGGAGTGTTGAAGAAGGCCGTTGCCATTGAGTTGTACTCTCCATCTGCACAGAACAACTGAGAGACAGAGACAGAAAATGACTCAACGAGGGAAGGAAGAGGAGACACAAAGAGTGTTTTTGTGTTCTTGTTGAAGCCGTTTCTTGACCTGATGGTGCTAGATGTTAAGGTCAAAGGATCACCAAAGTAGTTACCGTTGATCCCTAAAGGGGACATGTGGATGTCTGCACCAAATTTCATGGCGATCCATCAAATAGTTGTTGAGTCATTTCACAAAGAAATCACCAAAATCACCAAAATCAGTAGCGTTCGTCCTCTGGTGTGTTGTACTCTTCTTAGATCCTTTGGCTAGTATTGTTCTCACGGCATTGTTGGTGGTAAAGCTTATTGAACTGAAACACTTCTGTCTGGTACAAAATAGGAAGCACCAAGATTCACTATGAGAAGTGTGAGAAGTTCATCTTATCTCAATCTGCACTTGTGTGTGTGTATAACCTACTGAGTCATGCACATCGTATTGTCCATTTCAAAGCCGTAATGATAAGTAACTGTGCTTGTGACACCATGTAACTGTGACTTCCCTAATGTAAGCTTTATTACATGATATTTGACAGTGTGTGTGTGTGTGTGTGTACCTGCAGTGGGTACTCCTCATTGTGTTCAGGCCCCAGAGGTTGACAGTCATCAGAGAAGTAGATCATGGTGAATGAAACAGTCGCAGTCACTGCAGCAACCAGCATGGCCTCAATCACTTGTAAACCAGGGCGATGAACATACCTGTAACACGCACACGCACACACACACACACACACACACACACACACACACACACACACACTTCAGTTGGAAATTTTCAAATCCTACACATCATAACTTTTATTTCCCAGAAAACTCCAAAATGGCGACATGTTGTCGTCCTCGGCGTGGACTTTCCCCGCTGACAAAGAAACTTACGTTGCAACAAAAACAGCCGAGTGGAAAACAAAAGCTTCTCTGACAAATCGGACTTTTCTTTTGAGCCTCCAGGCGTCGAGGTGGTTGATGGTTCATATTTCTGACAAGCCCTGATTTATTATCGTGTTTAATGTCTGCAGCACATCGATATAAATGTTTTGTCTTTTGTATTTTCAACCGCGACATTTTTATCTGATTACAATACATGCTTATTGTTCTGTCTTTCTCCTCAGTTGTGTTTGTTTGCATGTGTCTTGGATTCATTTGTATTGTGTTACTGACTGCTGTGTCATTATTATTGTGTAACTGCTCCTCGTTTACATTCACATGTCTGATCTAGTTTAAGGAAACAGCTCACTGCCACTATTATCTGACAGTGACTCTCTCCGTCTACAAGCTTAACTAATTAAAGTAAATGTAGCTTTTGTAAATAGACCACTATTAAATAAGCCACTATTGTAATTTAATGCCGTACCTAAATAAATACACGTAATCAGGAACAACCTGATACGTTCTTAAACCAAACTGAAATACAGAAAACGTGATTCCTGTTCCAGAAAACGAGTATGTCTGTTTGCTAGTCGTTGCCGTATAGTCATTATAAAGGAACGAACAAAACGCACAATATGTAGCATCCAGACACGAAAGCAGGAACCACAGGTTACTTAGCAGAAGTCTCCTCCCACATCAGACAGTCTTCCAGCGATTCGACCTGTTCTTAACTCCGAGACTATTTTTAAACACCTCAATCACAAGATGCTGACATTCTGAGAAACGTCTGCTGTACTCATGGGACTTCCTCATCTTGCACCCCACCCTGTCCTTTACAGGCAAGAGCAAAGTCTTAATGTTGTTCTTGGCACACTGCCCACACAAAGCAATCCTTCACGCTGCTCGTCACCTGACCTTTTTGTTGAAACTGAGTCTGTGACACTTGTACTTGTGTTCGTTTGAGGTCTTTTTTTAAACTGTACCTGATCCTGAAGATAGTCAGCCAGTAGTTGAGCTTGTTGAACAGAGCTCCCAGCAATCCACCTGAGAACAGTAACAGAATCAGATATACTCTTCTTCTTCTTCTTCTTATATTATCCCTGCGAAGGATTAAACTTATTGCAGACACATAAAAGAGGTTTTACCGATAGCTCCCATAATGATGAACAAGGGAATCTCATAGAGGTTGTAGGCCACACTCTGAAAAGAGACAACGGTGCATCTTTAACACCGACTAACAGACAACACGAAGCTGCAAAAACACACGATGTATAATATACAAACGTTTCTCACATCATTCTGAAAGCGCCCAAAGTTGATGAGACCCGGGTTGGAGAGGTCTCCCGTTTTTTTGTGGTAGATACTGAGGAAGAAGTTGAGGGTGAAGGTGGAGATCATGGAGGCAAAGAACTGCAGGTGAGACAGAAAGTCCATGATGAAGAGGACACAAGACACAAGAGGACAACATTTCACATCCATCAACTCTGCACTCTTCCTCTCCATCACATGATGGTTGATACTGAGGTTCTGATGGAGGTATAGATGTAAGACAGTGCGACTTACTATCCTCCACGTCAGCATCTGGTTCCAGAAAGAAGCTCCCTCCTCCAGAGAGAACAGAACGCCGCCTGTCGACCGAAACAAACACAGTCAAGAACCACAGCAGCACATTCACAGGATAATTCATTTGACCCACTTAAAGACTGGAGTCGAATCTCTGTGCCAAGTAGCTGGCACGTGAACTGGGTTCACATAAGTTGCACTCTGTCCACATGACGGCAACACATAACAGACTGAGACACGGATTTGAACCCAGGCCTCCGAGGTAATATGTTTTAATACGACATGAAATGCAATTTACATTCTGATCTCACAGACACGCGTGAAATGGTCACATCCATATGAGAATGCAACGCTCAGAGGAAGTGTAACAAGTAAGAAAGACGACTCATGGTGGGTGGGAGGGGCCATAGATGGGTCAACAACAAACACAGGACCGTGAAGCAGCAGGCCGGCGTTCATGTCCTAAAGTGTTGTTTTGTTGCCTAAACCTAAAGTTAAATCGTTTCTACGGCACACGTCATGTTGAGAGGTATTTCTGTGAGACTTTTAAAGACTTGCAGATAGACCTGATGGTGACTCAGTGTTTACTTTGTGCATGCAGCTATATTGTTGGCTTCGAAGCAGCTTAACTGCCTCCACAACTAAGGCAGATGAATAACAAAGCTCATGTTTGTGCTGCGCTCTGGTGAGGTTGTTGGGTTTTTACCGACTGGTGCTCCAAAAGCAGCCGAGACTCCGGCAGCAGCTCCAGCCGACACAAAGTCACGTTTCTCTGTGTCTCTCCGGAAATATTCAAACATCTACAAAACACAATCAAACACATATTACTAGTAACGTGATTTCACTCACGAACACACCTGAACCATTGAGATTATTTTAGAACACGTCAACAGCACACAACCATGCTTGACAGATGAACATTAAAACTTAATATCTCAGAACTGTGTAAAGCTGTAAAACGAGAATACAGCGAGTGACACACACACACACACACACACACACACACACACACACACACACACACACACACACACACACACACACACACACACACACACACACACACACACACACACACACACACACACACACACACACACACACACACACCTTTAAGTCTTTCTTTAAAGTGGTGCTCCTGCCCTGTGAGACCCCGGCAGCTACAACAGCACCAGAGTGAATCATGGGCCCTTCCTGAGGGATTGTGGGTAAACAAGAGGAGACAGGTATGAGAGGGAATTCTAGGCATTCATTTACAAATTCAATCCGTTCAACTTTGAATGAAAATGAACGACTATGAAAGCAAAGACGTCAGTGCAGCGTGTGTTGTGTAAACGTCTGTAGTGGCCATCCTGTGTAGGTTTTTCTTTGTAGCGTATCTGGCTCTGTTGACTCTAGTCGACTCTTTACAGCAGCCTTTTGGTGAATTGAGCATCTTGAATGTGCATTAGGGAGAAGTAGATCAGCGCTAACGTTTACCTTTCCGACAGCCAGACCGCCAACCACTGAACAGATAACACCAAACACTTTCACCACCAGAGTCTGTGGGGGACAAACACACAACATCGTTCAAAAACAGTGGTTCAAGGGCATCCATGGTGTGTGTGTGTGTGTGTGTGTGTGTGCGTGTGTGTACCTTGAGTCGTACCACCCTGGGAATCTTGACTCCGTTCAGGTAACATTTTATCTGAGGAATACCACTTCCTGCTGCTATGGGCTGGATGAGACGAAGGAGAAACAGAGGAGAGTTATGTTGAAGGAAAAGATGGAATATAGAGAACTACAGTATTTATGATTACGGCAGTAATATCTGAGGATGTGATCAGAGGTATTTATATATTTACATAGTGAAATCTCTCTCTGGTTTTCACATGAAATGGCATTAACTGCAGACTTTATGGGGGAATAAAACCCTGACTGAAGCACGTTTTTTGATCCGTCCGGTTGCAGAAGGAAACTTAAAACCTCAGCTGACCAGCGAGTTAACTTAGATTAACAAAAGGCCGAAAAAGAGAAGCACGTTCATCTTTATAAATTTCACTATTACGCAGTGTTGGAGTCAAACGGGTAAAGACACGCCGTTGGCTAATTTGATTTCACTTCCCCATCTGTATGAATGGATTGTAATAGATAGACGGAATTGATTTACTTCCTCAAAATCCACGATCACACTCGAGGAATGTGATCAAACACACAAAAGAGGAAGACAACTGAAACACGTTAAAAAGGTCTCCTCCAGTCTCACCTCGAAACATGCAACGAGGATGGCCCCCACCATGACAAAGACGGAGTTGATGACAACCCAGAGGATGAGGGAGATCGACAGGCCGCCCGCCTCGGTGAACTTATCTATGTCTGTGAGGGGTCAGAGGTCAAGGAAAAACTCAAAAGTCCTGACAGCACGAAGCTGAAACTAGCCAAGTATTCAGATCTCTTGTACTTGTACTTAAAGTACCAAAAGTAAGCTCCTCATTAGGCAGAATGGCCCGTTTCTGAATCATGTAGGCTATATTACATATTCAACTCTAATTATTGGGGCATTAATGTATTCATCACTTTAGTGTTGCAGAAAAAAAATGTAAAGTAATATGTATAAATATAAAGTAGCAGAAAGAAGCTGGATTCATCTATCTGAAAAGTAGATTATTCGTTTAAATATTGTAAATATTATCGATTTATTAACTATCAAAGTAGTCGTTAGGTGCAGTCCTATGTGTATCTTGTACAAATGTTCAGGATACTCTCTTTGACCACTCGGTATTTGATCCCAGCCATTTCCTCCACCACGATGTCTATGAAACAGGCGATGAGGCCGGTCAGGAAGCCGATTAGACCACAGACCACCCAGCGACTGATCTCCAGACAGCGGAAACCCTAAAAAGGTACAAGATGAGGGAGGAAAGGAAGCAAGAGGACAGGAGACAGAACGAGCAGCAGAGGAGAGATGAGAGAAAGAAAATACACGAGTTCATACACAGGGAAATATTAAGATAGTACAACATGTATTCAGGTTATTCCCACTCTACTTACCATGTAACTCATCCTCCTCTCCTCCTCCAGAAACAGCTGGTTCTCAATGTTATCATAGTCCAGACTCTGTAATAACACACACACACACACACACAATACAATTAATCAGTTAAAATAAAGATAAAAGGTGATGTTTGCTTCTATTCTTCATGATAAACAGATCTTGTGACGTCTTTGGATCAATGTCAGCGAGTTCATATCAAACCAAAGATATGTTAATAATACAAAGCTGATTCCAGTTCTGCTTAAGGAGATTATTGCCCTCTTTGTTGCCCACAGTTGTCACAGTTTCATGGCCTGAAGTGCATTTTCTATTCCTACGTTACCGACTCCTTTTACTGTTTTCATTGCTTCCTGTATTTAGCAAAACTCCTACAAGGTTTCACTAAAGTAGGAAACATTCAAATCGTACACACGAGGCTTTATTCTAGAATCATTTGATAATCAGCACTTCTGTTTGACGTGTTTTACCTCAAATTTAAGTGACAGCAGCTTCTCGGTGTGCGGGATCTCTTTAGGCCGCCCCCGAAGAGAGTCCTGCTGGGAAAAACACAGAACAGATCAACCAAATCAACACTGAGCTTTAACCTCTGACCTGTTGAATCATGTGAGCGGCTGCAAGGAGCTGGGAACTAAGCTACTGACATGAGAGGAAGCAAACATTTAGAATACGACAGAACGAGAAAGAGAGGACAGGTTCAACAGACTTTATCTAACGCAGATACTGGAGCATTGATAATGAGGCGGGTGGAAGATGAATACAAGTCAGCTACAGGCAATTAAAAACAAGCGCCCCTCTTCACATCTACATGCAATGTGAAGAGAGTCACACCGCTGTGGCCCGTCTGTGCAGCCACACAATCAGAAGCAAATAAAGCAAATAGGAAGAAACACAAAACACACTGTAAACAGATAAACAGTATTTAACAAGCGTGCAGATCACATGCACGGCATCACATTCCCATCAGGCATTGCAAACAGAGCTGAATCTGATGGTTTCTGTCACGGGAGGAAATGCGATGCACTGTGAAGCTAAGTGACGGTAGAACAGCCTCAAACATCAGTTGCATGGTCTCGTACTGTTCTGTGACCACTGACTCAAGCTTTTGATTCTGTTCTTGGGTCTCACACGCTGAATTTAACGGACTCGTTGTGATCTTTGAGGGGCATTTATGGGATTTCTTTTATCGCCCGATTACCTGAAACTGTGCTAAGAGCTAAACAAAGAAACTTGATTAAACCTCTGGTTTCAAACCTATTAATAAGTTGTTGGCGTCATATTTAAAGCAGGAGGGTTTTAATAAGTCTGTTACAAAATCCTGAATGGTTGAGCGGTCAGGTTCCAGCTGCATGTGGCCGGCATCGATTCATCATTTGCGGTGCATCACAGTGGAAACCTTCAGACAGTTTCCAAACACGCTGGATGAGTCAACTGTGCCCAGTAAAGTAGCTCGTCAAAAGCCGTATTCAGCAGAGAGGAACTGAGATTAAATATAATACAATAACGTTTGAAACCTCAAACTCTATCTCAGGCCGAGTCTCACAAATCAGGCTTTAAGGCTCCGCGTGTAGCCTGAGCATTAAATCTACTGTAAACGTTTTATTTTGTAATTTTAAGACAATAGTTGCTGATAGTTGTCATTGTAGTGGAGAAATGCTGCGGACGGTCTTGGTGGAGCGATGATAGAGGAGCGACAGACACAGAGAGAAAGAGAGCGATGACGTTTTCGGACACAAGACTTTACCTCCTCCGACGATATCTCCTCCTCCAAATCCACCGTGCTGAGTCTGCCTATCTGAAATATACTGCCTCCTCCAGACGGCTACAGACATCACAGACATCAACAGACATATATGTACGTTTGGCTTTGTGTGGCAACCCCTGAGCTGATGTTCTAACATCACACAGATGCTGATATTCAGAGAGGAGTAACAGGCTCCAAGAAACTAACAACGCACGTATGATCAAATGTACAAAAGTACATTATGATAAGAAGTACCAGGATACTTCCACCGCTAGTCCTGGTGGTGCAATAGGTGGCTGACTGGTACTGGTGGCATTGGAGGAAAAAAGGAAGCTGTATTTTCCCGTGTGTTTCAATATTAGAGGGACTACTAGCTGGTGACATTGTCAAAGCTTGATATCCTTGTTTATCTGTAGTAAACTACTACAGATTAAAACGGTTTCAATGGGCACAGATTACCTTAAATCTTACGTAACCTGATTTTATTACTTGAGAAGTGCAGCGGGCATTATACTCTTTGGAACTGACTCATAGGTTACCTTATCATCAACATCTTCATCATCATCATCCTTTCTAAAGTTAGGTTGTTCATAATGATGCATGTGTCCTTAATGTTCAGACCAGGGAATGAACAAAGTAACAAGCTAGTGGAAAGCTTTGCTAAACTCTCTGTAAACCTATCGTTTCTTTAAAGTAACTGAATCTAACTGAGTGCATCGTGTAAGTAATTCAATCAACATTCATTTAATTACTTTCATGCAGTTACATTCCAACCCAAACAAAGCTTGTTGTTGCATCTGATGCCCCCCCCCCAAACTGCAAACATACCATAACACATGAAAACACACCTCCAAAAAAATCTCATTACAAGCATTCATAACATGCAGCATTTAAAAACACGGCTAACAACCTAGTAGTGAATAATAAACACATGATACAGCATCTTGCTGCAGGAGTAACAGCAGCTTAGGCTAACCTAGCCCAACATGCTAACAGTACCTGTCTGGAGAATCTGGGCTGCCCGGAGCCGTTGAGCAACGGCGTCCCCTCCCCGGTGGCCCCGGACTCGTCGGCCCGGCTGGACCACGACACTTTCTTCGTGATGTTGGCCATGGTGTCTTCCGGTAGCTCGCCGCTATGACTGTGGCTAATTTACTTCATCAGTGGCAGTTGTTGCTATCGCTAACTAACTGTTATTCTCCCTCAGGTCCTTCATGATCACTCCAGTGACTCGTGACGCCTTGTAAGGCTCGCGAGCAGGGTCAAAAGAGATCCGTTGAGGCGCGTTGGACGCTGGGACTTGTAGTTTTGTTGTTTAATAGGCGAAAGTCAGAGGGTGAGTGCAAAGACATCAGTGCCAACAGGTTCACCAGTGGTGGAGAAAGAAATCCTGATAAATTAATATTCCAGATCCTGTTAAGGAAAAGCATTAATATGCAGGAAGCAGTTTTGTACCTTTATAGTTGGTCAGGTAGAGCTTATTTTAAGTATTTTATTTAGATATAGTTAGTTTGTTCTTTAAAGTGCATCATATTTTATGAACTCATGTTTTGTATGTAAAATCTTGATCTTTAGCTACTGACTAATGCTGTCAGACAAGTGTAGTGGCGTAAAGAGTGTACTCAAGTGCAAGTACCTTAACATTGTATTAACTCGTCATTCATTTGTTGGAAACCAGATCATACACAATTTGAATTTACAAAAGCATAAAACAAAAGCATGATGAGATTTAGAGATTTATTCATATAAAAATATGCATTATAAGTTTCTACTGACAATCCAAAAAACAGACCAACACATATCTCTCTATCTACAGTCACACAGTGGCTATCAATATAAAAGATATCCACGAACATGTAAGAAAGTGCAGCATCATTGATTAAAAAAAGGTTTTCTCATCCTTTAATCTCCATCCTGGGGTTAGTGGGTTAGGGTTATAGGCTGTTTTATTATAATGGGAATCTGTCTCAGGAGTGAGCCTTTGTTGAGACATTAATATCACATTTACAGGCACACTTGTGTTATTCTATGGATCCTTTGTAGTGTTTAATGATTGACTGGTGGATCAAACTTAGATGATTATTGACAGCTGATCAGTCTGAGTTCCAGTTTTGGTTAATATAACTTTAAGTCCAGTAAGAATAGTGTTGTGAGTACATCAAACACATATGAGAAAAAATAATCTAAAAGGACAAGAGTGTTTATTTTAAAAGGCAGGCAAGAGACAATAAACATTCCCTGCTGAAGTTGTTGGAATGAAACTCTTGATTTGAATCCTCTGTAACTTTACTACACACAGTGCTCCAGACATTCACATGCCACCTGCTGCACCTCCCCATGGACCTCCTTGATGTCCTCCATGCCAAGCACTACCCCTCTGGGCACACCCCTTCCTTCTGCCACCCCTTCCACCTCTGAAGGACTCAGCACCCGGTTCCACATCCTGAACCCGGCCACCCGCCCAGCAAAACCCTCTGCAGGGTCGAACCCCCCGCCGACGGTGTCCTGCTCCTGCCCCAGCACCACTGATCCGCCGCCGGGAATCTCCCAGCCCTTCCTGAAGTTGGAGCCCGAGGAGGCGAGCCGCCCGTCACTGTAGTGCCAGAATCGACCCTGGATGGAGGACCAGAGGGCGCAGAGGTGGTGCCAGCGAGCGTCCAGGAGCGACGACACAGAGAGACGGCGATAGACGGGGTCTCCAATGACAAAGTCCAGGGAGGGGGAGGACGAGGAGTGGCGGGAAGATGAGGAAGAAGCAGAGAATGATGAGGCAGAAGAGTTTCGTCCATACAGAACTAACTGGTTGTCGTTGAAGTCTGTGGCGTAAGAGAGCAGAGTGCCGACATGTGAGGCCTCCACACGGAGCCACAAACACACAGAAAGTTCAGGGAGGTCGGGGAGAGACGGGAAGAAGGTCACGTAGTTCTCCGTTGAGGCCGAGGGGAAGAACAGCATGGAGTCCACGTTACAGACTGCAGACAGAGGGAGAGAGAAGATAAATAAAAACCCTGGAGCTAAGATGTAAACATTGGTTTAGTAAGTTACAGTTTAAGGCTTTGCTCATCATTCCCCTTAACACACACAGACAAAATACATTTTAACCTCAGGCCTCTCTACCTTAAAAGTATAGTTCCACATGTTGGGAAATCATCCAGGACATAAACCAGCGAATTGATTAAACAGATGAGTTATAATGTGTTAATTAGTGAGCTTTTGGGGGTTGCTGCTTGGCAGATTTTGTTAGCTTCTGTGTCTCCGTTTCCGGTATTTATGCTAAGCTAAGCTAACCTGCTGATGGCCGTAGCTTCACATTCAATGGACAGATCCATAGTCCTGGTCTCAACATTGTATGTCCAGTCACTGGTTGAAAATACAAGATTGTCGGAGTGTTGGTTTCTTTCTTTGGCCTGGTTTTGGTTTTGGTGCCTGGAAATGTAATCAACACTGTGTAGAATGTATTCGCCCCCACAGGGGAGACATGAAGAAATGGCTCAATCTGGTGGAAAACAACCATTTTTGATTTTGAAGCCAGGGCTCCAAACGATCAACAGCCTGGTATAATAGAATGTATGATCTCGTGCTGTAATGGTCATGGGATCAAAAATCATGGGACATTTTGTCCTTCAGGGTCTGTATTTTGGCTACACTGTTTATTATAGATGTATTATAGATGAGGTTGAGCTTCCAAAGTCAAAAACTATTTATGCTGAATGCATTAACACAGCCAACAAGATCGAAAAAATAAATACAAATGAAAAAAACAAATGTCAGACAAAACATGTTTAAATGTATTCTTTCTCTGACTATTCAAGTCATAAGTACCTCAAGTATTGTGAGGTACTATTGTCAGGTATTGTGAGACTATTAAAGGATTATCTTATCTAACTATTACTTACTGGTTGCATCCTTTTTGGGAACGGGTCGAGCAGGGATCTTGTGCCTCACAGGAAGATGGAGGAAGTTCTGGATCACTGAAGACTCAACCTTTGTGTCACTTTCTTCCTCCTCTCCTCCGTCCCAGTCGCTCACGCGATCAGACTCAGACTGGTGCTGAGGGAGATCATCTGGAACCCGGGCCTGTGGAGACCCCTGACTGGTCCAGCTGTGTCTGTCTTTAGCGGGTTCACGATAGGTTGGAGAATGAGGGAGGGGCCGGGGCCAAGAGGGGTGCCTGGGGTTGTGTGACTCGGGGTGACGGTTCAACTGAGGCTGGGATCGTTGGTGTGCCTGTGCATGAAGATACGGCTCAGTCTGGCTCGACTGGAGCTGCTCCTGCTGGATCGGGTACGGCTTTCTCTGGGCCGGGATCTGGATCTGTGACTGGGGATGGTTAGAGTCAGGCTGGGGCAGGTAATCTGTGGACCGGGGCTCAAGATTTGGGTACTGGACTTGTATCTGCTGATGAGGCTCTAGTTGAGGTCTTGACTTCTGGGTCTTAGAATGTTTAGGCTGGTTCGGTTTTGCCTGGTACTGATGAGGCTCTGGGTGGTTTCTGTTCTGCGCTGTGGACTGTGATTGATTATCAGTCTGTGAATAGCTGATACCTTCTGATCTGGGTTGGGTATCCAGGATCCTTCCAGGCCTCCCTCCTCTCGGTGTCTGGCTCTGAGGTGTGACGTAGGAGTCGTGGGACTCCCCCGTCCTCCACAGCCCTCTGGTTCTAACTCCTCCGTTCTGCTGCAGCGCCTCACCGAGCCGGCCCTCCAGCCGGGTCACACGCAGGGCCTGGTTCTTCAGGGACTCCTGCAACCCTTTCAGCCCGATGAGCAGCTCGTCGCGCTGGTCTTGCAGGGCAGCCAGCCTTTCGTCTTGGCTCTGGAGCTCCAGGGTGAGGTTGGACAAATCCTGACCGGAATCAGGCTTCTGTTTCTGGGTGTGTCGGCGGTTCTCCCTCGGGTTCCTCTCCATCAAAGCCAGACGACCCTCCATCCGTTTACTCTTCTTCTCCAGCCTCCTACTCCACTCTCTGGGAGAATAATCAACAGGAGAACACTTGTTGTTGGAAATACAGCATTTAAAATCAGGCCTGGTTTGTCATTTTGTCTCACTTGTGAAACTGGTTAATGTTTTAAAATTGTATAGATGTTTAACATCACACAGTATTTATGGAATCATTGAAATAATAAGTTTATGTCACACATTAAAATATTTTAACATATGGACACTTTTTGAAATATATTATATAGTTTCATTCCCCTTCACAGATACACCTATTTCTCTGTATATGAAAGATATTTGGTGATACATTTTATAATAAATGAAAAGCATTGATGGCTGATCAAATCTGAAAGTTATTGCAAATGCAGATTATTATGTCAACAGGTGAGATCTTCAAAAGTGCAAAAAATGTTGTTGCATTAGAGGAAATTAATCCAGTAAAACAATATTGTTGTAAAGCTGTTCTGTTCTCATTCCCCAGAAAGTAATAGATGCTAAAAGGAAAAGCAACTCACTTAACACTCAATTTCTTTACTTGAATCGATCCTGAACGTTTGAGCATATATCTCTTTAAGAAAATCTAATTCCTGTCATTTTATGCGCTGAAACTGGATTTACCTCAAAATAGCTTCTCTTCTCCAATCTGCTCTTTACTTTCGATGATGCCTTTACTTACCAAAAACAACCGGTAGGGATTTATAAATGTATCCACAGATATATTTACAGTCGACCCTTTATTAGTTATTTAGTGACCATTTGTGCCCGACCTCTGACCTGAGACCTTCTATCTCCTGCATTGTGCTCAGCTTGAAGTGTTGGAGGTCCTGTGACACGCTGTTACAGATGTCACTCAGGGCCTGAACACGTCTCTCCAGCCCCCCCGAGGAGTTTCTGTTCTGGTTCAGGGCCAACATGTCCAAGCGGGCCTGGGTCAGTGCCTGGAACTGTTGGAACTAACAAAGAAGAAATGTGTATTCACAAGTCTTTCTGCAGCTGTTTGGATTTGAAGGTCAGAAAAATACTAAATCAATCGTTGCTGCAAGAGTTTTTTCACCATTTCAGCTGCATACCCACAGTACTTTCACAAAATGAATTATATGTTATTAGCCATTTTGTTTTTGTGACAAAAGTGAAGAGGAGTAGGTCTACAGCAACAGTGAAGTCGAGGAGAAGGGATTGAAGTTAAAGCTTGTTGAGTTGTAAAACCTACATTTTATGCCTTTTTAGGCTAATTATTAATCATTGTCACAGACGTTACATCAAAATCACATTACAAAATACAGTTTAGGCTCAGGTAGGCAATTCATAATCAAGAAATATTATTTTATTTGTTGAAATTCTGTTGACATCCCGACAGCAATCAATAAATCAAATGCTCTGACTAAAGAAGAAAAGATATTGTATCTGTGGCTGTTGCAGGACTGTACTTAAGCTCCTTAACGCTCATTCATCACGAACTCAACACACAACGGAAAAAATACCAACAAATTAACAGCATAACAAACACATGAATGCAATACAAATTTCCATTATTTTGACGAATGTTGGCCATGCTTAATGCACACACACACACACACACAAAGTCTGATTCAAACCTGCTCGTTGAGTCGTCGTAGTTTCTGGGACACAGGATCGACTCCCTGCATCTTAACGGGCTGAGTTTGCAGCAGAAGCATGTGGACCAGGATCAGGGGCCAGCGGCCGGGCCTGAGGCGGCACATGGTGCAGTGTAGCTGGGATAGATGCAGCTGGGAGCCTGGGTCCCTGTCTGGATGTCTGGAGGTGAAGAGCAGAAGAGAGAAAGACATAGCGGAAAAGGGCTGGTCTTGATACACACTATAAACACACAATGAACACATACTCACGTACAATACACAAAAAGCACGCCCACAAGCTCGAACCAGACTTTCCATGTTCCACAACAATCATTGGGGACCTCAGAGGAAATGCAGATGGATAAAACAGGTACTCAGATTCTCTCTGCCTCTCTTTCTCTCTCTCCTACACAAAGAAAAGTAAACTTCTCTTTCTACAAACTGATGTCCAGTGTTTATTAAAATGTAGAATAGTAGATCACTAGTGCTGAGAATGATGTTTTTCTCCACCACAATCCCACTTTAAGTTTCTTTAACTGGATCTTCTACTGATAAAGATTTGATTCATTCTGTGCGACACATTATTACTGTTGGGTATCTATCAGCACAAGTAGAAAAGGTGGATACTTTTATTTGCATGTATGTGTAACGTGCTTATTGAGCAGTAAATGTCATGATGCATGTTGGAGAAGCAGGCTGTACTTTCCTCTTCCCCCTGACTCAATCATGGCTCCTTTCTTCTTCTTCTTCTTCTGCTTTTTCTCTGACCAACTCAATCCAGGAATCACACCGTTATCTCTTTCCTTCCGCTTTATGTTCATGATCTGGTTGCAACACTTTGGCTTCATTTGCCCCAAAAAGCAAACATGAATCTGGTGAGAAATAGTAAAAACTAGAATTTTGAAGCCAGGGCTGTAAATGTTTGAAATCCTAATATGATAAAATGCATTGTTCTGTGCTGTAATGGCTGTGGGATTTAAAATATTGTTTTTAATGGGATTCAATGGGGGCATTTTAGCCCTTAAGGGTCTCCCTGAAGCCGAGGTTGAACCCTTGACAATATGCACATCAAACGCTTTAACACAGCCAAAATGATTGCAAAATTTAAAATTAAAAAGCCAAAGAGTAAAAAGTACATTTCTAATAAATGATCTATTATGTTACAACAGTAACTGAGGGCAGCTTGTCCAAAATGTTCAATGATGCACACCAAAAATTCCAGTTCCATGTCACTTGTGAAAGACCAGGGTCAATGTGGTTTTCACTTTCTTTTTGACGACTGGACATGTGTTAGACTCCTCCTTGTTTCAGTCTGTCAGCCTGGAAAACCTGCAGCACACGCAGGTCCATCACTTGAAAAGTTGTAGATAGAGATAGATATTACTGTTTAAACAAAACAGTCTTTCTTTTGGTGATATTTCATTCCTGTGTGAGGCTCCTCTGTGTGTAACGTCAGGCTCCTGCTGCAGACATGGAAGAAGAGACTCCACTGCTGAACAGAAGACCAACATCGACTGAATCCAAGGTTGGAAACGTTTCACTTATTTTAATGGCTCTTAAAATCTCATCAACAGTGCATAGATTTACTTTATGATTGATTTAATATGAATTAAAAAGATAAATTCTCACTGTAGGGATTACAGTCTGACTAGTTTCACACTGATATTTGAGTCAGCCTTCATTTGATTCTTGGATTAGTCGATTGAAAGTTTGATGAAACGTGATTTATTTCAAGCATAAAAAGTTTGACATCAAAGTTGTGATTGGATCGTACTCTCTCTACTTTCTCATCGGACTATCATAAAACTATAAAACATAGCTCCTTCCATTAAAGTTGTGCTATGCAGCTAAAAAGAGAGAAAAAATGTGACACAATTCCCTAAAGTTCAACTAAAGGTTTCGCTACAAGCATCAGTACATTATTGGCATGTTGCAAGAAGCCAGTTGGATTTGTTGAGCTAGCAAGCTAGCTTGCTTTGTTAATAACGAGTTGGTACAAAATGAAATGTCAATGTAACACTAAGCAATTAGTTAACTAAGTTTTCCCCACTCGTTTCACCGAAATCACAAATGATGGTAACACTTATTTGAAAGAATTTGACAAAAAGTTTCTTTAGCGCTGTGGAGAGATAGCAAGCAAACAAAAAAACACACTTCCCTTCTGTGTGCTTGCAGACTTTACTTTTGGAATCTATTCTGAAAATAACATTTATTTTCATTTTAAAACAAGGGCATTTTTCAGTGGAAGCTGTGAGAGCCTAAACGTCTCTTTAACTTGAACACACTGACACTTTCAGTGTGCCTAGTTTAGCTCTGAAACATAGAATCCATATGTATGCAGCTCATCCTCTGAGTTTTAGCTTCCACATCCTTCCACCCCAGATCAATAACTCCAAACTGTTCCTGGCCGTCTTCTCTGCCGTCCTGGGGAACTTCAGCTTCGGTTACTCCCTGGTCTACTCGTCCCCGGTCCTGCCACAGCTCACGGGCCCCGATGCGGACCCTCGGCTCAGGATGGGCACGGAGCAGGCCGCCTGGTTCGGCTCCATCTACACGCTGGGCGCAGCGGCCGGCGGGCTCGGGGCCATGCTGCTGAACGACATGATTGGACGCAAGCTGAGCATCATGATGTCAGCAGTGCCGTCGACTATTGGGTCAGTCACAACATGAAAGTTCATTCACTCAAGTACTTCAGTACAGTTTTGTTGTACACGTACTTAAGTATTTCAATGTTATGCTACTACTTCTCCGACTCTTACTTTTTACTCCACTGTTGTTTCAATGCTGTTGTATTAATAGATGATCACGTTGTCTGTTTGTTTTAATAACTCCCATCTGTATATATGTGTGTCTTAGATACATGCTGCTGGGGGGGGCTGTCGACATATGGATGCTCCTTGTGGGCCGTTTCCTCACAGGCGTTGCGGGGGGGATGACCGCAGCATCCATTCCTGTAGGTTAACGTGGTTACAGACTTTTAAAAAACCTGTTTATGCAACTTCTCCTCTTGTTTTTAGGTCCCAATTACCAGTGTTTTTAATCAGAGTTTGATACGACAGTCCTGACAACAATCATGTCAATTGTCATGCTGTTTATTTGAGTGTTTTTTCATAATGCATCTGTTCATGTGACTCTATCTTTGTGTGTTTATGTCACAGGTTTACATCTCAGAGATCTCCCACAAAGCAGTGAGAGGAGCTTTGGGCTCCTGCCCTCAGATCACTGCTGTGTTTGGGGCGCTGGCGCTCTACGTCATGGGTAGGATGATACAAAACACCCTTGAAAATGCAGTGTAATGTTCAGTGGCCAAGCACCTTGCATTTCTGGGCATTTGCAGGTTTAGTGTTTTTCTTATTCTGTAGATAACACTGGGGCATGTTGTGGTATTTTAAGTGATGCATGCAAATTGTTCAGCTGTCTGAACATTTCCTGTTTGGCTTTCTCAACAATCACAGAGGCAAAAATCTATCAAAGACCAGAATGTATACGTGCTATCGTGATCTGAACATCTCGTGTGACGACGTTCAGGTCCGGTGGTGCCGTGGCGGTGGCTGGCAGTGGCGGGGGAGGTGCCAGCTTTGTTGATGGTTGTGCTGCTGGCGTTCATGCCCAGCTCCCCCAGGAGACTCCTCGCTCTGGGCAGAGAGCAGCAGGCTGAGAGGGCCCTCCGCTGGCTGAGGGGGAAACACTACGACACGCACATCGAGCTCAGCGCCATACAGGTGGGACACACACGGTCGTAAAGGTGCTAACATCATACTCACACATTGACTTCAGTTGTGTACATGCTAAAGTTAAAGAACTATTCCACTTTAGTTTTATTTAAATGAATGTGTATCTGTTTTTCTGCACAACGCAGCACAGCATCAACACGCAGGGTAAAGTCACATGGTCGCAGCTGGCCACACCCATCTACTACAAACCAATCCTCATCTCAGTGGTGATGCGTTTCCTGCAGCAGATGACGGGCATCACGCCCATCCTGGTCTACCTGGAGACCATCTTCTCCAAAAGCACCGTCTCCCTGCCGCCCAGGTTGGACATCTATTCTATTTATTATCAGTCTGTTAAGTCATCTTCTGTTGGTATTTCCTCTTGATTTTATCTTCATTTATCATGCAAATGTTGCTGTTAGCATTGATTGTCTGTAAATACTTCCCTTTTCTTCTTCTCTCTCAGTTATGACGCTGTCGTTGTGGGTGCGGTCCGCCTCTTTTCCGTTGCTGTGGCAGCCAGTTTAATGGACAAGGCGGGACGTAAAGCCCTGCTGTACACGTCGAGTCTGCTAATGTTCCTGTCCTCTCTGACTCTGACCATGATCTCCCACACCTCAGCTTTCCCTCCAGGCCCCGCCTCTCCTAATCTCACCATGAGTGTGGACTACAGCTCCCACAATGCCATTGGAAACACTTTGGATGTCAGCCCCCCGACCGCAGCAGGCCTCATCCCTCTCATCAGCACCATGGTGTTCATATTTGGTGAGTGTTACGTTGCAATGTCGCTCATCGTTTGGACGTAAAATTTGCTTCAATTATTTAAGACTCCAAGAGGATGAAGTGTAATAACTTTAGTTATCCTATGCAACTTCATCTCTTGCAACCATCAGGTCAAAGTTTCTTTGGTTTATGACGTCAGCAGACGCTAACTTTCTAACACGCTCAGCATGTTAGCATGCTAACAATAGCATTTAGCTCAAAGCATCGCTTTGTCTCAGCAGCCTCAGGCAGAAGCAAACTAGCACTTGTAAACAAACATTATATGCAGTAGATACAGTTAGCTTGTTTGCTGGGCAAAGATTTGATAACCTGTCAGGCTCGTATTTATTTAAGAAAGCACATGCTGTTTGCTAGACAATCACCTTTTGTCTTGCTCCAACAAGTCAAGACCCGTCATGTCCTCAGGTCATTTTGTTACACGTTGTTCTCGAAGCAACACCCATCTACTCATACGACTACACAATAGCTCCTTGGGTCATTCAGTTAAATTGGTTCCAATTATGTTGTCACGCCTTACTTAATTGGGAAAACGTTTCAAATGTCCCAGTGTGGTCATGTGACGCTACTGAGTATCAAGACTCTCACCTGTCCAAAATCAGAACCTAAGGTGAGAACAAATCGTTTTTGTGCCTTTTTTTGGGGTTAATTAAGGGAATAGTCAACACGGAGCATGGTGTGACCTTAACATTAACACTTTTCTACATCGACATCATCACCCGCTTTCATTCGACCTGACTGCTTTGTCACCGCGTGGTTGCTTGTCTCCTAGGATACGCCATGGGATGGGGCCCAATCACGTGGCTGCTGATGTCAGAGGTGTTGCCGCTGGTTGCCAGGGGCGTGGCCTCGGGTCTGTGCGTGACTGTCAGCTGGCTGACGGCCTTCATGATCACGCACGCCTTCACGCACCTGGTGGACAGGTACGGCCTGTACGTGCCCTACCTGTGTTTCACGGTGGTGTGTGTGCTCTGTCTGCTGTTCACCGCCGTGTGCGTCCCAGAGACTCGCGGACGCTCTCTGGAAGAGATCGAGAACTATTTCAGGACGGGGCGAACGTTCACCATCAACAGGAGTCAGTCCATCGCACAGGCAACCTGAAGATCACTTTGATCAAAAAGGAGTTACTCCCACGATATACCTCTGAAACAAGGCTACTGCACAGTGTTTATTTTGTATAAATATGTAATAATCAATATTAAAGGTCTAAGAGAGACGGTGTATGTTGTACACAGGACAACTAGAATAATGACTGACTCACAGAAGGACCACTGATTGTAAAAAGCAATTAACAATAGGTCAAGAAGTAGGTAATCATGTCACAATAATAAAGCACCAAACAACTATATGCTGTGTGAAGATATAGTGGAGTAATGTCTACCTGAGTAGAGAATGATACAATACTAACACACAATGTAACAACACACCTTTAAATACATCACAATATTTAATTTTACATTTACTGACAATGCTATATATTGTTTTTGTCCATGTTGTATTCATACATTTAACAGTAAAATATACACTTGAGTGCTGACATTTCACAAGTTACTGTGTTTGTAGTGAAAACAATCACGGCCAGTCTCTCTGTGTCAGGTTGGTTATTGGATTGATTGACTTCAAAACATCCGCTACAAAATACACAATACATGCAACTAAACAATAAATGCACTTTAAATGTTTATTAATCTTATCAGCTAACAGGTTGCCAGCTGTCTGGGGTTAAAAAAAACTGGTTCATCATCTCCTCTGTGCCAAAAAAAACAACAAAGAAGAGGAGAGGAAATGATGTGGACGGCACACACTGGTGGCTGAGCAGGCCAGGTCACATGCCACAGAGCTCTCTCATTGAGTCTGACTCACAGCCTCCTCATCCTCCTCGTCCTCCTCGCTCTAGCAGCATTCTTCTTCATGTGGCTCAATCACAGCAGTTATCTACTGTAGATTTCTGTTACTGAAGTAGACACAATAATTTACCAATACGAGTGCATAATATTCCAATTTAAAGGAGTGAGTGTGACCATTTATAGAATCAGTTTTGTGTTGACAACGAAATGTATAATACAGTATGTGATCCTGTAGGTATGTGTGTTGAAAGCTGCCTTGCTATCACACTAAATATCTTAATAACAAAATATCTTACTTTTTGTAAATAACGTATAGTAAAGAATGAAAGTAGATTTAAATAATACACAGTTAGAAATACTGATGGATAATATTATTGTCTCTACCAGCCTGAAAAAAACTAAAGTAAAACTGTGTACTTGCACATTAATATGAGATACCTTCCTCCAGACTCTCAAAGGCACGATCTACTAACAAGGGGTGGACAAAATACCCGGAACACAATGAGTTATAATGTTGTAATGAGTTCCCATTATACTACTTCTGTTTATTCTGTACACTGTTTGATTAAGTTTGATCAAGTAAAGGAGGAGACAACACAGGTTTCTGTGTGTGTGTGACTTTGATCTCTTTACCTTACTGAAGCGGTGTGTACATTGATGAAAGGCGAAAGAAAAGCTTTAGTACGACATAGGTGCAGGACTGTTTGGTTTGTAAAACCATTGTGCTCTTAGACAGCGGGCTACATACAATCTAACATAGCCTGCACAACGTATACCAACAGCAATTGTTCAGCTGTCTGCACAGAAAAAACCTTGTGTGAAGCAATAGTTAATGAGATGTGACATTTTATTGATGGGTGTTCTGTTACTGCTGCACCGTCACCACAAGTACTCATTCAATGCAATTGTCTCGGTAGAAGTTAGTCTTTCTAAAATATGTTTCCTGTAGAGATGCAATTTTCTTTACAGATTTAAAATGTAAAGTCTGACCTGCCAATTCCGATTTTGTTCCTGATTCCGATTTTCTTTTGAAGAACTATAATTAACTGCAAGGCTCAGCCGTCCTGCAATGTTACGAAAAGTAATTTCAACCGTCCAAAAGTAAACACTCTATTCTAAATGTAATCTTTTTACTTTGTTATTGTCGTCTTTAGTGGTTATTTGCATAGAAAACACACAATGAAATGATTCAGAAATTAATGATTTTTATTTGTAATTAAATACTTGTTTGGTAAACGTTTAAGTCATCGTTAGTGCTTGGAAGTTAGACATTTCCCTCTTGAATATCTATTTTATATTACTGTGAAAACATCTCCTTCAAACAACTATTTATTAAAGTTTCTCATCAATCTAATTTGTAAAAGATTACATTTGAACACATCATGTTAGTGTTATACTTTACCTTCCAAATACTAATTCTTACTGAGTAGAGCTTGAACGCATCATAATCAAGTCAGTGGAACCTCCGTTAACGTTAGCCGTTAGCTTATGAGAAGAACTCTGCTAGAGAGAGACTGTGATTAATCTGAGCAGCATTATGGGAATAAATTACAAAATAATAAGAATCTGATTAAGTTAGTTGATCCTCCACAGCCTATTTTGGACTTGAAGCTGTGATGAATTGTGAGCTTTAAGTTCTTAACTCACGCTGAAGAACTTCCACATTAACGACGTGTTGTGTGTGACGTTAATGTAAAACGGAGTGGTCTCGATCGGCAGCCAATCGATTGGTGCATCTCTAGTTTCCAGCTAAACAAGCTAGCCGCTATATTAGCGCTCTGGAGCTAAGCTACAGGCGTGGTTTAGCTGTGTGCGAAACAACTGTTAGTTCTAAAAAACAAAATGGCGGCTCTTAAAGCGGTTAGCATAGATGCTACAGTAGCATCTGTTACATCTGAACTGGAGAGTATTTCTTCATTGAGAGAAGAGCAAGAGCCTGGTGGGATGTTGTGTATTTAACTCTTTTCACTTGTAATCTCTGTAAAACTACTAGATTACAACAACACCAATAAAACAAACCTTTTATGAGACAAAACATTATTTTTTTGGCACTCTGCTGAGCTTTGTCCTTAACGTCTGGTAAATGAGCTCGTTAGACAGGAAGCGTTCCTGGAATAAATACTTTAAATAATACTTCATCAATCATAAACACACAACACCTGCTGCTATAGGTATGTTGCATTGGTAGGTATGCAGCTCTTAAGGTGTTTGGCCTGTAGCTGTGTGTGTGTGCGTGCGTGTGTGTGTGTGTGTGTGTGTGTGTGTGTGTGTGTGTGTGTGTGTGTGTGTGTGTGTGTCACACTGACATCAAATATGAATCTCATTTGTACTAGAATTTTCTTGGAAATCCCATGTGTCAGGTCAGAGGAAGAACAGGACAAACAGAGTAACTAAATATACTTTGCAGTGAAAACACTAAATGATTTACAGTCTTCAATATATTTTTGAGAAAGGGTTTTAGAAATCTGATTCACATTAAACTGAGCGCAATAACGACTTTATTGTTACACACAACACGTGTATGCATTCAAAATAAACAGGAGTCAAACTATGTTGTTGTCCTCCACATCAAAGGGTAAGACAACTAAAAGATAAACAGGTGAACAGACGGACAGACAGACAGATCGGATCAGAAGAAAGACAGATAAGCGTAGAGGTAGAAAGAGAAGCAGGAAGATTCAGACGTCAGTGACTCGCACAGCTGTTCGCTCAGTATCTTTATACCTGCTGAGTCAGAGGCTATTATTATCTTTCTGATTATAACTTCCTCCTCCCTCCTTCCTTCCTTCCATAATCAATGCTCATCTCCCTCCCTCCTCCCTCTCTCCATCACTCCCTCCTCCTCCACCTCACTGCCAGCTTCATGATCTTTATATAATAATATTAAAATGTGTTGATATGAGAGCGTCTTTAATATACGTTCATGACTTTCATTTGTAGTTTTGTTTTACCAAAGATAAAATTCTCTCCTCATCATTTTATGACTATTGATTTGGTCTCAGTCGACTAAGATTTCTTTTGATGATTAGTTGTTTTTTATGCTTTTTTCATGCTGAGCACATGTCTGGTAAACACAATATTCAAAGTGGAGAAACTCAGTTTTACAGATCTGTCGATTAAATCAACTAATCGTACGAGTGTTAGTCGACTAAGAAGTTCGTTGTTTGAGGACGGCCATGACTGTCATACCTAAAACGTGTTCCTCAAATCGAGCAATCTGATTGGTTCATAGCTGTGAAATAATAACCACATACCACGACTATGAATTTATTTGCATTTTCAGTATCACTGCGCGTCTGTGAGAAAATAAAAAGTAGACGAATGTGTCGTCATGGTTGCTGAGGGGATTTTTCTAACCAAAGGAAAAGGTTGTGACAAAGTTAGCTGCTGAAACGTGCAACACGATGGAAACATTTATTTATTCTATGGAGGAGCGGATTGAGCAGAGTAAAATCCACCTGCTATACGACATGCAGCTCTATAAAGAGGAGGCTCAACAACGCTGCCCAGAATATGCAAGCAAGCGCGAACGCGGCAGAAATACACCAACCACTGCCTCTGCAGCGCCACGATTCATAAACTACCTCATGAGAGAGATTGTGGCTTTGTGTGGCCACAAGTGTGTGAATCCTCTCTCCAGCGCTCGTGGAAACCAAAACTCTGGGATGGTAGAACGTGGGGCGACATCCTCACCACGCCAAGAAAATAAACCTCAAACAAACAAAAAAAAAGGCCAACCGAGAACAAGCAGCTAATAAAGTCATCCTACAATAAATGGCATCGTACAAATAACATAAATAAAGATCAATATAATACAAATCAATATAATTGCATATTGTTATGCGGATGATACTAAACACTAGTAAAGTAAACCAGATTATAATGTTCAATCTTTTATCAGAAATCTTTGATTTCATGGCTCCACTAGTTCAGCGTTCAGTTAGCATCTTAACTTTAGCAAACACTGAGCAACTCAAAGAAACATGAATTCTATTTAGTCACATTTTCTCCTGTCAAGGACCAGTTTCTTATTGGCACATAAATAAATAAGAATACATTATTTGTTCCCCTGCTTGCTTATTCACTTGATAAACTGAGCCGTGACTGAACTACGGGTTGTTCTAGGACAGTAAGAAAGAAAGGAATCATTGATAATCTATCAGGCTCCCCGGGGCTGTGCTCCAAGCTTCACACTACATTGTTTAAATACCTTTTAAATCAGAGGGTGACATTCTTTCTGAGATAAAATGCTGAAATTGATGAATACCTTGAATAGTTAAAGAATGATGGATGAAGAGATATCGCCGTCCCAACCCGAGGCGTCGTCTCAGAGGTTTAGCACTCTCGCCCTCCAGTTCCCCCTCAGGAGAACACGGTTAGCTCAGTCAGCACTGTTTAAACGTTTTTAACACCGTTCGCTGCAAGCCGTCACCATGTTGAGAGCCACATGGAGGCAATCCCTCAATCATAGATATGCTCTGAATTTTGAATTTAGCAACTCTAAACAGGTCTCTTTTTTTGCAGTTTTCATACTGATTACTATTTTTTTTCTATACAAGTATGATTTCAATTTAATAATATTTGACCTATGGTTGCTGCTGGTCTCGCTTCACTTATGGTTTCAAAAGTGCTAAATGCAAAAAGCTCAATATTATTACTATTATCTTTTAATTGGTTATAAACTCAGTAGAACCAACTAAAATGTAATTCTGCGTGTCTTCTCTTTTCAACAAATAATTGGGTATGAAAAATGTATGAATTATTGTTCTTAGGATTTGCATAAGTATCAGCATTAACGAGTCACAGCTATCATGTCCCAGTTTATACAAAACTTCATAACACACACACACCTCAGTCATTTTACAAAACGCTGTAGGGATTAGTCTAATCTCTGGAATGTTGTTCATCAGGCCCATCGAAACACACAAACACACACTCACACCACCTCACCCAGTTGACATCATGAGCGGAGGAAACACCCCACACTCACCTACACACACACACACACACACACACACCTTGACTACTGTAGATTCTCCAACTGAGTTGTTTTGGGGTGAAGGAAAATTGGGAAAGACGATGTATGCATTGGATCATTATTATTAAAGAAAGAATGAAAACCCTCGTGTTTTTGAACGTGCACTCATGCAGCATAGGTCTGTAATGATAAAAGGTCAGTCAGGCTGATGCTGTCTGCCTTTAGAAACAGGCTCTGGGCTGGAATAGATTGATTATGATGAAAATCATAATTCATTACAATTATTTACCAGCCTCCCTCTATATACATGTGAAGGTGTGTTTAGGCAAGGCCCTCAACCTGAAGCTGTACTCTGTCACCCAGTGACCAACAGTAGAAGAATGTGGTTCAACTGGCCTGCTCCCAGCTGACTGAGAGAAAATGCAAACATGGCCCCGACGGTTTGAGCTGAAATTTAATGACGTTAACAAAAATAAAAAGAACCTCAGGCAGGTCTGATTATTCCAAATAAACCTAAACGTGTCATGTTCTCTGCAAAAAAGGCAACCAAAAGCCGTATTTTGGCATCAATCATTGCATTGTGTGTAGTTTAAATAGCCAAACCTCTCAACGCTGAATCATTCACCACCTCCTTATAGCCGGCTGTCTATCATCGGCAAACTATGTCGTGGGATTAGTTGAATTTTCACATACGTACATGTACGTCTTTTGTGTGGCCATGTGTATCTGACTTACTTCTATAATGTTTGTTTGCAGCACCATCATAAAGGAACGTTTTCATTTAAAGGACCACGGCAGCCTTTAAGGAATTCTCTGATATTTTGGGAAATACACAAGCTTTTTAATTAATGGAGAGTTACTATGTATGAGGAGATAGATATCCATCTAGATCCATCCCCTAGTAGAGTGCAGGGGCAGAGGGTTGTGTAGTTGAATATGTATATATATATATAAAATATATAAGCCTGCGCACTCATTGATTCTTTATCTGACTGAGGTTGGTGCAACTTAGAATCTCCGGCCCCGACCATGACTCCGAAATATTAGTAGCATAGCTGTGCTACGTATCGATAAAGCCGCGTTGCTCTCCGTGGTGCTGAAGTAGCAGACGGATTCGTAAATGCGACTAAAAGAGTCGGCGGGTAGCTAGTCGAGGTTAAACGTTAACGCTGTTAAAAATGCCGCGCTATTTCTTGTCTGGGACCATTTCATTCCTAAAAAACAAACTGTTAACAAACAACAAACTGTATATCGTGTTAATTATTGCGCTTCAGAGGTGCATGTAGGAGGACTTTGATAACCGAGAAAGGCTAGCTGTTTCTCACTGTTTCCAGTCTTTATGCTAAGCTAAGCTAACCTGTTGCTATCCTTATATTTTGCAGATATGAGATTTGCATCAATCTTCTAATATAATTATCCGCAAGAAAGTGAATAAGCATATACATTTTTCTTAAAAAAAGAGAAATTTCGTTGCGTGATCAGAGTACGACACAGGCTTCACTTTGTTTTACTGTATACAGGAGAGACAGTCACGTAATGCTTCACAAAATCATACATAACAGCTCAAACGTCTTTGTAGACGGAGGCTCTGGGACAAAATCTTAATTTGAATGTTTGGTTAAATGTGTTTCTGTTCTGGAAGTTGGAAGGAAGAAGTTCTGGCAACCTTTGACCCAACATCACCCAACCCAGCACTCCAGCTGAGGCTTCACCTGGGCTTTCCATACACTACATGCACACAGATGTGTGTGGTAATGCTCAGATTCCTCAGGTTCTTGACATTTTTGTGGGGAAAATTGTAAAAGAAATGTAACTGTATGTTCACACATGTAAAATTGTGTCACTCAAACGTTGCTGGCGAGCTTCCGGTCACATTCCAGGTCAGAAACTATGATCGCTCGGAGTCTGTGTGTCAGGTCGTCAGGAGGGAAACTGGTTATTCTCACTAGAGAGTGACACAATCACACACACACATACACCCTCAATAATCTCCCAGGAACAAAGAGCATGAGAAGACGACCAGTTCAGCAATTCAAAGTTACACCTAAACCACTGAGTGACTCATTAGCGCAGCACATTTGGTCTTTGTCAGTGAGGGCGGGGCAGTGGGCGTGTCCGGGGGGAGGGGCTTGTATAGGTACAGGTGAGACAGGTGGACGTCCCCGCTACAATCAGTCTGGACTCATCAGCAGCAGCTGACACACATCTCTGCTTATAGACTGCAAAAACCCCCACAGAGGTAAGACCAGATAATATGGGATGTACGGAGAAGAGGACTTGATTGAATGGATTCAGATCTGGTGTTTCTTGAGTTTACATTGAACGCTCAGGCAGGAAAGGATTGGTAGTTATTAGAAAGACATGAAGAAAAACAGAACAGATTATTCACCTTGAGCTTTTAATCTCACATTAAATTACTGTTAATGAATCTGTTGTGACCTTAATCAGCCAACTGGTTCTATGGGTTCCAGCTCAGGCTTGCAGGAACATTTTCAGACAGGAAGTCATTTTGATTTTGATGCTTATTCTTTTTTTTCACTTTTGTTGTGGTTTGCCTCCTCTTGTCCTCGTGTTAATCCTTTGTATTTGTTTGGTATGTGAGGCTGTGAGCAGTACGTACATGGGTGTAGCCTGGAGGACATGCAGCTCTTGTTCAGTGGCTTAGACAGAAAGTAAATGAGCCACTCGGATTAACTACTATTAGGATCTGTTTAGCTCCTGGTACATATATACATATATACGCGTATATATGTATATATGTATCTATTCTTTCCTGCTGCAGACAGTAACACTATACTTTTTATAAGACAAGGGGACTTCAGTGGAATCGTGTGACAAACACTAACAGGGATTTTAGATGTTACTGTAACTGACTTTAGTAGTAACTGTGGTAGTAACAGTAGTTCTGGCAGTAGTAGAATGAGAAGGATAACATATGGTTTAATTAACTACTTCATGGTTTGTTTGATGCCATTGGATTCTCTGATTGTGTAACGCTGAATATCAAACCAATGACGCACGACTGCATGAGACGCAGTAGTGTCTTAAAGAGCTGGTTGGTTTCATATGAAACAAACTGAAGTCAACTTCAGGAACCTATAGAGGCAAAGCAGCAGGCCGGCGTCGAATGAAGAAAGACATATCGTACTTCAACACACTGAGATCTGACTGAATCTAATACTTGACTGACTTTTGTTTGATCTATTAATTTGACGAGTCATTCAAGTGTCCATGGAGATTTTGAGAAAAGGGCAAAATATGTTCTTTTTCCTAAATGAATTATATATATATATAATTAATTATATATATATATATATATATATATATATATATATATACCAAATTAATTATATATATACCAAATTAATTTAGGAAAAAGAACATCAACATACACTTGAATTACTTGTCAAATTAATAGATCAAACAAAAGTCAGTCAAGTATTATATATATATATATATATATATATATATATATATATATGTATGTAAGCTTGATAAACTGTCCTGTATTGTGGGTTGAACTGTGTGTTTTGGGGTCAAATCAGAACAAGGGTCAGACTGTAAATCCGAGACTCGACTTTGATTGAACTCTGGAGCTCTGAATGAGTTAAACTTAATCTCCTCCAGCTGTTGGATTAACTCCACCTCTCTGAAGTGATTGATGGGTAATTTCCACTCCTTTGGCAGCTGATAATTAAAAATGCATCATAAGAGTACAAACAGAGAGAGAGAGAGAGAGAGAGAGTCAGGTTTGACCAGCACAGGTGTCACATACAGTCAGGCCACACCTTCATCTCAGATGCGTCTCAGGGTGTCAACGTGTCTGAATGAAGAGTCGTCCTGTTTAGCATCAGAAAGACCGAGTTTCACCCGACTCAGCATCGCTGATCGGCTCTCTGGGAAGCTCATCCCCTTGCTTTGATTTTTCTTTTATGCTTTTTCTTTAGTTTGTCACCCAGGATGGATGGGGGGTTTTTGCTTCATTACTTTTCTCGATCGGTGTCACCCAATTCTTCCTCTGCTAATTTACGCCCAGACACCTGCCTCCGTAGGAAGCCCCCACCGCCGGAGCTGACGTCACGTGGCCGCGTCCTCTCTCTCTCACAGACGATGTATTGTTTGATCGGCATACTGTGACTTTCCCCCTTTGTCACTTTAAAGTATCTCTGCAATGTGGGCAGATGGATTTTTCAGAAGCCGCACCCAGTCGTGTCCGCCTCCATCAGCAGCCTTCTGTCGCCTCTGAGGACAGAAACAGCAGCACAGTGGTCCTACTCATTACATTCAGCACTTTGTTTCACATCAGTTTCATGGTGATAGAAGCACTGTTGTGACTGACTTTACACTATTTTACTATCATACTTTAAGTCTCTTTTTCTCAAAAGGATCTTGAATGCATCATGACTGCTGCAGCCACTCGGCAGGGCTTCTCTTTGCATAATTATCTTCTCACTCATTGAGATGGAAAACATGTCAATCCATCATAAACAAAAACTGGAAACCAACTATTTCCTTGTGCATCATGAAACCAACACACCCAAACTTTCCAATTAATGTTGTTCTTGTAGAACAATGGAACGCAGCCAAAGAGTCAAAGAGCAACTCGGCCAGTTATTCGAGACCAGTTCTTCCACCATGACAATCAGTTTTTACCAAAGCTCCTTCATCAAAACAGATCTAGAATCGCGCTGGAAGGAATAAGTTGTGCAGATTCATTCAAATTGACTTCTTTGAGGGGTGTCCCTAATTTTCGTGTGAAATTCAGTCATCACTTTTTAAAAGAAAGCTGTCAACACGGTGTCAGGTTGTTGTTGTTTTTCCCCCAGATGAGCTCAATCAACAGATTTCAGATAGATTTGTGCGCAGCAACAGTGACACACCCTCGGTCTGTGACACACAGAGAAGCATGCAGCCCGGTCGCATTCCTGCACCAACATATGGGTGTATACCGACGACCGGTTTGTGTGTGTGTGTGTGTGTGTGTGTGTGTGTGTGTGTGTGTGTGTGTGTGTGTGTGTAGGTGTGTGTGTGTGTGTGTGTGTGTGTGTGTGTGTGTGTGAGTGTGTGTGTGTGATTGTGTGTTTGGGTCATTCGGCAACATCCAGGTCTGAAAAGTGAAGCTACAGTAGAAGTGCCTTAAAGCTGCATTCTCTCTAGTGTCCAGCAGGGGGCGACTCCTCTGGTTGTATAGAAGTCTATGAGAAAATGACTCTACTTCTCTCTTGATTTATTACCTCAGTAAACATTGTAAACATGAGTTTATGGTCTCAATCTCTAGTTTCAAGTCTTCTTCAGTACAGCATGATGTTCATTTAGTAAAAAATAAAGCAGGGTGTGCTTTAGGGCGGGGCTACACAGTGATTGACAGGTTGCTGGACGTTGTCCAATCTTAGAACTTGAATCCTTTCACAGTGTTTTCAGTTCATGAAAGCCTTAAAAATGTTTTCTTCTGTGTTGCACTTAGCTCAGCCCTTTCGTGTCATTTCTGGTTGCAAAAAAACAAGATAGCCAAAATACCAAACTCGAGGCTTTAAATCCGTAGTTCAGTGACGGTGACTACGTCCACTTCTTATATACAGTCTTTGATGCGAGATAAAGGTCAGTTAGTGTGTTTGTGTGTGTCAGAGAGAGAGACACTGAGCGGCATACAGAGAGGATGTTGATGGTGTGTGTTTCCGTGTTAAAATAAATGCTAAGCCACGCTAGCGAGTGTTTTTATGTTTGTTTGTATGGAGAGTAGAGACGCTATGAGAAAAGGAGGACAAAAGACGAAGAGAGAAATGTAGCGATGAAGAGTCGTGTCTATGTTTTAGCAGGTTTTTCCTGTGTGGCATCATTATATTAATCTGGTCATGTGACTTTTGTTTTTCTGCGGCCCTAAAAACCAGCAGAGCAGCTGTTTGATTGTGACCAACAGAGGAACAGCCCGTTTACAGTGTGAAGTTATTGATCTGTTGAATACGTATACATCGTTAAATAATGAATTATATCTTACTTACTCAAATCTACACAGTGCTACAGTCGTGAGATTCCATCAAAACTATTTAGTTTCTCTTCAAAATCACAAAATTAAATAACTTTCAAGCTCTGAATAGACAATACACAAGGATTCACAGTAAACAATGCAGCATGAATATGAACCGTATTAAACAGTGTCAATCGGTTTTCCCTCCACTGATTCGTTTGACACACAATGCTCATGCGAATATACGATATATTACAGACAATATTACAATATCACAGTCAGATGATGCATCATCATCTAAATATTACAAATAAACTGACAAAGAGGCAACAAAAAGCGACCACGCTCGTCGGCCACGACCCTCGGGCTGGGCGATAATTCAATATGATGATTTATGGTCTTTCATTGAAGTCATATCGTGATGAAATCATATTTTCATGTTAACATGATACACAATTAAGTCTTCTAAATTGATAATAACAATTACACTAACTCAAATATCTCAGAAAACTGAATTGAAGTCAGTTTATAGGAATCTGATGACTTTTTTATACTTTTTCTCTACAATTTCGCTTGAAACTGTGATGTTCAGTAGTACTACAGTTCTTATTAAAATGAGAAAAAAATACTTTTTATTTGTCAAGTATTCAGTTCTAACAGGAGTAAACAACAATAGGCTTTACCATGTGGTTATACAGACTAACATCTATTTATTGAATTACCAGAAAACATGTCATATCCTGACGTATATCGTTGATGGAGATATGAAATGATTTGTATCGTGATAGAATATTTTGGACGTATCGCCCAGCCCGACATGACCGTCCCGCCCAGACGTTTCCCTTCAGGGACATGAAGAAGAAACATCCACACAAAGCAGGACAGAAACTCTGAGTCGACATAAATATGTCAGAAAGAGACGTTTTCTGACTTTGGGTCCATCCGGTGGCAGAAAGCAGCATCACATTTGTCTCATGAGGAGACAATATTAAAAGGAGTAATATCACAGTACTGATGAAGATCTTAGCATGTTTCAAAGGGTATCTGTGTATTCTTCTTCACTGCTGATGAAGAGGAGCACCGCTTGTAACAGTATTTTTTATATCTACGCTCTCTCTCTCTCTTTGCAGCACAATGAGTGCAGACGGAAAGAAAGAACCTCCTCCCTACATCATACCAGGTAAACCTGAACACACCATGCTCACTCACACACACACACACACACACACACACACACACACACACACACACACACACACACACACACACACACACACACACACACACACACACACACACACACACACACACACACACCATCATCATCTTCATCATCAGACTGGCCCATTAACTCGTGTGTCTCTTTCCTCCTCTACTTGTCCAGTTCAAGGCCAGGGTCCGGCGGATGTGGTGGTTTATCACACCCACACTCCCTTCAACCCCAACTCAAGCCAAAATGAGACCGCCGCTAACGTCTCGCCAGGTAACCTCACACCTGACGACACACTTCCTGGAAACGCACGTCAAGAGTTTTTACCTGCAATGTACACAAGCACACAGTGAATTAACGTTGCTGTTTTCTTCTTCTCCTGTCTCTCCTCTGTCTGACCCTCCTTCCTCTCTCCTCTCCTCTCCTCTCCTCTTCCTCCCTCAGTGTACACCAGCGGAGGAGGAGTACCCGAGACTGGAGATGGCAAGAGGAGGTTTGTGAGCTACGACGGCGGGCTGGGGAATGAGCCCGGCATGACGACCTGCACCTCCTGCCAGCAGCAGGTCATGACCAACGTCACCTACAAAGCAGGGACCTACGCCTGGCTGATGTGCTTACTCTTCATCTGCTGCGGGTGAGCGAGCGCTTATTTGGGACGGCCACGTTAACACATCAACACCCTGCAGACCGCCTCACACGACATCAGAGCTGTGAACATTATTTTTATTATAAGGGTCAGAAGAGGGCGAAACATATTTGTATTTACTTTTAATAAACATTTAGTAAACATTTCAATCATTCCTTGGGAGATTTAATGCAAACATTCATGTTCAAAGGACAACCACCCCCTCTCTGCACCAGGACTGAACAAAAAACTGAACAAATGATCAACACTGTAAATGTTTGCAAACACTAACTGTGTCTGTGTTTGTGTGTGTGTGTGTGTTGCAGATTAGTCCTGTGCTGCTGCCTGATTCCCTTCTTCATGAAAAAATTCAAGGATGCGTACCACACATGCCCCCGCTGCAACAGAGTGCTGCACGTTGAAAAGAAAAAATGCTGTAAATGATGAATATGATGAAGGACATGGACCCATAGAAATAAGAAATAACACCCCGTTACCTTTGTAATGCAGCTTATTTCTATGGAAGCAGAAATGAAACATCATATTATCAGCAAACAGACTGGGAGTCTTTGTGTTGTCAGAGCTTGAATATCATGTACTCACTTTTTGTTTTAAAGCTCTGTTAAGGTAAATTAACCTATTTGTGCCCAAACACTCGGCTATATTTAGTACGATATGGAGAATGTGTTATGATTGGTTTAAAGTCTTGAAATCTGGTACGTAAATACTTTGGGAAAGTATCCAACATACAACTTTGATTTTTTTAGAAAAATCATTTGTCAAAGTCAGGATTTTATTTTAAGAATGAAGGAAACGTTAACATTCTTTGTTAAATGTTTTCCATATGAATTTTTTATACGATGCATATTTGTGCACATCTTTGAAATTAATCATGTTATGAATTCAGATACCAAACAGTTCATTATGCTCCTCGTAGTTTCTGAGATTAAGCCATTTTCTGTTCTCTTTGGGCACATGGACGAAAGTTTTCTCCCAAAATCTAATGCAATATGTAGAAACAAACAGTCGTCACATGTGCCCAAAGACTAGATTTAGTAAAAACTCACTTTTTAGCAAAACGGTTTGACCGCTTTTGAAAGATTTTGTGCTTAAAGGAAGCCCAGAAAACACTAAATTACAGTTGTGGGCACAAATGGGTTAAGCACACCCCCATGCACTTTTTCAGAGCCGTTTTCAGCAGAAAAAAACAAAAAAAACCCTCTATCATCCTTATCTGAAACTTCTGCATACATGATGTCGTTGAAATGAAGGCTTGTATATACACTTTATCAAATACTTTATGTTTCAAGGGATTGTGCATTTGATTTTACAGTTAGAGTCCCACATGAGTTGAACATTGATGGAATGGTACTTCTCTCATCCTGGAGCGAACTGAAACAATAATTCAGGCCGTGACTTTGACTCCGCCCCCGTCCCACACAAACCACTGATTTAGGCTAATCATATCTGTTGATGTAACGGGTGTAACAGATTTCTATCACGCTTTCTTTGTTAAATTACAACAAACGTTCATTCATCCGTGTCCGTACTTTCAGTTCGTTTACATTCAGTGAAATGAAACATCAAAGCTACAACTTGCCCAAATGATTGTGTGTGTGTACTCCTTTACACTGAGTATTGTGTATATATAACCGAAAGCTAAACTTGTATTACTTGTGTCATCGATTGTGTGTAAAGTCCTACTGATAATCTCATAAATAAAGCACATATTCACCTGAAAGCAAAGCTTTGTGCTATCGTACCTGAAGTGCTTCCTTCAACCAGTGGCTATTTCTTTGTTCTTTTTTAAATTAATTTTCTTCATGTGCTGTAAAGTGATTACAAAACAAGTGCCGACAAGTACGTGAACTCACAAACAGCAGACGACAAAAACAAAAGGGGACAAAAGCAATCGGAGGAGTTCAACACAGTTTCAGATGTTTACATGTAGTGTGCGTGTGTGCGTGCGTGCGTGTGTGTGTGTGTATGCGTATGTGTGTTCTCTAATATGTGTTAAGGATGTTGGGTGAGTGAGGGGCATTGAATATATATATATACACATACATATATCTACACATAAATGTATTGTACATATTCACAAATATCCCCATATTTATACACACACACACACACACACACACACGCACACATTTACATTAAAAAGGGAGCAAGAGAGGAGGAAAGAAAGAATAAATATATTATACTAATGCCAATTGAAGTACATAAATATAAGATGAACCCAAATAAATAACTGAATAAAATATTTCTTTAAATGGATATCATGTATACGTGTGTGTGTGTAATCAAAATAATAACCTTTTTAAAGTATTTCTTTATAATCTAGAGACAAAAGACAATAATGTTGATATTGTAGCTGAGGCTACACTAAGACCCAACATCAACATCAACATCAACAGCAACATCAACAGCAACATCAACAGCAAATCTGAATTTCTGGTCAAATTTGGCACCAGAAAAATATTCCATATTTGAGGAACAACAATATCTTACATGTAAATGTTTATGTTATATTCTTATCATGCAACTTGCTTTCTTAAAATTCCAATCGTTCATTAGCGTACCAGTTGGCCACATTCATATATTAGTGTACTAGTAACATGTTATAGTGTAGTATATGCTCATGGTGTTTGTCATGTGTTACGTTACTGGAAAAGACAACAGTCTATTTTTTCACTAGTTGAAGCTTCATCACCAATAATCCTGAACGAGTCTGTTGGCCAACAAATAAAGTGACACAGGAACGCTTGTACATTCTCCCTGAGGGTGGAAAATGATTTACATGTTGTAGAGGGAGACAGAAGGATCAGCAGAGAGTCTGTGAGTGAGGGCGGGGCTCGGGGGAGGGGCTTGTAGAGGCACAGGTGAGACAGGTGAGACAGGTGGACGTCCCCCCTACAATCGGCATCATCTCTGCATGCAAGACTGCAACACCCTCGCCGAGGTAAGAAAAGATAATATGGGATGTATGGAAAAAAGAGGACTTTGTGTTACAAAATATATTCAACGTGCATGAAAGGATCTGTAGTTATTAGAAAGTCGAGACAGACGAAGAAAAGCAGAATGTATTTGTTTGGTATGTGAGGCAGTGAGCAGTATACATACACGGTAACAAGTGGAAACAATCAGGGGCCAAGGTGGGAAACACAACAACACAAGTGCAGGAAGTGAAGTGTATTTGAAACATGAGCTGTGTTGCAAACACTATTTTTATTTTGTACTTTTAGTACAGCCGCCCTCGCAAAGTATGTGCTGTTGCATGTGGCGTGCATTCAATTGGGGCATACCACTTCCTCATAACATGGCACCTGTTGTGAAGGTGGGTAGGAATAGCCAGAAAAGCCTGCTGGCTTGCATACTGCAAAACGCGACCGCATGTAGTACCCTGGTATTTTTGGCATAATGCATTTGAAGTACTATGTGATGGGACATACATCTTTTTTTCTGGCATACTTAATAGTGTGGTAGTTTGGGTATTTGAATGCACAGAATAGACACAGGTGAGTACACTAAAATAATGACCATACACTACAAATGCAAAATGGTCAAAACAAAGCAAGTTCTTTCAAACAACCACATGACACTGTACTCAGTGTGTGTGTGTGTGTTTTGCAGGCTGCTAGCGTGCGTGGTTCCCATGCTCCTGCTACTAATTCCTTTATACGTGAAAGACTTCAAAGATGTGCACCACACGTGCCCCCTCTGCTGCAGAGAGCTGCACATTGACAAGAAACGATGCTGTCAATGCTGAACATGAGGGCAGAACGGGACCCGAGCAAATATGAAATAACATCCCGTTACCTCTGTCTTGTCATTTACACCATTTTTTTAAATGGCGAATTAAATGGTGAGTTAAATGAAGCACACCCTGTGCACTATTTGGGGCATGTTTTATTTTTTCCCCATGTCAGCAAGACCTTTTTTTCAGAAACATCTGCATACATTATGTTGTTAAAATGAATGTAAATACACTTTTAAATACTTTATGTTTCCAGGTATTCTTCATGTTTCCATTTGACCAGCACCTAAAACTAGCCAGTACATTTAAACCTGAGCAGAAACTTGAATATCTGCTCATCTGCAGTTATTGCACAGTACACTTGTGTTGGCATTATCTTTGATTAATCAGACATCGAACACTGCAGAATAAATGAAAACAATGTGGCTTATTTGTATTATATATATGTTGTCAGCCTTGAAACTACTTATAACTCTTGAGGGATGATGGTTAATCTGAGTGAGCATGACGCTCAAAGAAACAAAGATTTGTCACGTGAATTCATAACAAAAGAACATTAAAACCACGTTATGTGTTGAGGGAGCCAAGATGTTCTTAAAATAAAATGTGACAAATTGTTTGAATATTCTTTACTGCGCTGAACTAATATCAAGATGTATTTTACTGAGAAATATCTTTTATGTTTTATCTTGTTTAAAAAAAATCTGTCTACTTCCCTAAATAATAACTATGTATGTTTGTGTGTGAAACTGGAGATGCTTTGACTTCTGTTATTTACTATTATGAACTGTTTTATAACATTATTTCTCTAATAAAAGTAGATTATATTCTGTATCTGTTGTGTGTTTATTATCTTGACCTCACATCACACAACCTCCCTCATTTGAATCTTTACTTTTCAAGACAACGTGGTCGAGAAGTTCTTAACGATATAAAGAAAAAGAAGCGGTGATATGTTTAGCCAAGCAAGAAGCTAAATGGATGCTAATGTTGGTCTGTTTGTAGATTGAGTAACTGAAACATCAACAATTACTGGATGAATTGTCATGATTAAACCTTTAGTGATCCGTTGATCTTTCATCATCATCATCGGGTCAAGGTTTGAATTTGTCCAGTACTTTGGTTTATGACCAAAAAACAGCTAAACAGCATGTTAGCATCTCGTTGAATCTTGGGAGATTTTCTATGAACATAAACATCTGTTAGGTTACTATATTGCTGATGGAGGGATGTTTGAGTTTATGGTAGGGCAATATTTATGTATTTGCAGTGATAAGAACTGGGAATTTGTGGCGACATTCCTGAGGAAAAATGCATTTTTCTCTGTTGAATACACCCGAAAAAAATGGAGCTACACACACACTTTAAAAAAAAACTTGAAGCTTGTGTATGAACGAGGCTCCAGACTGCTGAACTCTAAGCACAATAATCATCGTTTTAAATGAATTCTACATGAAGCAGGACTGAAATCTTAAGCTTCGTGTCTTCCTTTATGAAGCATGCGGTCTGGCTCTGAAGTTTGTGAAAACATGTTCCGCATTTAATTTTAGAAGAAAACTCAGCCATCCAAAAGGTACGCGTTTTAGGTCAAAGGCAACTTTAAATATTAGAGTTTGAAAAATACTGCTCGTTGCGTTTTTAGCCACGAGTTGAGACTAGATGAGAAGATTCTCCAACTCGCCACCCAAAAAGCAAACGAGTGCATTTCCCAAAGTGTCGACCTGCTTCCTTTAAAGTGTTTCAGGTCAAACCTGGTGTGGACAAGCAGCAGAATGGTGTTTTTTGTTTTTATAGAAAATTTTATTCAACATACATTTTCCAGCAAAAAGGCAATATACAGGAATAGTTGTCGTACACTGCTGCTACACTGAGGATTTTAAACTGGAAAAGATCAAATTAAGGTGTGATTCTGCAAGTTATCTTTGAACTGCACTTTTTAACAAGACAAAACCAATGCAGTTAGTTTTGAAAAGAAAAAAGAAATCCAAATGTAACAGAAAAAAATCGTCAATGGTACATCAGGAACGCAAAAAAAAGAAAACCCTACACACAAGAAATATGAACACCTGGCTCCTTCTGTACCCAACAACAAAGGCGTGTTTCTCTTTAATTTTACACGTTCATATTTTTAAATATACAATTCTTAAATGTTGTCTTTACAGAGCCAGCTATGCACTATTAGGGGAGCATTCCATCTGTGCTTTAAAAAGAAACAAAAGAAAAATGAATTCATCGGGATTAAAGTGTTTCTTACAATGCTGGTTTTGTCTCTACAGTCTTCAAACCAGCGGGCTCAAAGTGTCTGCAGCTCTCTAGCAAGCACAGCGCAGTTACTGCTCCCAACCACCTGGAGGCGACAGCTTCAATCAAGAGAGAAGATGACGAAGCTCGTGTGTGTGTGTGTGTTTAGAGGAGGAATGACTGAGTAGGACATTAAACCCCCCTGAAAAACAAAAGGAAGAGAAAGTCAAAGGGGGGGTAATGTCTTTGCATGTGAGCGAATGTGTGTGTTCCTTTAAAGTCACGGAGCAACTCAAAACCACAACCAGAATGTACATTTGTCCGTCCTGAGAAACCTCTGACATTAAGTGCCTACGTGCAAGATGAAATACAGACAAATATCCTCCTTATTTTTTTTCCCCATTTATTTTTAAACAGATGCTGTGGATTGTTATTTTTATTATACAAGATCTGCAGAAAGAGACAAAAAGAAAAAAAAAATGAATTCAGTTTTCCTCCAAACTAAAGTGAGAAAGAATTGCGCATAAACTCGGAAATACTTGCTTTGTTGCACTAAAAAGGATTGGAGGAAAGAAAATCTAAAGAACCACATCGGGGTAACTAGTGAGCCTCGGGATAGACGCAGAGAATGACCGCCGGGCCCTCTCCCGCGTTTCTGTCAGTTAGTCCTCAAACATCCTTCCATCAAACTCTCCACACAGCAGTACGACGCCTCTCCACACAACTCTATTTAAAAACCCCAAAAAGAATCGGAAGGGGGAAAACAAGCTGGTGTGTGCTGGGAGAAGGAAACAAAAACTAAGTCTAGAAGTTCATATATATATATATATATTTGTGTATATATATATATATATAATAGTTATATTTATACTGTGTCCCACCTCCTCTCCACGCTCCCCTCTCATCTTATTTTATATTAAAATCCAATTCCACTTCCAGACAGGCAACCAAAAAAAAAAAAAAAACAGGCAGTCAAAGAGAAGTTAGAAAAAAATAACAAAAAAACAACCGAACAGCCTCAAACATGGAGGGAGACGATTCAAAAAGAAAATAAACAGCAAAATCAACAGTGAGGAGGTGGTTGGTGCAGTTTATTTTGTGTTGAAGGATAATCCGTCAGCTGCAGCAAGATCCGAATCGCTGAAGACTTAGTGCCGGTGTAGAGCTGTAGAGGTGTCCAGGCAGGGTGTTAAAAGTGATGAACACACACATACGCACGCACACACAGTCTCACACACACACACACACACACACAAACACACACACACACACACACACACGGTTGGTTACAGTCTGTGGTTATGGTGTGTTAAAGTAGGGAGGGAGGGAGGAAGGAGGAGGAAGGAGGAGGAGGATGGAGGACAAAGAGGAAGGGCGGGCAGCGTTTAGTTGTGGATCTTGATTGCTTTCTCCAGGTAGGTGTAGCGGCCTCTCTTTGGAGCTTTGTTGAAATGATCCAACCCGAGCCAGGGCCGCGGGTGGGACATGTTACCTGGAAGGAGACGCGTCAGAGAGGTCATTTAACACCAAGTCTCTCATTGAACGTTATCTTTATGATACGGAGGAATACTTCTATCACTTTTAACCTAAAAGCACAAAAAAAAACATGGATGCCAACATAGCGGGCTCCGGGGAAACTAAACGCAGGGTTATAAAGAACTTGTGCTCCAGCATGAATTTCATTGGTCAACACAGGGGCAACACGTCGCCGCATGATGACGCACTAACACTAAACATTTGATCTCCCAGGACCGTTCCTGTTGATGCATCAACACGCTTTAGTTTGGTTGTAGCTTGTGAAATATCCCCGTTTCCACTATTATCAATTTATAACATAGCTAATCAACTGAAGTATTTATCATCAACTACATGCTGTTATAGTGAAACGTTTAAAGTCTTATTGTTTATATGGGAACAGGCTACAGGATATGCATCTTGTACGAGACCTCCCGGGTCATTTTGAAGATATCCAAAATGTTCCCACACTGGAGACTCGAGGCTCTTTAGTGGCAGACATGAGGCTGGAATATCAGCTCTTCAGGTGAGAGTCTCTCTCACACACACTTCACATATCGCAGCTTCAACAATTCTTACGGTTATGAAAGCGTGAGGATCTGTAACATGGTTATGGAATCATCCCTGTCACTGCGGTAACATCAGAAGCAGTAAATACCTGGCTGTGGTTCAAAGTCCTTCAGGTTGACCTCGTACTCGTCCTCAGTGATGTACTGATGCCGTCCCATCATCACAATCGCAAACTTGAACTGAGAACGAACGAACGCAGACAGACGCGTGTTAGTGGACAGCTAACCCCGGAATAACATATTCAGACTAAGTTATAAGTTAGGAGTTCTGTGTACAACAATTCTGTGCATAAAACTATGTTTCTGAGACATTTTATGAATGATTTTATACGTTTAAAATGAACTCAGACAGTCGTCTCTGGTCGGGTTTTACCTTCTCAAATTCTTTCTCCTGAATGTCCAGCATGGTCTGAATCCTCCTCATCACCTCCCGAAATGACTCGCCCTGTGTTGGAGAGAAGGGAGGACAGCGGTGGTCAAGGAAGGAAACAACCAGCCAATCACAGAGCATGCTGCTGGCTTTCTGAGTATTACATGATAAGCAGAAACACACACACACACACCTGTCTGATCTTGAGCAAGAAGGGGATCCCGAAGGTGCCGAAGACTTCCTTGTGGAAGTGAGCGACGGGGATCAGCATTTCACTGTCCTTGTCCAAGTCCACCTGGTCCAAAGGAATCTCCTGAGGAAAGGAAATAAGGAGAGAGGACATTTACTTTGTGTCGGTTACTAACTTTAGGGCAGACTACTCTCATTACTGGATATGAAATATGAGTGGAGAGGCCTCCAGTGTGTGGTCAGCTACTTTGTTGTTGACTTCCGGTGTCTGAAGTCTCCTCAGAGCTCGCAGTGACCGAGCGCTGCACTCAGGGTGTGGTCAGTACAGACTAGTGGAAGTTATGGCTGTACGGAGCAGTTTAACACTTCATTCACAACGTTGACACTCAAATTCTAAATCTACATTCTGCTGTTCATCGTTTAAAAAGCACACATCTGTATTACTGGGGCTGTTTATACAACAATTACAAACAAATCTATTTGTCCTTTTAGGTCGACATTCGGCACAGTCATCGTTTAAGTGCTTCAGACTTTCAGCCAGAAGAGTTCGGGGCTTCAGATTGGTGTTAAACGAATCTTTCTCAGATTATTTTGAAGAAGTAAAACCCTAAAAATGATGGCTGACGTAGCGGATTGGATTAAAACTATAAAACAGCGTGAAGAGGAGTGACTAAAGGAGGAAAAATGAGTAAAAATAAACTTGAAAGCGAGGAGACGCTCCGAACAGACACAGGGGAACGCCTCACACGCACATACCTCTATTCTGAAGGTGCGGCTGGCGGCCGGAGATAAACATTCTAGCAGCTCGTCCTCCTGGTGAACCCCGATGATTTTATAGCTTACGATCTCTAACAGCCTGCAGGGGGAGAGAGAGAGGAGCACAGCAGCTTTCAGAGGAGAAACTGGTTCTCAGAGCATGAAATCACATTAAAAACGGGGAAAACGTTAAAAACTGGTCAACAAAAATATTCATTTGAAGCCGATGTTAAAATCTCAGAGTTGTTAAAGACGACTTTATGAAAATGAGAGGAATCTGCAGGCGGAGGTTGCTGCCTTAGATTCATGTACCTCTGAGGCATGAAGGAGGTAAACTCTGGTGTTACCGGGACGCGAAAGCTTTTAAACGGCTGGACGGAGTGATATATTCATCCTACGATTCAGCCACGTTTCAGTAAAATACATTGAAACACACTGAATCAATGACACACACACACACACACACACACACACACACACACACACACACACACACACACACACACACACACACACACACACACACACACGGTACCTGAGCTTGTCAGAGCCCTTTTCAGAGAGCTCCACGGCCTTTTTACATTCTTCCAACAGGTCCCGCACACAGCCGTGCTTGTCAGGGTAGAGGGTGATCTCCTGCAAACACACGGGCACAGTTCACGTCTGCAGAAGCCACAGATTGGATTGTGTGTAGCGACATAATGCTCATAGTGCGTCTGTGCGTTACCTCCTCTCTGAACTGGCTGTTGAGCCATATGGATTTAAAACTCCTCCTGTTCTCAAAGTCTGTTATCTTCATCTTCAACTGTGGACGCATCGAGAGAGAGAGAAACAATCAGGGAGACGTTATCAACACCCTGTGATCCAATGTGTTGCCGTAACGCCGATCCCACAGGTTTCATCTAGATTTCAATTTATTTTGTGCACACAACACTGCATCTTCCATTTGCAGAAGAATCTCCCTCCACACGTGTCTGTATCTGCCACAGATAACGTTATATTTAGAAGATAACACACTGATGGAAGATGATGCACGCCTGACTCATCTGTTCTGGAGGTTTTTCTACCGTCGCTGACAGCTGGCTACGGTAGTTTGAGCTTCGTTAGCTTAGCCTGGAGCCTCTAATATGAACTAAGCCATCATAACCATCACATGGCCCGACAGGAGAAGACACCTCACCGTGATAACAGCTAGTGAGTGTCGACTGGTTCAGTGTTTGACGTTAATCTGGTTTACTTTACAGTCAGAATGAAACTAAACTTTCAGGAAAGAATGTTTGATTAGAAAGAAAACTGATTCAGTATCAATCAGACCTCATTCTGACAGAGAAATAAACAATTTGAAATATTTATGAACATTGAAAGTAGGGCTGCAATTACTTTCATTATTGATTAATCTGCCAGTTATGTTCTAGCTTGATTAGTCGTTTGGTTTATAAAACAGTGAAACAAAGGCCATCAAAATATCTTAAGGCACAAGTTAAAAGCCAATAAACGTCTTACTTTCAGTCCAAAAGCCAAAAATATTACATTATTATAATGAAAAACCAAGAAATGCAGCGAATTCTCTCATTTGAGAAACTTCAACCAGGTCTGAATGAAACAAAACACGATCAGCAACATGAGAAACCGTGAAAAACAACAAATTAAAGACAGAAAAAGACTGATTACAAGAGCTTGAAACATAAAAGCTACTCTTTTGTAGTAAAGTATCCGCCGTGGGCCAAAACACACGTCTAAGAACCTGTGGGAAAGAAAACAAACGGCACACTAAACCCCCCCTGAAGCCTCCCTACCTGCTGATAGTAGAGTTTCTTGGGCTGCCGAGGCTTGAAGAATTGCAGCAGGTCCCGCAGCGTTCCCTCATAGTTGTGTCTGAGAGGATTCCCTGGACCGTCCCTGTACCTGGCCACCACACCACCAGGCAGGGGGGGAGGACGACCAAGGGGAGTGAAGAAGAAGAATGACAGGAGAAGAGAAACAAGAGGGCGGAAGAAAGAAGAAGAAGAGGAGGAGGAGAGAAAAGAGGCAAGTGGACAAGGAGAGAAAAAGAGGGAGAAGACGGAAACAGAAGGGGAAGACGAAAAAATTCAGCGAGATGCAGAATAGAGGAAGAATGGAGGGGGAGAGAGGAGGACGGGAGGGAGGCAGAGTGGGAGGAGTTAGAGGAAAACAACAAAGAAAGGTGGGGGGGGACAGGTTACGCAACATTTCTACTGACAACTGCAAGTAATCAGATCAAAAGGCAAACATCACACAAGCTGTGAGAATAAAAACACAAAATATAAATGTACACAAGTTTCTATACGTCAAGCAGGACTGGGAATGTGTACGTAAAAGGGGAAATATGGAGAAGTATTGACATAGAGGATTTATGTATATGTGGTTGATTAGTATCCTGAAACCAGTCTTTACTTTCTTTGTTTTCTTATTATTAATCGTTATGTTCCATGTATATAAAAGGGAAATATCACAGGAGAGGAATATTAAATTAAATAAAACCACATTGTATCATTTCTTGCACTTCTTGGTTCTGTGTCAACATCACTGATCAAGACTTGTGTGTGTGTCTGTGTGTGTGTGGATGAGACAAGCCTCCTACCCCTGTGACTTGAAGAACTGCAGCAGCATTGGATCTGTGTTCAACCTCTGAGCTACTGTCTTGGCCACCTGACAAACAAACAAACATTACAAGTGAGTTACATTAAGAATAGAAAAACAATTCATCTTGAAAGACCCAGTTCATTCAATGTAATTTACTTTCACACAAGCTGCTGCAAACATACAGAAAGTACATCTTTAATTCCCCCCCAAACTTCAAACATTCATCCAAAGTACCTGAAAATAGTTCATGCGGTTAGAGAGCGTGACGACGAAGCCTGGGTCGTTGTGGATGGTCTTGTCACAGAAGATGACGTCCACCCGGTGGTAGAGATCCCGGAAATACTCCTTGGCTGTCGGCAGCTCGCTGCTGTCGTTCTCTGGGTCGTCCCTTTGTGATTGGAGGAAGGCAGGAGAATGGATGAATTAAAAAAGGTACAGAGTGTGCAGTGTTGACGCAGAGGAGACAACGGGAGGGAAGAGTTGGTCGACACAGAGGTGACAGGTTGGGAGTGAGAATTTAATAAAAATGGTCTGAAACAATAGAGGGATCGAGACTAACGGATCATTAAGCCTTCAAAGATTATTTCTAAGCAAGAACTTCCTCGAACTGCACACGTCCTCTCCTCTCCCACCTCTCTGTTTCTCTGCATTTCATCAGACATACCAAAGAGTCACGAGACATGCAAGTCCTCCGCCCTTCTGCCTGATGGATTATTAGGACAGAATATAAGAAGCGGCACTGTGCTCAATCTAATTACACAAGTGCAGGTTAGAGCGACGTGTGGAATCTTCTTGTGACAGACTCGAGTTCGGTTTACAGCGTTACTCACCAAAACACACTGTGTGCATCTTTGACGTCTAACAAACATGACGAGTGCATTTCCTCACGCAACAGTCATTTGTTGGCGCTTGACTGTCAATGAGCATTACTGCACCACGTTTGTCCTGATATAAAGCTCACAGCTAGAATTACTGCTATTAAAACTCTAAATATATTCAGATGTAACTTTGCCCTCACTGCGCGTCCTAAATGTAATAAAGAGAATGGGCCTTACTTCTGGAAGACAATGATGTCACCGTCCATGAGCTCATCCAGGGCCTTGTCCAGAGAGACGTCGTAGTCCTGTATCCGCTCCGTTAGATTGGGCTTTACTTCCTGTAACACACAAGGCATCGTGGGAAATGTAGTCAGAATGAAGCCGTCTGGTGTGAGTATTTCGTCGAGGATGTGTAAACACGCAACTACGGAAGAGCAAATGTTAGGAGAAAGAGCCGTGCTGCATGTCAACGGTGTGAAAGCGTGCACGGGAGAGGTTGTGAAACACGACTCGAGTGCCAGATAGAAGAGCACCCGGCTGTGAAGAGTGAGAACAAGTGAGGAAAAGAGCAGAGGAATGTGCCAGCAAGTGAGCGCTACATAAATAGATCACCTCATAGAGGATAAGGCTCGTTTCCTGCTGAAACCCTGCTCTCTCACACATGACTGGTAGAAGGTCTCCTGGTTACAGGGAGAAAAAGAGCAACAAATACAACTTTAAATCTCGAAGTTCCAGTACGACAGCGAGGTACGCTTCAAATAGACCGGGATGTGGCCGCCACTTACTTATTTTGCAGGATATAGGTGTGTAGATATGTCCACAATAATTTAAGCTTCTGGTTTTGGGGTCGTACATCTTCAAGAACAACATGACATCATCTAAAAAAAGAAGGAGACAAAGACATTGTTGCTGCAGAAGGTGGACAGCAGATCAAAAACCTCGCTTAAAATGATAACAACTAGAAGTCAACTCAAGTTACACACAACGACCCAACACCACTCCTATATTATCACATCCATCATGAGTTCACCACAATGTGAACGGTAACAGCCGCTGATCATAACCTGTGAAGCAGCAGTTCTAGTATTTCCAGTTAAGAGTACGTCTGTGCCAACAAACTCAATGCAAAGTCTGTCTGAAGCAATAAAACTTTGAAGATTAACGATGTAGAGGTGATGCTGAGACGTTTGACTTGTAGAGCTCAGTGACTGGCTCTTTAGGTTCAAACTGGCTGGATGAGGGTCGACGTGGTGGACTTACGGTCTTTGTCGAACTTGGGTAATGTGGCCCCACTGGCCGCCATCTCTGGATCCACCGTCTCCAGAAATATTGTCCAGGGGTTCTCATTGTCGCTCAGGTCGATCATCTGGAACACAAACATGCACCAACTTTAAAAACAAAATACATATTACAGACGAGTGGGCCACACTCTTTATATACTGTGTGGGGGGGGGATCAGTAACTGAGCACTGATGGGTCTTTAGGTTACTTTTGTAACTTAAATGAAATGTGTCCCAGAACTATGAATTTACTGGATAGGCAGTAATGATAACCTGACTGTACGTAAAACAGCAGACAAAAACGTTTCCAAAAATGCCCACCGAGTACCAAAATACAAACGCGGGTTACGCCCACAAACACTCACCGACTTGCTGCAGTCGGCCTCGTAGTCCAGCATGGCGGGTCGCTTGGTTCCATTGCTCCGGGCCTGCATGGGCCACAGCCTCATCTGGTCCTGTGGGAAACCCTGCAGCAAAACAACAGCAGAGATTCATTTAATTCACACTTATTAAAAAAGATGAACGGAAAAGCCCAAACGGCGTAAAGAAGGAATATGGTGGGAGGAAAATAAATCAAGTAGATGAGAGAACAGAAAATTTAAACGGTCACGTGAGGGCTCGAGATTACAACCATTTAGAGACCATTAAAGGCTAAAACTTTTATTCTCACCAAGTCAGCAAGGTGTACTTATCAACTGTTGATCAGTGGGGAGATTTAGGGAGAGTGTGTGTACATGTTCTGTGTCTGTCGAGTTAACACAGGAAAAACAACAAGCCCCTCTCTCTCCGACACGCGTTTAAAAACAGTGAATGATATACGAGGCATGCGGGATGAATACATTTAAAAAAATACACGAGTTGGATCCATTTTACACACACACACACGAGTCTCACCATGGTCTGAGAGAGGGTCTGGACAAACTCCTGCAGCGTGGAGCTCTTCAGGACCTTGAAGACGGTGTACTTCACCTTCTCCTCGTCATACATGTCGTTGCCCTGATGACCACAGAACTGGTCCTCCGTTACGATCTGAGGAGGACGACGACAACGAGAAGAAAACAACGTTAGAGACTTAGTTCAGACTGGACCCGGGACATGAGAAGTGACAACTCTAGGGAAACAAACTGCAGTGAGGCGTCAGATCACTGTAACTGCAACTATTTGTGTTTTTTTTGTTTTCCACAGATTCTTTTTGTTGCTGAGATCAGTTTCAACAAAAGAGAAAAGGAGTTTCCTCGTATTGCCTCTGCAGAGAGAAGGAATAACGAGAAATCAGCCTTTTGTCCCGACCTCATACTTGGCTCAATTATATAAAGGCAGCGCTGCTGACATCTGTGAACAGGATAAACTTTTATCTTTTTTACAAGCCGTTTCCTTATTATCACTCGCTGCTCTTCTCACCATCTCGACCACACCGACTGCCACAGCTCAGCCAGAGCGCCCACATTCTCTCAGTCAGAGAAAACAACCGTCGACTCGGCTTTACAGAAAGGTGGAGTTGGCCATTTTGTTGCTCCCTTTGATAACCTTATAGGTATGCTCCAATATAATATAAAACTGTCACATTAACCCCATTGATGGAGTGCTAATGCATAATAGGCCTGGTAATTCATACAGAAGATAGGCATGTTATAATCTGCTGATCGGGTAAATAGCTGTTTCCATCCAACTATGAAATCATATCTCAGCACTTTTGCAAGTATTTTCATGTTAAACGTCGATTAAAACCAGCACAGTTTCAACTGCTAATGTGAAATCTTTTCAGAAAGATATCTGGTTCGATGGATCCTACATAAAGATCTTGGTATGCAGCTATGCAGTCTAGCAGACATAACGTAATGAGCAGCACATCACAGTATGTAAGAGCAAAGCCTGCAGGGAACCAATCTGCTGGTTTGGCACCACTAGTGCTACACTGCCGTACCTACAAGAATGTGAGGAACGCTTTCAGGTTCCCACTGCACCTTCCAGTCTGTGAAACTTAAATAAAAGACGTACGCTCCCAACACTTATCTGCACTTAGCAGCTTGCACCTCAGGGCACTAAAGACAGCCGTCCTGGTTTCCTACCTGGACCTGCATGTAGAGGTGAGCCTCCTGGCGCTCCTTCCTCTTCTGCGCCTCCACCCTTTTCTCCTCCTGCAGACGCTCCACCAGCTGCTGGGGGATGTCCACGTCAGTCATCGGCAGGAGCACCTCGCCTGGGACACAAGGAGAGATGTGAGGATCATCGAGTGCAGCGCAGTAACAATTTGTGTGTACTGTAGTCTTTAAGGCAGTGAACTACGGCTGCCGATGGGAGTAAGTCAGTTACCAAAAGTGGAAACCAGAATTACATTTTGCCACACATGTATGTAGTTATGTTGGGGCGATACTCTACCAACGTCATCGCTTTAAGAGAAACAATATTCTAAATTTTCATCCAAAAAGAGCTTAAGAGATATGCACACACACACACACAAATATATTTAGAATGGAGAAGCATATGTTGCATTATCCATAAGTGGCCACAGTGTACAGGCACTAAGTGCTGTTTTAGAGGAGGGCGTGCTGAGATCAATAGAGAAGAAGACAAAGACTGAATATATGTGAGGACCAGTATCTCGTTGAACGATCCTCTCATCATATCGGCCGAGTATGTAGTGCTGTACTTAAGGACAGATCAGCTGGTGCAGTCGAGGACAATATTTCATGTTTATGTGTTAAGGGAGCGTGTCACTCACTGAGCTTGGACTCGCGGATGTAGACCAACATGTACGCGTTGGTGCAGTGGCGCACTGAGAGGTCGTCATCGTGTCCTCCGTAGTTGTGCTCTATGGCCTCCTCCTTGGTGCACCGCGACACAACGTCATCGTCAAACTTACACCACTGAAAGAGAAAACCAGAGAGCACTTAAGACGACTGTTTATGTCAGGCTTTCAATCAACCCCACCCTACAAACGCACATCTATTAACTTCCCATCGTTCTCTTAAAAAGGATGACTGGTACAGGAGTGCTCAACCAAGGGACCATCAATCACAAAATAAGCGACACTAACATGTGTGTGAGACAGGAGCTCAGTAGGGGATGGGAGTGGTTATGGTGTCGAGTGTGTAAGTAGGTTTTAGATGTTCTACTACCACAGACAATACAATGACTGAGCCTTAATGCTTAGTGCTAAATGATGTCATTATGCATTGTTGTTAGTTATACTCCTGACTGAATGTATTTATTATGTCGCTAATTCAACACTGGTCTTGACATTAAGTGGTGAGACGGCCTTCTCTCAAGTAGCTTATCCGACCATTAAATGTCAATTAGTAGGTAGTTCAGCAAATGCTTCACCTGGTTTCCAACGGGATGGTTTGGGTGTTTTGATGTGGAGCTCTATTATCTACAGATGGTGGTCGACGGCCCCCGGTAGGGTACAGAACATCATCTACTGTAGTTAACACACTGACTTGGTATGGAGTCATTTGTCGCTAAAGAAGTGGCAGCTAATATTCTTCATCTTGGCGACTAAGTTTAAAAGGCCAGAGAGAAATTAATGTTCTCTGCATATAATTTCATGTAAATAAGTAGAACATAAATAGCTGTAGTTCCACATTATTCTTTAAGGTCTACATAGCAAACGAGAGAGAACATTCTTATGCTCATTTTGAATGTGGTAAAAGATAGTAACAATATAAAACATGTTTACTTTTAGTAGATCTAAAAGAAGTAGATCTCATATCTAAAAGAAGTTGAGCACCCATAGTTTAGTTTATGCCACACAATGAAACAGCTGGTAGTATTATTAGTGCAGAAAGCCCAACACTGCCCACAGAATGTTTGGTGTAAGGTGTATAAAAAAAAAAAAATTGTCCTCACGATTGGTTCCTTGACACTCACTTTGCCGTCTCCCTTTGGGTTAAGGTAGACGACATAGTGACCGCCGTGGTTGTCACCGCTGTGCACAAGCACGGCGTGCAGGATGTAGTTGGCCGGGTCCTTGGAGTCCGTCTTCTGAAGGAACTCATCGAGCGGTAACTGATCCGGGAACTCAAACCTGCAGAGGAAAGAGGAGAACGGAGACGCGGAGACACACGATTAGGCCATTAACATTCGGAACAACAAATTTATGCAAGAAAAGAAAGCGAGAGTTCAAGTCGCCATCATTTAACTCCGACTGCATGTCCACACACTCTGGATGTGTGTGTGTGTACTTATACAAAGTCCTCAGGGGGCCAGGTGCCCGTGGCAGTGTCACACAGATGACTCAGAGCTTGTCGGGACACTTCAGGGGGACATTAACTATTCTGGACGGCTGTGTGTGTGTGTGTGTTCACAAGGTGTCACATTATCCTGGTGGATTATTAAAACACCATTAGCTCCTGAAAAGCTTTACACAGAACGATACGGCCTGCAGGAAACACTCAGTGACTCACTTTCTCACTTGTTTTAGTGCAGCAGGTCAGGGCGTGCTATTCAGAGAGCACCGGCTCTGGAAATAGACTGCTTCTTTAACCTATGTGATTATGGACCAGACCATCTCTAAACCTGTGTCTAACCACCGGCCACCGGCACATTGTGTGACAAGCAGAGATCTGATTCGAGCAGGGCAGTGTCTGTCTGTCAAGTGAGGTACAAGTAAACATTATGAAGTCTGGTGTTTTTGTTCTACCTGTCGTTAATCTTGATGTTTTGGTCGGTCTGCGGGTCATACATGAACCTCATCAGCTGCAGATGGAGGATTGGAGGGAAGGTCAGGAACTTCACCCCCTTCTCTGCTTCCTGTAATACAACCAATGTGTCATCTGGTCAGTACATCCCATTAATCCTCAACGGTTGCAGCATAAATACCATATAAGATATAGCAAAATAAATAAAACTAAATGTAAGCAAACTAAAATAAACTCGTAAATAATTTAGATGCTTACCTGCAGGCCGTGCTCTCCTGCGTCGTATTTGTTGTCGCCATCTAACTGTTCAGTTGCAACATAATCTTTGAACGATTCGAAGACTGGAAATAAGCAGAAAGCAAAGATGAGATCAAGAAAAATTCCATTTTGGTGAATTCAGAAACAGGTTTTGTATACTGCAGATAGGGAGGTAACTGGAAATACAACATCTATTCAAGGAATGACAAAATGTCAGAGAAAAAGAATGTTTAAACCAATTCATGATATAAAAACAGAATCTGCCGCAGCACAACTGATTCATTGTTGGAGGAAATGAAGTGGGGCTGATGTTGGTACTCACTGTTCTTCTTTCCTTTTATGCTAAGCTGGATGTCATAGTAGTCCTCTATCCGCTCTGACCGGTAGTCCACATGCTTACACTGGATATATGACTAGAGAGAGAAACACACACACACACACACACACACACACACACACACACACAGGGCAGATTGTACGATACAATTGGCAAGTCAAAAATGTCATTTCTAAACAGGGTCACGTCTTGATTTAACCTCGGTCTATTCTTAAGTCTATTCTTGTTCCAGGCTACATCCTGTACTAAGTTACGACTACTTCACGCATGATGCGCTGGCTTTACTGTGTACTCTGATATATAAACAGCATCATGCTCACTAAAACGTTGTCTTTTTTAAAAGTTAAGTCACGGTGGACTTGTGAATTTCACAACAACTACATAAAATGTGGCTGAAACCAGGAGGACAAGTCAGACTAGAAGAGCTGGAGACAAAGAAACATACCACCATCTTTCCTCTGAAGAGTTTGGGGATAGTTCCCTCAACACAAGTGCCTTTCATTTTGTTCTCCACGTTGTCCAGGAGCTGAAACACACAGCAAGTCAGTAAACATTCAGCATGCATACACACCCACGTTCTTTAAGAGAGTATGAGAGAACTCACCACTCTGCACAGCTCCTGTACGTCATGTTGCATGAAGCTATCTAGTGTTTCCCATCTTCACATAAGGAAAAAGAAAACAACAAGATAGTTAGACACAATACTCACAGATCAGGACAAATGTGAGGCTGGTAACCATTTAAAATTATACTAAAATGATATCCAACGCAGGCTTTAAGTGTGAAAAATCATCTGGATTTCAACATTTTCAATGTTTAGAGCATTTCAATGCAAACAGGAAAACAGATATATTACAGCATCAATCTGTGCTACTGTAAGACAAAGGACAGGTGAGCCGCCTACAAAGAAAGTCTACCCTACCCAAAGGACTTGGTGAGTTTCTTGGTGCCAACGGGTTTGTCGCTGTGCTGCAGCTCGTAGAAAACCCTCTGCAGAGCCAGGGGAACGCTCTTGGACGAGTCGTCTCCCTCTGTGGGCATCATGTACACCGCCTGGGGAGGAAGTCGAGAGGATTCACACTTAGCTTTGGACAATAATACTCTGATGTGGAAGTTACTCATTTTCACTGTTTTGTTGAGACATTTTCTATATTTAAAATGTGTTATTTTCAAGACAAGTACAATTCATTTCTAGAGCTCCTTCTGGAAAAAGCAAAGCCACAGCAGTGACACTACGGTTTATTAAAGGGCGACACAATCTGTGTGTGAAACTGAAAGTGGACACACTGAGCTGTAGTGCACACATTTACACATTAAACAAACATTATGTTCACTAAACTAACAGAAATACACAGAAACAGACAGATGCAGAGATCAAACCATACCCGTCGTAGCTGGTTGGTGAAGAACAGTGTCTGCAGCAGGCTGTTCATGTAGCAGGTAGCTCCCTGGTTCTTCAGTCCAACATAGCCTGTGTGTTTCTTTGAATCCCATCTGGTTACAGAGAGAGAAAGATGATGTTATTATAGTTATATGTTAGAAAATGAAACCTGGGACCGTTGTAGAGACCCCAACCCAGAGAGAATCAGGAGCTACGTACGCCACTCCATGTGGGGCATCTGCCTGGACATAGACTTCAAATGTGACTTTGTCATCATCGACGAAGCCCCTCTCTGGATCGGTCACATCCTGAAACACAACACCACCAAAACAGTTCATATCAATAGGAGTAGATAGAAAACGTATTTACTTATTTTTATTATTTATGAATAAGAAGTCCAAATGGACAATGTGCAAATGCTACAGAAAAGCCTCTTCTGTCCATCAATCAACAAATACATGTATATTGTGTTTTTGCCAGTGTCTCTATCAGCATCTTCAACAAAGAGGCCAATATTTCTCAGTTTCTGTACTTACACTCCAGGACATGAAGTTGGAGAAGCCCCAATCATTCTCTTTGTGGAAGAACAGGTGACTGATCCTGCGGCTGAAGGACTTCTCGTCGTCTTTGTAGTTGATGATCTTCAGCATGGCCTGAGCGTGGCACGACCATGACCTGAAACAACAGAATCCAGAAATCTAATTAGAAAATGACTATCATTTTTATTTCATGACTAAACTAATGATGGCATCATGCATCCCATGAATGTTGATGCAAATTTAACACATTCTGTTATTGAGGAATTCTGCAGCCATGCTGTGGGAATGAGCCGTCTGAGTGTTGAAGTTCATGAAAAACTATCAAACATTAATAAAGATTTAATATTCCAAAAACAAAAGAACATGGAAGTGAGCTGTGAGCTAGATTTATTGCATCTATAATGTAAAAAAACAAACAACCTGTGGTAAACAAGGTTATCAACAATTTAACAAAGTCACTAATTCTATGATCAAAAAAGGTTTAAAAATTAAGAAATGTGATCGGGCCTCAACAGCTAACTCCTCTTCCTTTAATGTTTCTTGGTGGCAGCTCTGAAGAACACCGTTTGACTAAAAGGCCTTTGAGGCAAAGTACTTGTACTTTACTAGAAGATCGGGTCATCAGGACCGCTGTTGGAAATGAAATAATCGGCACAATTTAGAAGTGTCTGCACTGACTGAACACCAGTTTTGTAAAAGGTGGCCTCATAAAAAACGATTCATAACTATGGAAACAGTTAATTTAATGTTATCTAAAATAACGCCATTCGTGAACGAGTACCAGAGCAAGTGAGTTGAGTGGAGCGTAAAGAGGCAATTTAGTTTTAAGGACTTTTTTTAGGGTGATGTCGTCATATAATACGACGACAGATATTTGAAGCTTCATCTGAAAACCTCAATAGAAGCTGGTGAAGCAATAATTAAAATAAACAAAGCTTGTTTCTATGTTTGGAGCGAGTGAGTGAGATTTGAGTGGGTTGGGGTGAAAAACGATATTTCTCACAAGCCCCAATGTGTACCAAGAACCATCAAATGTTTCAAGTGTGTCTGCAGTGTCCCCCAAATCCCTCGTCCCACCGAGACACCTACGTGGAGTCTGACTCTGCGTTACACTGCAGGAAGAAGCCCACGCTCTTCTGGTGTGGCCGGTCGGGATAGAAGCGCGGCATCACCATTATCTTCCACGGAAGGTTCCGGACGAAGCAGGACGGGCTGAGCACGGACTCACTCAGGCGGCTAAAGCGCTCGACTACGAAGCGGAAAGTCGCCTCTGACCGCCAACTGGTGTCTGTGGAAAGATGGGAGTTTGACAGGTGGAAAGGTGAGATGGCGAACAGATTTCCTCCAGCTTTCAAGACCAGGTGCTACTGGTCAATGGATACAACTCCACAGCCAATTAGCTGACCAGTAATTCATCAGATCATGTTAAACCTGGATCATTAAGAGACATTTACATTCACAGCACAAGCTTTGAAACAAGCTCTTTTTTTGCAAAAGTGCTTGGAGTTTGTAATGCTGTTTGTTAGTGTAAGTGCACATCATCCTCACCATCCTCCATGTCCTCCTCTGTGTTGTTGTGTCCATCTGCCATGGCCACGTTACCATTGATCACTGGGTTGGCCGGGATTCTTGGAGGGTCGTCTGTGTCCCCAGCTGCACAAAGAGAGGAACACTATAATAAGACTGGATGGTTCTAGCATAGATAGCAGGCTAGAGACAGTTCTTCAGTTGGAGGAAAGCTTGCCGATGCCTTTGCCGAATGTGTGACTTCAGCAGGTCAGAAACAAGAAAACTTATTTTGCCAAGTTGCTGTGAATATGTGCACCTTTTAAAGAGCAGGACTTAAAATCTGATAATGACCACAATCATTTCTTCCATAAATACAGCATCAACCAAGATCAGACTTTTTTTTTTTTTTAAATTAACTACCATCTCCATCTTTATCTCCTGCATCTCCACATTTGATAGAGATCCTTCATGGCCCCTTTCATATATTTCACTGGGAAAGCCATGCCGAGACAGCATGGCATGTCGTCTTTCCCACTCTGTGTGTCAGAGCGAGAGTGTGTGTGGGCGTGTGTGTGACAAAGACCATGCGACATTACAGTAGGCTGGGTAATTATGGACACAATGCAGGATTAGGCTGCAAGTCATCGCTCAAACAAAAACACACACGCACAGAGGACAACAATGATCCTTCCGTATAATGAGTCGGCTCTGTATAGTCTCATCTATGGAAACGCATTGATAACAGATGAGCTTGGAGTAGACTCCAAGGAGTGATTGAAATCTGCCTGCATCCTGTGATGACGACAATAATGCAACAGAATCCAGACTTAACCGAAACAACGTTGATATAACTCAGGCACATGTCTCCAAACATGTTGATGTGTCAATCTGCCGCTTACACTGTATTTCACGTGTATCTGTGATCCTTGTCTTCCTCCGAGCTGACGGATGCAATGGTGTCAGTTGTGTGTGTCTCCAGGTAACGTTACTGGCCGAGTCCTCAAGGAGACTGACCTCGTTTCCTCAAGTGGATTACGCGGTGCTAATGGGGTCTGTCAGTCAAATCCATGACAACTTCTTGTCCCGCGCACTGTGCCGATCTATCCAGAAACCTCTGAGAAGTACTTCCTAATGTATCAGTCCCTGCAATCTGCACAAGTCGAAGCTCGATATGGTTCCAATAATTTAATATACGACAATGAGCGCCACACTCAAACTACACAGGTGTCTGGAAGGTGGAAATCCGAAGCATCTCAACACATTGATGTATTTATAAATATTTCCAAGAAGCATCTCAGTAATTGAATACTTGCTGTGATTACACTACAACTTTCAATTTCAAGAGAAAAGTGCCAACAAAGTATCCTAATTTTTCATTCCCAGTAATCATCAACGAGACAGATTTTCTACAATAAAACAACTGTATGCTGGGCAAACAGAAAAACAACTCCAGGTGTGAGTTTAACCTACAGCAACAAGGTTATAACAGCACAGCAGATCCTGCTACATTTGCTTGGCACGAAGATGCTGAAATGCTGTTTGATGCATTAGACTAAGTAACTTGTGTTCCTCTGAATGTGGACCGATGCAGTAAAGGTATGAAAACATCCTCTCAACAATCTCATGAAGAATCAATAACACTGAATGACTGTGAAGCAGTTATCTACTTGCATCTTAGTACTTAATTGTGTCCTATTAGACAAACTGGATTTTATAAGAAAAATGTAAGTTTAGAAATTGTATAATGTTTGTTTTCTAATAATTTCCTACATGTTACGAGAGCCGTGGCAAACATTAACACTGATTGTGTGGCATCAGCCTGGCATCCTGGTAAGATTGCTGTGGTAAAACAGATAAATTACAGAGTTATGAAGAGCAGAAGATGGATTACACCGCAACTGTATGAAGCATCATGCAGTAACGGTAAAGGTGTTATGTGTTTCAATAAGCAGTCAGAAAAAAAAGGTGAGGAGTTTATTTTGTCAACTTGTTTTCACTGCCCTTGTAAGGCTGCAGTGCACTGGGAGACAATCCAACATGGGTGAACCAGCAACTAAGGGTGAGGAAGTCTGGTGAGTGCACCTGCTGCTAGGAAGACAAATATTAAAATCAACGATTGAAACATAAATGACGCCAGGTGCTGGTTCCACTTGCTCATTTCTGCAATTATATAAGATAAGCTATAATTTGCATGCAAGCAAACAAGCAACAACGTGTGTGCGAACAGATCATAAAATCACTGGGACCAAATGACGCAGTGATGCTGAAGGCTCCCTCAAGCCAATATCCAGTACAGAGTTGACATTTAATAAAAAACAAACTTTATAAAATGGTGTTTGGGTCGGGTGTTCTGCGTGTAAAACGCTTACTAAAATGGTAACATAGGTGGCCCTGGCTACAAAGCTTACTAACAATAACAGAGATCATTAAAAATGGCGAGCTCCATGCCGTCTGGTCGTCGTCCATACAATGAAGCAGCAAATCCCCGCGCTGCCTCTGTGCGGGCCTGGCTTACCGCAGCGGCGACTACCGTCACTAGCCACACGTTTCACCTAAAACACTCTCAAACGTCAAAGTATAAACTAACTAAACATCAACATGATTTACATTTACGTCTGCCGGATTTTCATCTGCTCTGCTGACATAGCTAAACGTGTTATCCCCACAGTCAATTTAGCAAATCACGATCGACGCATCTGCGTTAGCGCTAGCTACCTAGCAAACACTAGCCATTTATTCATCTGCAGGCCGTTATTAGCCAACACTAGCTGGAATCATAAGAGCTAACTAGCTACCAGAAATGCTAAAGAAAAGAGAAACACCCAACGTATGTACTTTAAAACGGTACACAGCCATTAGAGACAAGTGGAAAATCTCGATCGCGTGAGGCAAATATTCAAGGCCTAACATTTGAGCAACATCTGAATCGAACGTTGCAAAATACAAGCCGCCATTTTGGAACGCCACACACCCCCTCCGTGAGTGTTAGCGGATCAGCTAACTAGCATGCTAGCCAGCGAATGAACGCAACGAGGTGGGCCTCGAAGCTAACGGACTAACTTAAAATTAGCTTGTCTCGCTAGCAATGCACATTTGCGGTTTACCCGCTTATTGAACACATAAGTGCAAGTAATACAGATACCCGGCAAACGTATTTACAACACATATTATACAATTAACGCATTTTAGCGGCCAAACTTACAATAATTTACCTTGTAATGTTATTCACCCGGTGTCGTTAAACGTACTCTGCAGGCCCACATTTGATGTACGAGCCATCAGACACGATGCTAACACTATCTTTTGGCTTAACGTTACATGCCCAACGTGAATTAACGGTCTATGTTTTCACGTCAATGACTCAATCAAAAAAAAAAAAAAAAAACTTACGTTAGAATTAGTTCGATCACATTCACGGCTTTGACGAGGACCGCAGGTGCCGATAACTGTCAAAAATCAACCCACAGTGAAGTCAAAGCAGCAGGATTAATGTCCTTAGCGATGGTTCCACGTTAATTACAGACTAAGAGTCACACTGTTTACAAACGTGTAACGTCAGGTTATCATCAACCAGTGAGAGTTTCATGGACGCAATGTGGACTCACGATTGCGATGATTTGGAAAAATTGCATTTGAGAACTTGAACAAAAACAGTATATTTATTAAAAACAGTGCTCGATACTAATGAATGATTAGTGTGGCTAATATCCGACAATTTGGATGAAAAGCTCATTCGGGGTTATGTTACGGGGAATGTAATATTTGGAAGCATATGGAGAGAAATCCCAGCTCCAGTTCGCTTATAACGCAAAATGAGGTCAGATCCACACAAGTGTGCTGCAACGGACGCACAATCAGCAAAAAAAAAAAAAAGCAACCGGCTATCTTGGCTAGCGTCGGGCCTTCGTGTTTACTGTAAAGTTGAGCATTAAACTTCATGCATTTCTCGCGCCGCTCCTAAATTACGGAAAAATAGTCTGTTACGTGTAAATTGCCCCTTCTTTGGACCATTCCTTACCTTCCATCTCCATGTCCTCTGGCTCGCTGAGCTGCTGCTCGCCGGCTTTCTGCTGCTGCTGCGTGTGGTGATGGTGGTGGTTCATGTCGGCAGCTGTTGTTGTTGTTGTTGTGGTGGTGATGCAGTGCTCCTTTCTGTTACTGCCCTCGACCTTGTCCAGGGTGGGCTCGGCGGTGGACCTGGTTCTGGACTGCTGGTGAGGAGGTGTGGTGGTAGGATGCAGAGGAGGTGGGGTGCACAGGTCGAGCCTCGGCGGCCGGGCCTGCTCTGTCGCGACCTCGGCCTTGTCCGCTGTCAGCGCCGGGGAGCGAGGAGGGGAGGTCGGCGGGGGAGCGGGTAGAGAAACGCGGACGTATTTGCTCGCTATTCGCCCAATCTCGGCGCCTTTTGTGGGTGCGAGGAGTCGCTGGTTTTGACGGTGGGATGGATGGACCGGGGCCCACTGAAATTAGCTTTAATCAATCCGGCTTTTACCACCGGGAAATGTGGGGCAACAAGACAACGCACAACACGACTTTGCCCCTTTAAGGAACAAATACCCTGTTTATATAGCTAGCGTTTCGCTACCTGACACTAGGTAGCCAACTGGTGATATAGGTACAACAATGAAAATAACGGTTCCTTTGCTATATAGACACATTCAACAACTTTGTCTGCGATATCCCCAGTCCGTGTGCTCATCCGATTGTCCCTCGTCTGGGGAAGAGCGGAGGAAGAAGCTATCCATTCAAACCAGCTTCCACTACGGAATAGCACTAGTGTTGATTCGGAAGTTCGCGGAGACGAGTTGCAACGGCCCGACCATAAAACCCAAATCACGCACAACGGCTCCTAACGCAATACACGACAAAACGCGGAACCTCTTTGCATTTGCAGCTCGCCCTCTTGTTTCTCGTGAGGAATGTGCCCGGTCATACAACGTTAGCTGGCTCTCAAACCCCGCTCCTCCCGTGGTTTGTGATGTGTGGATTCTGAGGTAAATCTCAAAATGGCGGTCGCGCTCTTCTCTGAAATGTCACATCCGCATGGAGATCTAAACACTGGCCCATCCCCGGTTCACATCCATGTAAAATGATCGGGATCAGGCGTCTGCATCGGGCACGGGGGGGAATAAAACACAAGTACCAACAACAATTAGCAGATTAATGGAAATTATAGGAATCACAGGGCCTGGCATGCGTGTGACTGCACGTTGGAACACCTCTTATTTTTCGCCACTAAACTGTAAAAATACTTAACTTTTTTACTGAGCAGTGTTCAACAGCTGCAGTTATGCCTGCTAATTTAAATGTTGTATGCAAAACATGAGCAATTACGAATTGTATGGGTGAAACAAACAATGAGCCTGTAGTATATAAAACCAAATTAAACTAAATAAAAAAAAGAAACACACATTTGACTGTAGGGTCATTCTTCAAGTAAAACACAAATGCAGGATTTTTACTCCAAAGCAATATTTTTACATTGTGCTGCAGAATATCTATTAGCTACTTTCCTCTATAGGGGACCTGCACCTGATGGTGGTAGCACATTGCTGCTTTTTGGCATCTTTTGTAGTTTTTTCACCTTCATTTGTTCTATTTACTTATCACTGCTTATTTATTTATTCATTTTCAAGTTGAGTTAATGTTTATGATTTGATTAAGTGTTATACAGCCTGATCTTGTGATGTACTTTTAATTTCTAGGGGCCTGCTGAACCTAATTTGTGATATCACTACAGGGCCTCTTTTGCTTCAAATACTGTATTAGGCAATTTGAGCAATATTGAGCATTATATGTTGGAAACAAGTTTGTACTCTCCAACAACAAAAATATTTTTGGTAAATAAGGTCAAATAAGTGCCATTTGAAATCATCCGGCAAGGACCTTTTACTTTAATTTAAGCTGTGCCTTGTGTGATTCCCATACTTGAACTATATTGTCCATCTGTTCTGGAAATGTATACATACCGTAAACTGTGACAAGATATTTGTAGAATTATCTACAAACTCTAGAAACTGTATTGTCTAATTAATCTCATGAAAGTTGTTGCAAAGGTTTACATTCATCATTTTAATTTTGCTAAAGTGAAACCTCACTTTAATCTTTTTAAGAAAGAAAGACGACAATCAAGACAGTAATACAAAATATAAAAATAACCCTAAAACAAAAAAGGCAATTAAAACTGTGGGACTGTGCTCAGAATTTAATGTTTTTAAGTCTGCGATCTATTTATTTAATTATTAATGTTGACCTCTGGCATGTGTTATTTTTTCTTCACTTTTTTAAATGTATTTTCTTTTATATATATATATATATATATATATATATATATATTTACATAATTATTTGCTTGATTTGAAAAGTTGCTGTTATTTGTATTATTGTATTGTTAACTGATTAAAACCCAAATTAAATGATGCCAAATTTGGACTTAAAAAACCGTACTAATTTAGGCCAGTTACATCCACAATTCCTAAATGTTCTATCCACCAAAATGCCCTCCAACCTTTCTAATAGTAACCATTGTCACTATAATTCACAGATGCACCCATGTGCCAATATTAGTTAAATAAGTACACAACAAGTCGGATGCAATTAAGGTGGAGAAATGCACAATTTATTATTATTATTATTATTTTTTTTTATAAATAGCCTACACACATAAACAAGCAAAAACAAACTGAATTGCAGCAATACAAGCTATCATGCAAATGAATAAGGCCATACAGGAATCAAAGATGAACAACAAATCTAATTAAAACGAAGGTCTGCAGTAAACACTTTACTCACTGGTGAAACGTACCAACTCTTATATAATTGGGTATTGCCACTGTGTAGGACAACTTACGTCCAATCAGGATTTCCCCCTTCACCAGGGCAGTGTTTACGCTCTAACACTGGTCTGTATCTGCAGTGCTGAAACCAGACCGTGGCTGTAACAGACAAGTCTCCAGATTTGAGTAAATGGCACCATTCAGTGGATACAAACAGAACTACAGCAGGACTCGGCTTGAGTGGCCTACCGTCGCAGTTGGGTATTTTAAATATGACCCACTCACTTATGGGTATTTCATCTCATTTTATATTTCGGTTAGTGTTCTTTAATTGTTTGCTTGTTTTTTAAATTTAGGATTTCAAAAACTCTGATCACATGGATGAATTATTATGAAAGAGTTATAAATGGACTTGTAGAGTGTTTAAATGTGTTCCATAATATTAGAGGCGGGCTGTTGTCGAAAGATAGAAGTGTATATGATTAATAAAGTCTATTAGTCAGCTCACAGAAGATTATTATCATGACGATAAAACAAAACAAAATTATATCATATTATATTATATTATATTGTATTAATATTACATTACATTATATCACATCATATTAATTATATTATATTATATTATATTATATTATATTATATTATATTATATTATAAAACAGGGCCGTTTTCACGACAAAACTTGCACTCTCTCGCAAGCTTGAGTAATGAGGAATTTTCACTGTGGTTCTTTTGTGTCAATGCTGTGACGTACGTATATGACAACCAATTCAATTCCGAGAAAAGCTCTGAAGCCCAGCCTGCAGTGCTCATGTGGCCAATCATAACTGACATCTGGTCTAGTAGGCGGGATGTAGCGCAGACCAAGTTAGGCTGCGTTGTATATATTTCGACGTCGGCGACTAGGAAAAATAGTTAGCTAAGCTTATCGTCACAGATGGTGGTAGAAATAGGGTCCAACGTTATACTGTAGTGCGAAATATTAAAAAAGAAAACATTATTCATGGATTTAATCACATAATTTTTTAATATAGTGTCCACATAGTCACATATTAATACCATTATAAGCGCATTTTACTTGAGTTTCGGGTGCATTAAATGGAGGAGAAGAAGGAAGACGGAGACTCGGAGATACAGGAACACGGACCCGAGCACTGGTTCTCAAAATGGGAGCGGCAGTGTTTGTCCGAAGCGGAGCAAAGGGAGCCGAGCGAGGAGGAGGCCGACAACGACCAGGATAAACTGTGGCACCTCTTCCAGAACTCCGCCACCACCGTGGCACAATTATACAAAGGTTCAAGTCAGCTTGTTCGTCTAACTATAACGTTACTTACGTAACCTGTAACGTAAAGCGCTTGGCTTACTGTAAACTAACGTTCGCGTCACTGTCGGTTCGCTCACGAGCTAGTTAGAATGCTAACTAGCTCGTGAGCGAACTCGCTGGCCAGTACCGGGTGTAACGTTTACAGCTGATTTAGCTAATGCTAAATTTAGCTAGCTGTGTTAGCCAGTTTAAAAAAAAAAAAATAGTTATGAACTCTAATCATGTGTTATAATACACCTGGCTCGAATGTTAAACAGACACACATCTAGTTTCACCGATATAATTAATGTAGCTTAAAGTTAACACGAATAGCTTTGTCAAAGAAATGGGTGTTGACACACAAGTTAGAGAAGCTAACGTAACGTTAGCCCGGCTAGTTACAAAATGGCGACGGTAACAACAATCGTAGCTACGCGACATTCCCAGATGACAGTCTCTTGTATACTCAGTGTTACCATATGTTACGCACTGTTGAGATATGCTATGAAGTTAACAACACTGAACATGTACTTTTAAACGCCCCGGTTTGCTGCTGAGTGAGCAGTTTGTCTAGCAACGCGTAGCTAGCGTTATAATCACAAAATGGCGAGGATAGTATTGGTTCGCTGTGGAAATAATGGTTTGTGTACAATAAGATACGGTTGTAGTGCCTTAAAGACTTGACACATTCGTGTCCACACTGACGGAGCGCGACGTGTTAAGCGTATTCTTGCTCGACATGGCTTTGCAACTTTACTGCTGAGAGGGCAGATAAGTTAGTGTGTCGGTGCTGGCTGACAGTTATTTTTATGCCAAACCCTGTCCCTGCAATTGTAGATGCAGAAGACAAAATGGCGAATGGAAATTATCTTCACTTCAACCATATAAATCGCCATGCTTGTTTGTTCCTCACAGATTGTTGATTGTTGTCCCCTTTTGGTCACTTTTAACTTTTCAATTCCAGCCACAGTTAATGGAATAGAAACCAAACATTGTTTCCCCTTCTCCTCCCACAGACAGAGTATGCCATCAGCAGGGACTGTCATTGTGGGTGCCGTTTCAGAACTCTGCAACAGCAGTGACCAACCTCTACAAAGGTATCTAACCACCTCCTCCTTCTCTCAAATCATGTGCCTTTTGAGCGGGATGTATTGATCTGCAAACTACTACACCTGTTGTTGTTGTTGTTGTTATGCTTCATTTAATCAATACGGACTGTTGCTGTCTATCATTGTACTTGTGCTCATCCAACTAATCCATTAACTGGTAAACAGACCTAGTCCTCGTTGTTATCAGCTCTATATTTACCAGCCTGTCACAGGGCTTGCAGGGTTTTGTATGACAGTGAAAGACATGTCCACTGAAGGGTTAAAGAGAAACTATACTACACCAGGCTAAACAGAAACATTCTCAATAACAATGTCAGGAATTCACCAGTAAAACAGAGGTGGTTTGTTGTAGTAAGAATGAGATTGTACTAGATGTGACTCCTAATTTGTCAGTTTAACTCCCCAAAACTGGGAAGTGCTAGTGAGTGGTGAGTAGTTGGCCCCCTTTGGGAGTAATGTGCTGTTGTCTCAAAGCTGCCAGTCTCGATTACAAAACATACAGAACTAAAGATGTATACATTATAACCCATTACACTAGGATTTCTGTTCTTGTACTAAAACATTTACCCTGTTAAAATGCCTATTTACTTGCCTTTGGACTTCATGATAATAATGAATACTATTATTTGTGATATCTTTCGCCTTCACAGAGAGTGCGGAGGCCCATCAGAGAAGCTTTGATCGGGGCATCCAGATAGGCCACCAGCGCCGTAATAAGGTGGGTCTTGTTCCTCTGTTACCTTTTGTTAGGCGCCTCTACTCTCTCGTATCTAGACAAACTGTGATGTTACACCTGCCTGTCTTATATGTCTGACATTTAGGAAACTAGTGCTTACAGCCTGCGTTAGGTTTACATAACAGGGATGTTGAAGGGGGAAAAACGCATTAGGGTTGGTTGCGGAAACGCTGTGTTTAACTGACGGATGATAACACTTTTATTGGCTTGCAGGACATGTTGGCCTGGGTGAAAAAGCGCAGGAGAACCATCCGTCGGGAGGATCTTATCAGCTTTCTGTGCGGCAAAGCACCACCACACAGGAGTAGCAGGGCCAACCCCCGGCTGGCCATGATGGCTCCCAGCCGGGCCAATTCACCAGCTGAGACTGGCTCATCTGTGGAAACAGACCTCCAGCCCTTCAGGGAGGCCATAGCACTTCATGGTGAGTAAAGTGCACGCCCGGCTCTCACCTTACACACCACAAACAGATATGTCACAACACGGGAGGAAGCTACGCTGTTGGATAGAAAATCAGTAGGTCAGTATATCTTATGATGTATGAAGACGTTTACTAATATACAGGTTGTCACCTGGAGTAGAACACATGACTGTTTTAAGTCTGATACCAAGTACAGAAAGTTAGTCTGTGTTTGAGGGAGCATGCTTGTCCTTCAGTCATGGTCCTCAGAGATAAGGGTGTGTTGTGCTTTTGGCCAGTGGTGAGAGAGGGCCTCACCTTCTTGGCCCCCCCCCCGTGTGTGTGTTGGTGTGTTGAGAAGGAACATTTCACTTAATCAAAAGCAGAGTAGTCTATCAATGACCCTGCTTTTTAAATCAGCAGCTGTTCCTGTTTGATATTCAGTTTCATTACAGTTCGTTGGTGTTTCTGGTGAGCTGTCGGTGCAATTGGATATTTTAAACTTTATCTGAATGTCCCCATATTTTAAAGGGTGGCTGATGTTCGGCATTTGGTGGTTTAGGTTACAGAAACACAAGTTCGGGCTGTGTCAGGAGGTTACAGCACGTCTTCTTTCTCAGTTATACCATTTGCATTTCACCACTTCTGTTTGAGTGTGTTGGGACAGTAATTTTGATTTACATGGACGGATTCACACCTCTGTTGATTGGTTTACCACGTTGGGTTTTGAAGTTCTACCTGTCACCTCTCTTGTAAGGTTACAGGTCTAAGTCTAGTCACCGAGTCCATGTCCTTCTGAAGAGACTTGAACTTGACTCCTGTTAACGTCTGAAATCCAAAATGGAGACAAACACCGAAATAACAAATGATGAAGTCATGTCAAAGAGCTGTTTACTTGCTGTCAACTTTCCCAAAAACAAGGGAACCATGTTGCACATTTCAATAGCTCCTAACCGGTTCTGTCTCTGAGAGGAAGAGGAAGTGGTATGATCTTTACATTAGACTTAAGGGGCTATTAATAACATCCAGTTTCACAACCTGCATATTGTGTGGTCGAGTTGAGTAAAACTCAGACAGACTCATCAAGTGATGAATCTTTTGTGTTTAAGTAATGAAGTCATTTTGCAACATGTAGCTGTAGCCCCACATTAGCTACAGATTTAGGTTACTTTGTGCTGTTTGAAGATTCACGTAAGGTAGTCTTAGACTATGGCTGTCTAGTTTTAGGCAACATTTAGCTCGTCATGTAAGCAGTGCTATACGCGGGTATAATGCATATAGCCACTTCTAAATCCTCTGATGCTTATCTTCAGTGTACATTGTTTAATGGAAGTATGACAGTACGTAGCTCTTCAGGGATTTAAAGCTGTTATTTCTCATTTTAATAATCTAACTGGCACTTTAGGATCGTCCTTACCCTCGGAATATGCACGAACATTAATGGTTTATAAGAATGTCATTTAACAAAGTAATCCTGGCCAGACATGAGCCACATGACATAGAACATATTCCAACAACGTAATCCACCAAATCACACCTCAGTATATTCTCTTGCTAATGAATACATTCAGAGGACGATTCATCAGATTAATCTGCTTTTTTGTGATCCAAACTATCGTTCTTATATCGGCCTTTAAAGCCCAGTGTTGACCTTTTAATACAGATGTTGACTGTTGGATTGATGCACCAATGAGGTGCTTGCTTGGTCACTGTTGGTCCACTCAACAGACCCCGTGGATGTACGTGTAGACTTCGTTCTTGCCACATTGCAAAGTCTGTAAATAACGGAGGCGGATGGTTGCAGCTGCTACCAGACCTACTGTTCATGTGATCAAGATATTCCTGCAGTAGCCTGCTTCTGTCTTAGTTCTCCATCTGATGCCCCTCTGTGTGTTTCTCCTCCCGGTCCTGTCTCCTCCTCCTCCTCCCACAGGTTTGAGCGGAGCCATGGCGAGTATCAGTGTGCGCTCTGGTGCTCCGGGGTCTCCCACACACGTGAGTGGGAGCGGCAGCAACGGAGGCGCTGCTGGCGTCGGCGGTTCCTCCGGCTCGGGGCCGGTGTGCCGCAGCCGGCGCAACGGCCTCCAAGACGTCGACCTGAACACTTTCATCTCGGAAGAGATGGCGCTGCATCTGGACTCTACAGGCTCCGCCTCCGCCGGAGGGGGAGGAACCAGGAAACGAAACTCCACCCAGTGTAGTGACGTCATCACAGACTCCCCTACGCACAAACGCAACAGGATGATCTGATCTGCTGCCTGCCTATGTGTGTGAGGGGGCGGGGCGGGGGAGGGGGAGGGGGGTGGATGGGCTTATGTGGGACAGACGCACAGACATTCGGATGCCTGGCTGTGCAAAAGAAGCCGGGTTGAAAATGAAAACAAGGACTGAAGATCTCAGTTCGCTGTATTCAAATGTTGAATGAATTCTATTCCTTGTCTCCTTTCCCCTCACTATTACTACAAATCACTGATCTGCAATCAGAACACCTAACGAGAGAGAGAGAGAGTGTGTGTGTGTGACTGGGAGGTCTGGACGACATCACACGCTCCTCAGACATCGCCGCCCTGGACAGGAGACAACGAAGGAAGTCGCCAACTGATTCTGGGGCTGCCGACGGTCCTCAGAAGGAATGAGAAACGCACTGTGCCGCTCAACAAGCCACTTAACCCTTGACACGCGTGTGCCCTTCCCCCTTCCCTTAACCTCACCCATCCTCACCCACCACCTTAATAAGGAAGTGAGGGCCATGATCAAACCGAGTTGCAACGCCAAATGTCGGACCCAACTCTTCGTCAGAGACTCAAAACAACCCACCCGCTCTTTCTGTTTCTTCGTCATCGCAGCTCTCAGTGGACGTTGCCTGTCGGTGGAGCCGAGTCGCCCGGTAGGAGCACATCTGTGGCTTCATCTGCCGCTCGTAGCCAGTTACATTCTCTGGCTATTGGTGGCGTGTAACTTTACTCTGCTTCATCAGTGGCTTACTTTAGTTCAGCCAGTCGCCCCTTTTTATTTAGTTTTTTAGTTCTTCAACCACCAGTGTTACAAATCTAGGTTTGTTGCCACTGTTTGCAGCAGTGATAGCCAAGTTGATTTTGCTTCTTTCTCCACCTGTGTTTTTTTTTTTTTTTGAGGATAATGGAAAAAGGAAATTAATTTTCTTTGTGTATACAGCTTGTCAGACAGCCCGTCTGCTGCCTCCCTCTTCACCCCTCGTCTTATTACGAAAGCAGCTGCTGTTTCATGTGATCTTGTGATTATTCTGATGAGTTGCAATAAGGATTTCTGCACTTAGCGTTCACCTCCTAACTCATGCAAACAAATCGGCTCTTCCATCGTGTCCCAGTCGTAGCCTCGTCCAGCCCACGCATTACTCACAGGTCGCTGCTCCGAGAAGGTTAAACACTTGGTGTGACTAGAAGTGGAGCGCTCAACGCTCGCCAACAACTCTTCAGAAGTATGTGATCAGCGTTTCTGCGCGTGAGCTCTGCTCGTATTCAAAGAGTCGTTCCCCGCCTGACAAAGGATTTAATTTATCTGAAGATATTCGGTGCTGTAAACGAAGCATAAATCACAGAAATGTTTACAAAAGTAGCGTTTCTCAACACACCCACTACGCATGGCAGCCAGTGCACACAAGGCTCTGGGTCATCTGAGTGTGTGTGTGTGATTGGGTGTAAAGGGGTGTGTGCATTAAAGAAAACGTGGATGGGTTTGATTTTACTCAGTACAGGATGATGCAACTCGGGGCTTGTTTCATTCTTGAAATGGTTGCTGCTTTCCATCCTTCTGTAACAGAGGAGGAGGAGACACTGACCTCACACGAGTCAGACATTTGGGTGCATTTAGCAGTTTGTAAAGTCGTATAAACCGGTGCTGCTCAGATTTATAGTCTTTAACGACGGTTCTAAGCGTGTTTTTTGGGCGTAATAAACTCAAATTGTGGGATTATGCTTTCATTTAGCATAGGAAGCTAACAAAGTGTATATGATTAAATCCTGAGTTGTCTAGTTATCAAACGCGGATCCCCTGCCATAGTGCTGCAGTAAGTTATCAGGCTGTAAACCTGCGATACCGGCTGTAGCTGACTTGTGAGACGTCCGTGGATTCCTCCTGTTTTTATGTCCTCTTTGTTGACGTCTTCACGTCCTCTCACCTTCATGACCTGGAAAGTGGGTTTTCTTTAGTTGTATAAAGCATGCCAGTTTTTAACTTCTGTTACATTTTGGTCACAGATTTCATTTTTGCGTTTCGAGGTTGGCTTTTTATATTCACACACGATTGCTGGCTTGTCGGCGAAAAGAGGAGACCCGGGCTGAGATGCTGTTGCTTCTGTCAAAAGGAAGAGTTTAGAAAGTTTGTTCTTGCATACGAGTGAAACCACTGAATTAGAACTTTTTATATTGGAAACCGGAGACTGGATTTGATCACAGTGAGCCTCTGATGACTGTGAAGGAGTTCACGGGGAGGATTCATGTCTCCTTTAAGTCCTGGGAAGCTTCATCTAGCGAGTAATGTAACATAGGAAGGATCCACGTTTCTTTGAATAGGAACTCTACCCCCACCCCCAAATAAGTGACATTTAGAGTCCATCAGACCGTTGTAGACTCTGGGACTCTGCAGAGTGCTCATGGGGGAATATAATGGAGTGAATCCTGACAGCTTGGCACTTTAATCACTGTCGTGTGTCCAACACTCCACGTCCGGAGCACTCCTGACTGAAACCAAATGGCGCTTGTTGTTACAAATTAGTAGTTCTAAAAGCTCCCAGTGTTTGTGTTGCATGACAACTCGTCAGTTAAAGGGAAGATGTGAAAAATAGAGTAAAATTCAGACTATCAAAGGATCCACTAAAGAGCCGTCTTTGTGATCCCACTGTGACCTGCAGCGTTGACCCCCGATGGTTGGTTATAATGGAGGGGGGGGGGGCACTTTTTCTTTTCTTCCCCGGAGCCAATCACCGGCCTTCATCCACATTGTTTCAACAGGCTGACTCATGCCACGTGTCTCTGGAGCCAACACTATTATCAACAGTTTCTTGATACTTATTTGTTTAAAAAATAATAAATGGCTAATCTATATACTTAACATTTAATTGTTGGTATGATATATGTGGTTCACATTGTAAAATAAATAAAACCATTGAGTTCAAATTGGACAGACTGTTTCATTTAAAAAGGAAAATGGGAGATTTGGTTGTTTCGAAATTGTATTTGCTCAATATTTAAATATTTACGGTTCTCTATTAATAAACCGGCATTTTTATCGGTTTCCTTGCAGCTCTTTAACTTTGGATAAGTCTCATTTCCTTAAATTATCAGTTGAGAATAAAACAAAGCAAACATTTTCAGGCAAAGTAAGGAAGCTTAGTTAGAGGTTGTGGTGACTTTGGGTGTTCAAGGATCACGGACATGATATTCATCTCCGCCCTGCTGTGGCTGCTTTAGGCCACCGGGTGGCGCCAGAGGACAGTTAGAAAAACACTTCTACTCGTCCTGAGTCTACGATGAGGCTGCAAAGTATGTGTAACCCTGATTTTATGTGAACATAACTTATTTACAAGAAAACAGGGCAGCTTTAAAAGGTGATAGCTAACAGTTAGCTTAAAGTTGCACACAGTGGTGTATAAAGTACCCAAAAGCCATACTTGAGTAAAAGTAAAGATACCTTACTGGAAAACGACTCCAGTGAAAGTCACCGATTAAAATACTACTTGAGTAAAAGTCTTAAAGTATCTGATATTTACTGTACTTAAGTATCAAAAGTAGTTTTCTGATATTAAATGTACTTAAGTATTGAAAGTAAAAGTACAAGTACATGCTGTTAATAAAAAAGCAAAGGGTCAGAATTTTGAGAATTATGAAGTTTATTCTTTTAAGTGCTGTGGCCACCATGAACAAGGACAAAATAATTGGGTTGGCTGTGATCCATCCAGGAGCAACAATGTTCAACATCATATATTGTACATAAGTATACTTTTGCATCTACTATGAACTATGGGCCTGATTTGAACACAACAGGCAAAGGTTTTGCGCAAGCTGAATCTGCAATTGGTCGACTGCTACCATCATAACTCCATTTGATCATCCACCAAATGACTCAAATATCAAAACATGATCAATACTAAAGTATTACAAAACGTAATGCGGCGCTCTCGTTAGCTAACTAGTGCTGCAGTGATTATAGCTATGATGACTCAAATCAACAACATCTCACAACTGTCAACACTTCCTCAGCTCACTAACTCGCTAGCGATCTGTCTACTACACTAATTGTCTCATTTGATTTACGATAGCTAGCCAACGTTAGCCTAACAGACAGACAGTTTATGATCATTATGATAACTAAACATTAACTTTGCGGCTCATGGGATTCATCTTACCTCAATGTTTCCTGTGGTTGGATGGGGAGTTTTTGAATGCCAATATTTCAGTAGCTTCGGGTAAGAGGCACTTCATCCGGTACGAAGAATCTTTCACTCCAACATAAAACATTTCTCGCAAATATGGCCACGGTGTTGGTCTTCGTCACCACCGTCGTTTGTTGCGGGAGCAGCAGGTGCTTCCATTTCTGCTTCCATCATGAAATCAGTCATCGTAGAGTGGAATTCTACACATGGAGTCGCTCGCTCGCGAGCATCCTGGGCATCACTGGAAATCAAAAAACCGCGGCTTTGAGAGCACTTGTTTGCAGTTGCGCATTAACGTGATTAACCAATGATTTAACTTGCAAGCGAGGTCCACTGATTCACCAAACCTGCTTGCTTGCAGTCTGTGTTCCACCACAGTCCCCGACGTTGGTCTCATGATTCATTTTTTTTCTAAAGATAGATTTTATTTTGTAGCGAGTAACGAAGGTTTCAGGGGAAATGTATCGGAGTCAAAGTATCAGTTTTCTTTGCAAAATGTAGTGAAGTAAAAGTAAAAGTCAACAGAAATATAAATAGTAAAGTAAAGTACAGATATCCAAAAAACGACTTAAGTATAGTAACGAAGTATTTCTACTTCGTTACTATACACCACTGGTTGCACATTACCTCCAGTTGACGATAAGCAGAATAGATTCGACAGATATTAGGCGCTTGTGTGCTCAAACGTGCACGTTACAAACATTGCCCCTCGAGGTACTTTACATAAATAGATGTAATATAGTATGATCCGAGATAAATGCTCTAGAGTGGATATTATGGAGTCTAATAACTAGCACAGTAAGTGGAGGAAAAAGTAGAAGATGAAGCGTTTTACAGCTTTGTATTGTCGAACACAAGACAGAGCCGAGTCCACATAAGTTCATTTTTAAGCATTTGTATTTAATTAATTGCTGCACTCTTTTAGATGTTGGCTTTGGATATTGTATGCACACAGAAAATGACACACGGGTCAGTTGATCATTGGAAACATAACAAAATAAAAATCCACAGTATTAAATACATTTTATGACAAATCCCAGAAGCCAGTGAAGGAGAAAGCAAACAAGTTCTTCAACATTAGGAATAAAATGACATTTCACAAATCGCTGATTTAAGTGTGATGCTCTGTTTCCCCAAATGAAATGTGGACATGAATGATGACATGTACAGCCCACGTCCTCAATCACGGCTGCTGTTGCTGTCGTTTTGGTCCACGGGTGTCATACAGTATATTACAAGCTGTGTTCATACACCTGCACACTCCTTCCTTTCATAGCTCCTCCCCTTTCTCATCTTCACCTACAGCTGCTGTCAGAGAGACGAAGATTACCTTTGACCTTCTGGATGGTAAACATGAGTGTGCTTGTGTGCAGTTTAGTAAAGACTTTTCAAGACTCATTGCAATCGCCTCCTGCAGCTATAAACTACTGTGAAATCATAGAAATGTTCTTAAAAGGACAACATGTTTGTCCTTGGGGCAGAGAAAGTCAGGGCCTTTGTGAAGTTAAAGACAGAAGGTGAGCTCTCAGAGTCCATTTCTGGTGAGAGACCCCGACTCTGACCTGGAACTGGCTGGAAAGGGTGTGGATCCTACCGACGGTTTGGAGGCAGGACTCAGATCTGGCTGAGAGGAAGGAACTTCTGGTAATAACTCTTGGTTACATCAATCATGAGGTCCTGCGTGCACTCTGGGAGCTCTCCCGAAAATAGACCTGAGAGAGAGACAGACAAACTCGGTTAAAGGACATGATGGATGGACAGAAAGTGGAGGAGTCGGGTGCGTGTCTGGGTGCTGTAGCTGACCTGGGCATCCAGAGAAGACGGTAAAAGGCGGCACCACGGTCTCAGGAGGGAGCACGGTGTTGTCTAAGATCTTGCAGCAGTCCTTCAGCACACAGCGACGACCCTGAACACAACACCAGTAAACATCTGGTGCCCAGACTAATGCTTCATTCTGCTTATTGCACCATGGATGCTGGCTGTTCAGAACAATACAGCAGTAAGAATCCTTATAGTGTTAAGAAAACTGGGCTACCTTAAACACATTTGTTGTATTGAATCACATCTTCACCAACCATCACAGTGAAGGACACGCATGTGTACCAAATTACTAAATAGTTACTTCAAACTTTCAACTTATGAAGTGATAATAGAGGTATAGTTATTTGAATCGTTCATGTACGTACATGCCATTTCTGATTTGAAAAAAACAAAACAGTATATTGTTTTATACTGAAAATAATTAACCACTTTAGAAATCAGAATCAAGACGTATAGACATATAACTATGCACAACCAACAGACTTATTTGTTTAAATGACCATAATAAATGAATCTCTTTCAGTTGTGTATTCTAACAAGGCAATCGTAATTAAATGTTTCACTCCTGCTGTGGCAAAACTGCTCAACTGCGACGACATTAAACAAAATGAATCAAACTTGATCCTTTCGTCCTTCAGGTCTGTGTCTGCTCAAGACATCCCGTCTGCAGTTTGCAGCTGAGCTCCGATCATCTGAACATGACTACCATGTGACTGTTTCACCACAGGCCAGAGGAGACACTGCTTCTGTTTATGTCCTCTCACTCCCACTGGGGCAGAGCGTTGTCTCTGTCATCGTGTTTCATATTTCTGCTCGGTTGTGTGCAAGTGTGTGTGTGTGTGTGTGTGTGTGTGCTTTCATTCCACTCACTATGACACAGTTTTTGCCAATGTGGACGTAGGAGCCTATCTGTGCCGCGTTGACCACACAGTCCTCCTCGATGAAGACGTGGTCTCCGATGTGCAGCGGGAAGAACGCCACCCTGGAGGAGAGATGGAGGTGTGGAGCAGAAAGAGGTGAAGTGCAGGCGTTTGTTTAATGGGCATGAAGCAAGCAGAAGTTAAGGACACTAAATAAATCTATAACACAAAGACAGTGCCCTGTTGTACACCAGCTGAGAGAAAATCAATCTGCTACATTGTGCCAGTAAAGAAGGATGCTTTACCCTTTGCTGAACTTTTTGAATGGTGGTCGAATGACGCTCCGGCTCTTCACCACACAGTGTCTGCCCACCCTGACGTTAGCCAGGTCTCCTCTGATGATGCAGTCATTCATGACAATAGTCTGGAGGAGAGAACACACACATACAATGTAAGCTGTACCACAGCCTAACAGAGTACATCGATAACAACATAATTCACTGTCAGTTTGGTGTTTCCTTACCTTGCCATTGAGTACGATGTTTTGACTCCCACACAGCACTGACTGTCTGCTCACTTTGTTGCCAGAAGCCTAAAAAAACAACGACAGCGAGGGTTAATAATTGTATATAAGTGTGCATCAGTCTTTTAACTTTAAGCACAAACACAATGACTTCAGTCATCCAAAGCCCAACGCCCTGTTTAGCTACAGTTAGCCAAATAGCAAGCGACTAGCTAGCTAACAAGGGATTAAAATCAGACACATTACCGTTTCAATGTACTCTGCTTTGTTGTAAAGTATTTCAGACAACTCCATGGCTGAGAATAAATACAATATATACTAAAATATTGAAGACAGTTGTGATAATCCAGTACTTATAACCCTGTATCTGTTTTGCTCTCTGCTCTGCTGGCAGCTCTCTCAGCTTCTTCTTCAGTCGATTCTATGAATGTCATTTCAGACAGTATGAGTTGAGTGCCGAATCGTCGATTGAATTCGTTAAACCCAACAAATGGAAAAAGTCCACTGGTATATTTATTATATTTTAGTTGTATCGTATAAGAGTTATACATGTATATGAAGTGTTGAATTATTCATTTGGTAAATGAATTACCTAATTACCAACAACTAATCCGTAATGTGATTCGGTTATCAGTTGGTCTCCTCTGGGCCGAATCCTCCTATTTCCTCTTCAATTTTCAATTTTACCTTTTATAAAAGTCAATCGTAATATTTTTTGATAGTTTTTTTAGTAAATAACATTGAACACAGAGCAAATAAAATAAAAAATACAAAAATGAAAAGACTCCGGCTTGAGTTGCTGCGCGCATGCGTACTGCGGAGCCCTTGAACCGTTTCTTCTTCGCTTAGCACGCTGGGAGCTTTCCAATCACTTCTTCTCCGTCATGGCGGCTCGTGTCCTGCAGCAGTGCGTCCGCACGCTCGCCCGGCCCTCGCTGAGGCTTTCCACCGCTAGCCTGGCGGTCAGAGCCGCTGTCGCTCCGTCAGCATTCGTCCACCGACCTCTCTCTTTCTCCGCCGACAGCCGGAGGACGCGGTGGCTCGTTCCTACCCGGGTAAGAGTCTGCGGTAACATTGAGCTGTCGTGGCCTAGCGTTCGCTGCTGTGACCTACCGACGCCTTTCAAACCTGTCAGGCTAACCTAGCCCGGGGAAAGTTCACGGTAACATGCGAGTAGTTTATTTAACCGTGAGTTAAAGTCTGTTGGTGTGATATCCTGCCCGATGTGCACTAAACCCTGTAACGTTGTCTTTTTTTGATTACACAATAGCCATGTTTTGCTTGTTGGCTGGCTAGCTAGCTAGCTAGCGAACTTAGTGAGTTCACTGACCAACGTTTGTGTTGTTGTCCCCGTCTCACCTTCAGTCTAGAGCCATGTGGGGGAAACTTAAAGCGAATCGACTTATAACACTAAAAGATACTTCTGGTGGAGCAATAGTTGGTGCTTCGCGACATGAAACGTGGTGCTTATAAATTGAATTTGTGTTGTGTATGATTTTTAGCTGTGCAGGATTCAGAGCATTGATATGGCAGCAATCCACTACTTAAGTGAAGATATAATGAAATCATAAACTGTGCATCAGTACATTCATGTTGCATGTGCAGTTTATTGTAAAGACACAACAACATGACAGCAGACAACAAACCAAGAGGAGCTTCATTCATACTGTATGTAATGACGCTGGTCAGTAGCTGTCTTGTGTAGAGCATCATTAGCAGGAAGCTAGCTAGCCAGCTTAGTTGAGATCGAGGTTACTTATGTTAATGTCTCAGTATGTCATTAGTAATTTAACCCACGTTTCATCAGAGTCACAAACAATGGTAAATTTATCTAGGAATTTATAAAATAGTACTTTAAACTGAATGCATAGCTGCTGATTTGACTGACACAAGCAGGTCAATAAAGCTACGAGACAAAAAACGTATTTTCAAATGTAAACCAATGATCCATGTGAGCGTTCCTGTCACACATTACGACTGCAGTCAGACCCTGAGAGCCATGGAGAGGATATATAAAGGCTTCTTTAGCCCCTTTTTAAAAGAAGGCATAACAATAAAGAGAATAATTACAAATACAAACCGCCTAAAGGGAGTGATAAACTCCAGATTCACCCCAAAGACAGACACACACACACAGTAACTAATATTAAGCTTTAGAAAATATAAGTTTTTAGTTTGTTTGAATGTGGTCAGAGTTGAGACTGATCTCAGGAAGTTAGTTTCATAGAGGGGCAACCAAAAAAAAGCACAACGCAGATAATCTGAGGGACAAACTCCTTTGTCCGCTTGTCCATCAAAGCCCTAAATGGCAAGCTAGCCCGAGCTTAACTCCTGTAACACAGATTTTTTATTATCTTAACTATACACTACAGGTGTGTTGTACAGGTGTGAAATGTATTTGTTGGCTGGTGGCAGTCTTTTGCATGTACAGTAGGCACTGTGTGTGCGGGTATGTGGACTGCCGACAGTCTGTGTATGTAATGTAATGTATGCAATATGTTACTTGTATTGTTTTAACAGCAGACACTGTATGTATGTTTCCAAGACAAATTTCCTTCGGGACAATAAACTCTATCTTAATCTTAATACTAGAGAGTAAAACCAGATAAATGCTTTAAAGACTAAGTAGATGTTTGAAGTTGTTTTTGCTTTGCATACAGGGCTAATGAAGTCATGTAAGCACTGGAGTAATGTGTTCATTCATTGTTACTGCAGTGCAACATGGTCCCATTCATGCAAGTGCATTGATCAATAAAGAGTGCTGAAGAAGTAAGTCCTAAAACCCAGAGTTGAGTCGGCATTTCTCACTTCCACTTCCTTCGTCTCAAAGTCAATGTTTTCTGAATGGGTTTCTGTTGGACGTCTGAGGTTAATACATGCTTAAGATGTTTTATTCTACAATATTAAATACTTATTTACTTATTTAATATGTTTGTACGTGTGTAAATAAAGACGATTGTGGCTAAATGAGACTATGGGTTTTCAACCCGCATAAATGTCTTCTAGCTAATTCAAGCGTTGTTATATTTCTCGTGACCTTCGTCATGCCTGCTCCTGACTCGTCTCCTCTTCCTCCTCAGATCCCCTCAGTGGGCGTGTTGTGCCGACAGTATGGGGACCTGCCCCCCCTCACCCTAGCAACCATCAAAGAGCGCGTCATGTATGTCCTGAAGCTCTACGACAAGATCAACCCTGAGAAGGTGAGCGAGAGAGAGAGAGAGAGAGAGAGAGCGCCAACTCGCTGACAAACTGTGAAACGTCAGTGGTTGTGGACAATGTTATAATGTTGGTGTTGCTTCCTGCTCCACAGCTGGACGCATGCTCCCACTTCATGAAAGACCTGGGTCTGGACAGTTTGGACCAGGTGGAGATCATCATGGCCATGGAGGATGAGTTTGGTGAGTTGGCGTGTTGTGTGGCTGCAGGTCTGTCTGCACACAGTTTTCTAGTTACACTTACAACTGAGAGACTGGCTGTGTGGCCTGTTGAATCACTGTTTTTACACATTTAGTGCAGTTTTCCTTTATTTTTCCGGTGGCATGAAACTGGTTTGTCTGTATTTCTACTACTTAGAACGTCACACAGACCACTTGGTCACAGAACGTGTGCGCATGTCAGCAGCCAGCTGGCTGATCTCCGTGTTGTGTTCAAGTGCATCTTTTAACAGTAAACGTGAGCCTTTTTCTGCTGTGTTCCTCCTGCAGGCTTTGAGATCCCTGACGCAGAGGCAGAGAAGTTGATGAGTCCTGAGGAGATTGTACAGTACATTGCAGACAAGAAGGACGTTTATGAATAGTGTGTTGGTTCACTGCAGAGGCAAGTCTCTCTCGTCAGCCCTGTTTTCTGCCTCCTCACATACACATGTGCATGCTGCTGTTGGCTCATTTGTTCCTGTTGAGTCGCTCATCGGTATTTTGTGTTTCTTACAGAGAGGTTCACCCCAGCGTGACATCACAGGAAGTACATTTCCCACTTCCTCCCCGTCGGCTCTTCTGTCCACTGTGGCATCGTTGATGTCAAGCTGCCGTGTTTGACTGTATTTAAATGAACATGTTATTTCGGAGCTCGGAGATAAACAAAATATCAAAAATGGCTATAACACCGGTTTTACTTTCTTTTTCTTTCCAGCTCCACAATGTGGTTCCGATGTATAATTTCTCACAAATAGATCAATAAATACACATGCTGTATAGTTCTGTGAGTATCTGCTGTGATATTTATTCCTGTATTACAGGAGAAGCACGAACATGTCGAGTTACGATTAAGATCAAAATGCCAAGTTTAGAAATAAAGATTTTGACATGACGTGTAGAGTTAAAACAAGCAAGTTTCAGTCTGAAAAGAGCATTTAGTCCTTTCAAGATGTATCATGTTGGCTGTGCTAATGAGACTTCTGGGATATGTAGTAAAATACACAAAATAAAAGCCACATTGGTTTAATGCATTTAATTTACCAAACACTGACTTGTTTTATCATGAAACTTAATGTGCTGTTCTGTATAGAAAGTGTCAAATTGGCAGTTAAAAAATCCATCCAAAAAACAAACAAACCACAGTAGTCACTGCGCCATGGGTTCCTGGAGATTATGTATTCGGTACAAAAACTGAGAAGCTGTAATGCTTTTTTTTAACAGGGTTAGCCTCAATATAATTATCCCAACAGGATAAAAATGGCGGCTTATCCCTTCAGGTTTCATATTGACTTTAACCTGTTAACAGCGTAACGTAAACATTTACACGAAAGTACAGGCATCTCGCCATGTATTTATGAATGACTTAGTTTTATGTCAGTGTACTTTGAATTTTTGTAATATGTGAAGTTCTCGAAATAAAAACATTCTGCATTTCACCCTGCGCCCCACCTGTAATACCACTGCGCACCACTAGAGGGCCGCGCCCCACAGTTTCAGAAATACTGCGCTATACTAAGACTTTTTCGAAATACTATATAGTATGTCAAAGTCATAGTATGCCGACCATACTGATAAAAAGTCATTGTAAAACATGTCGAAAAGTCATAAAAATGCATAGTTTGTAATAAAAAGTTCCAAATAAGTCATACTGCAGTATATTAAGTCATAAAAAGTCCATATACAGTATGTCAAAGAGTCATAGTACAATGTGTCGAATAAAGTCAAAGCAGTCATATTGCAGTATGTCAAAAAAAAGTCAGTATATTTAAAAAAAATAACATTTAAACATAAATCATTAGGTCACCCAAAAAGAATGCAAGGAAATTGCACAGAAGTATTGACATTTTTAAAAAATAGGAATTTCCTGTCATCTCAAAAACCAAGAAGCAGAGAAATAAAGAGTCCGGGTGAAGCAGCCGAGTCATCGTTAGTCTTTTATTGAGGGTTGTACCCAAGTTTTACAGCTTTGTATGACGGCTGCAGGAGCCAGAGGGTTACAAACAGTAATCAGTATACGAGTACAGCCAACAGAAGACCTACTACTCACTACTCTACACCTTAGTACAGATTCTCTTAAGAGCACTAAAATCCAGAAACATAGGAGAGAAGAAAATAATACAGAACAAACCAAGCAACAAAGGAAGGAGAATAAAAGGATTAAATGAAACCAAACAAAGACAGCATCAGAGGAGACATTCATTATTAGAGCACACTGGAGTTGGTTTTCTATACCTTGTAATATCAGGCGACTTCGTTTTTGTCAATTTTTATACCCATACGAATAAAGATTGTCCTTCAAAAAGTGCAGTTTCCCCCGAAAGTTTAAGATAAAATCCTTTGATGACCCGAGGAAGACATTTGAAAATAAAAAGGTACTTCCTGTTTTTGTTTGTAAGAGAGGAAGACGTCCCTCTCGTTGATTATAGACACTGTACGTTTATATTCTCATATATATCTATATATTATATATAGTTTCAACAGTCTCCCAAAGCAATGTGCATAATAGGTTTACAGGTGATCCAACTACACACCGTGGATTGATAGAATCTCTATAAAAAACATGGTAGTTGTGTAAAATTTGCAGTTTTCACCGGCCTCACTCCCCTCGGCTTATCGAGGAGACAAGCTGTGAAAATAAAGAAATGGACTTTTGCAAATCTTAACCTGTCCTCTCCTGCTACAACTGGCCCGACGGTTGCTAGGTAATAAAGGTTGTTATTATTAGTAGTAGTACGATTCAACGATGGCACGACACGTTTGAGGAATATTATTGGGAATCCCGTCTAAACGCTGTTTTTAAAACATTTTTGGGACAGTGTTTTTTTTTTTTTTTCGTTTTTTATTTTTAAAGAAAGCAAAAAACAAAAACCCAAGGTGGACATGGAAGCCTGGGTTCAAACACTCCACTGCATAGTCTCTCTGAGCGACCCCCCCCCCCTCTGTACTGTAACCCCCCCACCCCGATAACACCCCTCCCCCCCACATCTTTGTGCTGGTTAGACTAAAGCTTTTCAGGGTTTTGTTTGTTGTGTATTCATTTAAAATGTAAAATGACAAAAAAAAGACAGCAGATTCTCACAGTTTGTGTTTTTTTTTTTCTTCTTTTGTGGTTTTTGTGTCAGATAAAGTAGATAAAGTAGCCTTTATAGCGCTTTTGATCGACAGTAAGGAGCCGCTGGGTGCGTTATGATATAATAATATAGCATCTGCTCACAGGATAGTTAAGTCAAGAGAAAAAACAGCGTCACATTATTTTTCTTAAACATTTAAAAGTAGTAGAGTATCACCAGCCAGCTTCCCTCCTCTCCTCCCCTCCTTCCTTCCTTCCTTCCTTCCTCCTCTCCTTCCTTCCTTTCCTCCCCTCTTCTGGCCCTGTCGGCTAGCTGCTTGGCAGCTCTGGGGATTGTACGTTGCTCGTGGTGGTTTTCACTTACTGAAAAGGTTTTCCTCACGTCATCTTTTTGCAAATGACATTTTTTCTTCAAGCATTTAACATTGTCCAGCTTTTTAAATATACACACACACTAACAACACCCCGCCCACCCCCCCAAAAAATCGATCCCTTTCCTTCCCTCTCACCCTCCCTCCTCGATTTGGCATGATAATGTGTTCAAGCATTCACACACTGTTTCTGTACGAGACTGGGTTTTTGCATCTTCACACGCACACACACACACACGCACACACACACACGCCAACAGTAGAGCGAGATTAAGCTGGGAACCAAACAGTAACATTAACTCGGATGAGAGCGTTTTACAGACGTGTCCCTTCTCTTACAGCGGAGCAATGCTGCCTCCAGAGCTGCTGATCGGGGGTCAGTTTGTTGTCCCACTAATTTGTGAATGTAAGGATACTGAGGGGCAAACACTGCTCCCAGATCAGCGCTGGGAGAGGAGCATTGGCAAAAATCAGAATGAACGAAGTGTACAATAATTAAAAGAGCGGAAGGGGGAATACAGACTCTCCAGAGCTCACTTGCAGCCAGACTTCATGTCAGTGTTTGCGTTCTCCTCTCCTGTAGTTAAGCTTAGGAGTTGGAGAGGGAGAGCTGATCCTGGATGAGTCAAGCAGAGAGGCAAGTGTCACCCGGAGTCCCTGAAAAGCCAGAAGAAGAACCAGCCAATCACAAGTCACATCCCTGTGCCTGAGTCACGACAAGGCCAAACGAGAAGCCCCGCCCCTTTTCAGTCCAGCAGTCCAATACTGATGGGAATACATACAACGATGAGCGGTGGTCGCTGTATTTGATATATTTCCGTGTTTGAGGCTGATCAGCTGCCAGAGGAGGCAGATCGAGGCTCCGGCCGCCATTTTTATACTTTTTTTTAACCGTTTTTTTTTTTTAAGCTACATTCTGGCTCGGCTCAGGCGGCGTGGCGAGAAGGTCGCCGCTCTGAACCGGCCGGCCCAGTGAACAGGGAGGTAAACCATCTCTCACTGGGGACAACAAAGCACCTTCTTCTCTAGTCGCAGCGCGCACGCACACACACACACACACACACACACACACGCACGCGCACACACACACACACTACCCTGTCACTATACTCTCAGACGCACCACCTCCCTCAGACGGACCTGAACATCCAAACTACACGAGCCGAGCAGTCAGTCTGTCCGACCGTCTTTCCTCTAAATCCACCCAAGTGCAAAATCCAAGGCTCCTCAGTTCAACTTGTCAGATTAACTCAACTCAAAAAATAAATGACAAGCATGGTTCAGATGTTCCACTCGATAACATTTGTTAAACAAGACGGGAAAGAAAAACCACAAATAAAGAGATATAGTTTCAGCAAAGAGATCTGGAATTAAGTAAACTAATATTTTGTTTATGATTGAATTATTTGGTACAGAGCAGTTCAATACTGGCACACACACCACTGTCAAGTCTGGCTAATACTCAAGGATTTCACTAGTATCGCTTTGAAGTTGTTAAATATTCACAACTAAACTTAAAAACACAACTTAAGCCAACGTACTTCTGAAATTAAAACTTATATTGGAGGGGAAACACACACACACACACACACGCAAACACACACACAGGCTTAACACAGAATAATTACGCGATGAAGAAAAGAAATTAAGGTCCATGGCTTCGCTAATGCTGACCTCTCGTTCGGGCACTCTGAAGCTTTTGTTTCTCCCCGATAATTGTGCATCATAGTAACTAAACAATCACTGGTAGATGGGTTCATCTATTATTCACACGTGTATTTATGTCGACGAACACCACCGATGGATTTACATTCACGCTGTACACACACACACACACACCCACACACACCATTCATCAGGTCAGGAACTTGTAATGACTACGACCCCCCCACCCAAAGGAAAACAACAGTACAACAATACAATCATATTCTATTTGTAAACAGGTAGAAGCCACTTGACTTGTTGTTGCATCTTCGGACACAATTAGGATCAAGGCAATGAAATGTGGACGACTTTTGCACTGTTAAAATATTATCTTCAACCAAAACGAAACAGCTTTTTTAGTTTTAAGTTTTTCTTCTTTCCTTTTTTCAAAAACACCTTTTGTGGCAATGAGAGCAATTTAAAAAAAAAAAAAAAAAAAAAAAAGCAAGTAATATTTCGCATTTGTGTTGTACTTAATGGAACATTTAAAACATTTTGAGAGACTCGGGGAGAAAGAAAAAGAAAAGGCGCCTCTCAGTCGGCCGTGTGAGAGGCTACAGTATGCATAGATACAGAGTCGCCTTTCTCTTGGTTTACGTCTGACTAGACTGACCGTCTCACACTCGCACAATAAACACTCCCCACGCTTGATCCTTACATCAGTGGAGTGGAGGAAAGAGGAGGAGAGAGGGAGCGTTGGGTTTTCCGTCCCCCACATTAGGACCCCCCCCCCCTCCCCTCAAAGACAGCATATTGAAAGCAGTGTGTTGAGCTTCTCCAGCTTAAAGCAGTTATTTGGCAGAGAAAATAAAACTTACAGACCTATACATAGTTTTCAGTGCTAGAAGTTGGATTTTCCTTTCCTACAAGGAGTAGTAGTTTTTTTTTTTTAATTCACCTACACGGGGGGAAAACTGGCTTGATTTCCTGAGAACCATTGCTGGTTATTTAGCAGACAAAGAGGAATAGTTCAAATAACCAACGCCATGGCCAAAAACACTGATCCGAATTCCCAGAGTTACAAAGCATCGTCTTCATCCTCAATAAGAGTTTACATTTTTTGTAGTTTTTCTATTTCTTTTATACTTTTTTTTTTAAAACGTTTTTTCTGTTTTTTTTGTTTGTTTTTTTTTGAGTATTTTCTATTTTTATTCTATCTTCTCTTTAAAATGAAGAATGAACACACGTTCCGCCTCCCAAGTCTTGTAAACAAGAGGTTGCAGTGTGGCACCTCCAAACATTGAAAGCCTATTCTGAAAGTGCTGTTTCCCCCCTGCCCACTAGGGGGCTAGTGGGAGGGCTTGCTAGATAGACCCCGCCCCCTACCCTGGGGTGGGCGGGGCTTGCTAGTCCCAGCTGCGGCTACAGTCCTTTGCACTGCAGAGCTCAACGTTCTTTAGTTTTGAAACAAAATTGGTGCAATACTTTTTAATGTCACTTTTTCTATCACCAGATAATCCTCCTAAGTCAGCTTTTATTCTTCTTTTAACTATCTGTTGATCTTGAACTCCACGACAACGCAGTAAGGTAGGCGTGCCAAGGCAGAGAGGAGCGCACACACACTCATCCACGCACACAGTCTCACACACACACACACACAAAGTACTTCCACGCACATACGTGCGCGTGCACGCGCATACACACATACGGTAAGGACCTCAATGAGTAAACAGCTACACTGGAAAAACTGGCTGCTCCCTCTATATTGCAGATTATATATACTGAGAAAAAACCACATTCAGTGCAAAGTTAAAAAAGCTCATACTCCAACATTGTCAGCAAACAAATGCAAAAAAAAACGAAAAGAAAACGTTAAAAATGAAAAGAATTGGAATTCAAATAAACATGACGAATGAAACAAAAAATATATATAATAATGAGCTCGATTGAAGCTTTTTTTCGGTCTGAAAGAGCACTACCTGGAAGCAAATATCCATCCGTTCACATTATAGAATTGGCCTGCATGATTCAAGTATTCCGACTGATATGTTTTTGGGCTAAAACAAAGTGGACATATGTGCAGAGAGAGAGAAACGTAACTTGTTTTCCACAGGGCGACCCCGTTTGTTGTACATCTTGTAAGTGAGAAAGAGTCCGACTAGTGCCATTGCGTTTTTTTTTTTAAACTTTGTTTTCATTTTCTTCTGCTGATTATTGATAATTCTCTACTGACCCTTCCTCGAGCCTGTTTGATTGGCAGGCGGTTCACATGGAGTCCCCGCCGCCTGTCAGGTGATCCACCGGGAGGAAGGAGCTGATTGGAGAAGGGCTGCTGATCCTCCCCGCCTCGGTGCCACCGGGGTTCCCCCACAGGCTACTGGAATAGTTGGGCCCGCCCCAGAGGGAGGAGCTGTGGAGATCGCTGCTGTTCCACTGGTTGGGTTCAGGAGCGCGGCTGGGAAAGCTGTGGGACTGATCCATTCTGCTCTGAGAGGAGCCGATGGTCTGCCAGCTGGAGGAGGGAGTGGCCAATGACTGCCCTTGTGCAAAGAAACGGTTGATTTCCTCCTCGCTGGCAAACTCGGCCAGAATAGTAGTGTTCCCCAAAACACACCTGCAGAGAGACAACAGGTGAGATACAGAGCGCGTGTTCGAACATCTAGAGGCTGGGTTCCACATTAGGTAGAAGACGTGTTCACATGCACTGTAGTAACCTGGTTAAAGTTAGTCCGTTCATCTGCAGAAGGTCAATGATTAAATTCCTCCCACAACCCCGACCGTATTCTGGGAGCATTACTTATCAAAATAAACTTGTAAAGTGGCGCAATATGCTGCTACCTGTTCATATGAATGTATTTGTGCACGTCAGAGGATCAGTGAGAGGTTTTATTGAATAAAAAAACAGACATATTTAGACTTATAGAGGTAACTTTTGAGAAAGCTTCAGTCAGATTTAAAATAACGTGTCATGATCCCTCTGCTATGCGGTCGCAGCAATATTTTCCAACGATAGTTTGCCAACTGTAGCACAGTTACCTTAGTGCATCTAAATGCACTGAATGTATCAGGAAGTGAGATTACACGCGTGTGTGTGTGTGTGACGTCCTTACATGTGCAGGCTCTTCTGGGCCTTTGCGGCCTCGTCCTTGGAGCTGTAGCATACCACGGCGTTACCGTGCGGCAGGTTGAGGTGGAATGTGATCAGAGGGCCGTGCTGCATGCACAAGGTCCTCAGGGTGGAGCCGTCAATCTGTGAGGCAAACAGAACACACACACACACACACACACACACACACACACACAGATGAAAACGATGAAGCATGAAACTCTCCCGTTTCAATCACGAGTCCAAAACATCAACAGAACCCGGTCAGAAGATACTGGTTCTTTTTTTCAAAGAAGGTTTAAAGAATACATTTAAATGATGAAATACGAGTGGAAAAACACCTCCAGATCAAATGACCGATCCCTCTTTGCAACTCTATACAGAATGACAGAAACTAAATAAACACAATCTGTTACATCTATGTACGTGCGAGTACCTGAGGTGTGAGATTTTTCAGAACAAGCCATTGGCTTCTCCCTGAGCTGCTGCTGCTGCTGCTGCTGTCGCCCCAACTGGAACCTGCCAATACAAGAGGAAGAGTAGAGGTTAGATGTGTCCTCTAGAAACACAACATGTCCAATACTTAGAGTACTTCATATAGAGGTAAGAGAGTTATTGACCATACTGAACAGTTGACAGTGAGTCATTATTTGTGATGCACATTTCTCTGTGCTTCCACAAAAACACTTCTATTAGAAGAACAATGATAAAAACATATCCTGGCTACCAGACATTACTACAGGTAGTTTAGTACATGAGCTCTCACCAGGTGTGTATCTGGACTCCGTGGAGCCCCACCCTCCCAGCCTCAGGGCAGAGCCGTCCCAGCCAGAGGAGGCAGAGCTGGGCTTCTGGCTGGTGAGGCCGGGTGGTGGTCTGGAGGGGGCCGCCACAGAGAGAGCCTTGGGAGGCAGGGGGACCTTCCACAGCTCGTGGGCCAGGGAGGAGTTGGACACAGAACCGCCGCCGGGAGACCACTTTGACTCACTGGTTCTGGCTGCAAGGAGAGACAACAACGTGAACCTTTCTGTCCATTTTCACACAGCTGCTAGCCGTCTTTGTCATATTATCCAACAGCAAAACTACGAGTCTAAAAACAAACAACGCAGGTTCCTAAAGGCTGAATTACCAACACGTATACAGACGCATACCTGAAGTGCTTTGTGCTGTACTGGTGAGGGAACCGCTGTGGCTGGAGGCACGAATGGATGACCAGGCACTGTTAGAAGGCATCGTGGTGTTCAGTGATGAGGATGGCCCTGAGAAAACAGAGAGAGGAGGGTTAGTGCCTGTGGAAGCATTTGATCAAATATGAATCTAGCAGCATTTCACGCATGAAAAGCAGATTTAAATGTTGTAAATCTGAGCGATTACAACCATAGTTGTGGCTTATTTGAGTTATACAATCTTAGAAAGCGCTAGTGATAAATCATGTCTCTATTAAGCGTTTAATAAGGCTCAGAAAAAGACCACTTCATGGCTTCTTTCTATGAGAAACCATCTTTGAATGTGGCCTACGATTGATAAAATCTGCCGCTGACGGCTGTCTTTAAAACAAAAAATCAGAAAGATGTAAAATGGACCTCTATCAAAAATGAACCCTAGTTCGCGTTAGTGAGACCGACCGTTGTTCCTGTCCCTGAGGTGGTCTGTGTCACGGACGGTGTTGATGGAGAGGGAGTTGATGACACTGCCGGGGGTCATATAAGGGTCGGTCTCAGGGTCAATGTTGGGGTAACCTTTCCAGGGCTCCCCGGGCCGGAACTCTGCAGAAACACACAGACGGTGATTAGCAGTTTTCAACGCAAACATTTTGCGTTTGTTTGTTTTGTGCTCGTGAAAGCTTGCGTACCTGGGGGCCAGGTGACAGTGTTTCCATGGGGCGGGGGGGAGTTGGCACGGGGCGGCCAGCCATCGCCCACCGAGCCCATTGATTGGCCGGGAGGACTCAGGGGAGACGGGCCAGGAGACAGGAAGTCATAGAAGGGAGAGTCCTCCAGACGCAGCCCAGACGACATAGCACCTGTGGGACCAACGCAGAGAAACATTAGGACGCAATCGACCAAAACTCATCCGTTTGACTTTACATCACGGAGCCCATCAGAGCAGTACACAAATCGAATTTGAGCTCTTCTGTACCAGGTTTGCTGTTCTGCTCCAGAGGGTCAGTAGCCCAAAGTTTCTTCAGTCTGGACTGAGGAGGCTCTTTGTAGCTCACAGCTCCGCCGCCACCACCTATATCCATCGGTACATTCAGGTTAGAGTTCAAGCCTGACGGAGGAGGAGACAAAACAGCAGGGAGGGAAGAAATGTAGTCATTTTGAATGTAAACATATGAAGTAATTCAACAGAAATAGTCAAAACGTAAAGGTAATTTACATATTTTAATATAATGACAAATATCTACACCTCTTTAAAACCGATGTTACATTTGAAAAAGCTAACTTACTTAAAGGGAAGTTGCTGAAGGATCCGAGAGAAGCAGCGTCCTTCTGCATGTCAGGGGTGTTGTGGGACATGTAGTTATCCAGGTACGGTTTGTGGGGCGGGGCCTGTTTCATCAGGGAGGGGTCCAGGTGCCGCGGCGGCTGCATCATCGATGGAGACGAACCAATAGGACGCGTCTGAGGGCCGGAGGTTTAGAGAAACCAATCAATGAGGAAACATCACGGAGACACCTCTGTGTTATTAAAATTGTGGGTGATGATGATGCCGGATTCAGATTGAGACACAAACACACACCTGTTCAGTCGGCCGTCCCACAGGCATGGGTCTCTGGCTCTGAGCTTTCTGCTGTTGCTGCTGCTGGAAGAGAAGTCGCTGCAGACAGACGAGAAAAGTTTAAAATAGCAGTTTCTTATCTCGGAGAGGAAGTTTGGCGAGACATTTGCTGCATAGTACTGTATACTTTAAATACATTTGTAAATACATTTGGCTGCAGGGGAACATTATACAAGGCTCACATACAACATGTATGTGCATTGAATGTTTCATCACTCTACCTGTAACTGGTTGATCTGGTTGAGCTGTGACAGCTGGTTGAGCTGGGAGAGTTGGTTGAGCACAGCCACCTGCTGAGGGCCAAACAGAGGGTTCAGACCTCCGTTACCTCCTGGGTACTTCAACAGGGATGGAGGCACCTGAACACAAACACAATTTGGGTTTTTAGTTTATATAATGCCGTTCACATTGTCCTGTGAATTAGATGTGAAACACAAATCAAACCATGGAGGGAAAAAAACGTCTTACAGGCATGAAAACATAAGCAGCAGATGCAAAAGCATCCGATTGAACATTGTTGTACGTGGGTTTTCTACCTGAGAGGGCAGGATGGGTGGAGGCACTTGGTTACGGAGGTTGGGTTGGGGGGGGGCCTGGGACTGGGGGCCGCCTCGGCCCTGTGCTACGCTGCTGCCCATCATAGGGTTTACATTCTAAGCGGGGGAAGACACAAACACACATGATCAAACTTTGTCATTCATAATGTCACGCATAAAGACAGAAACTGTCAATCAAATGCCAACCAGCAGCCACAAAAACGGTCCTCACCGGTCCACAATAAGAATATTCAACACATGTTGTCTTTCTCTCTATGCTTCACTGCATTGTTGTTGCATATTTTTAAAAAGTATGCACATCTCTCTCTCTTCTTAAAGCAACATTGTGAGAAGGGGGATTTAAATATTGCCCAACATTAATCATAAAGCCTCTTAGTTTCTTTGTGACCACAGGAATTAAAGTAAACTCACTGTCAAATACAATCATAAATGTTTGGGGGGTAACCTGCCAACCATATGTTCTTATTATTCTCATGCGATAGTGTCATGGTGTCTGCGGCTCTAGATCCTTCCACACTCACCTGCCGAGCTCCCCCGGGACTAGAGTGAGCAGGAGACGGCCCGGAGTCGAGACGGGGGATAGGCTGAGCAGAATTGGAAGGGGAAAAGCTCATGCTTTGATTGGAGGAGAGCTCGTCAGAAGCTTGGTTATTGTAAGCAGAGGGGGAAACGGACAGCTGCAGAAGCAAGGCCAGGTGCACAGCAGACGGGACGGCAAGCACAGAGGGACAGGAAGCACATCAGCAGCCAGCGAAGTGCAGAGAGAGAAGGAGAGAAGAAGGAAAAGAGTTAATTTTGCAGAAGAAGAAAAAGAAGAGAGGGAGAAGGTGACGTGAGAGTGAGGACAGAGGAAACGACGGGTAAAAGAAATGGGACGAGGAGAGAAGTAAGCGATGGGGAGGAAGGGAGTGGAGTTGAAAGAGAAGGTGGCACCAGAGGATTGAGTCAGAAAGATAGAAACAAAGATGAGTCGAGCAGCCTAAAGTGAAGAAGGAAAGCAGCTTTATACAGAACTACGAAAGGGAATGAATCATTATTGCATTATTACATAGACAATAATGATTTTTATTACCATTAAGCATTCAAGTGTGCACATTTAATTTGGTTTTGTTGCTCATAAGCGAAAGAGCCTCACTAATAATTCATAATGATGAGATACAACAAGCAAAAAGCCAATGAAACGTCCCTTTCGACAGTTCAGAAATCAAATGCAGTGTGTTAGAAGCACCACTGTGGGGCACAATAGGGCTGAGAGAGCACTACAGACTCCACGCCTACCTCATGATCACCACGACGGCAGAGAGCGTGACCAAACCTCTCTAGCTGTGTCGTTTTGACACAGTAGAGCTTATACATATTCTCAAGAAGGTAAAACTTTGACGTTTGTGCATACCTTTTCATAGTACGGGCTGCGATCCATGGCAGACTCCTTGTGGAGCTGGTGTCGAGACCCAGGGTTCTTCCCCATTACTCCATTGTAGTCTCCCATGCTGCCCATGTCCATTCGCTTGTCCTGCACCATCCCTGCTCCTGTCTTCATGGAGTCGTCGGGAGAGTCTCTCTGCAAGGGGGAAGTCAAGAAAACGATTAGAGACAGAAAAGAATTAATACATTTTTTTTTTAAATAGAGAAAACGTGGTTGAATCGCATCGCTGCACATGAAGAACGTTGTTTACAACCGCAGCTTTAGAATGGACAGGTGCTTCCTGCCACACAACCGTTTAAAAGACACTAAAATTAAAGTGAAAGAGCGCAAACTCTGAGAAATGGTACTTACAGAGAAGCTCATGCTGTTGAACTGGTTGATGAAGGGTTTCATCCAGGGTTCCTCCTGTTTGTTGACTGGTTTGTTCATCTAAAAACATAGCAGACCAAATAATTATCACCTGGAGACACTTCAGGCACCCCTGACGTGGTTCAATGTTAGGCGTTTGGTGAGAGCAGGGATCAATGTTTACCCGAAGACGAGGTCGAACAAACCTTGTTGGCGCATTTATGCTTGTAGTTCCAGGCGTTTTGGTCATGAGACCTGTTGTCCTGTTGGCTGTTGCTCCACATGCCGATCTCCACCTCCTCTTCCTGGTCCCAGCTATTGCCCATGGCCGCCTCCTCTCCACCCCATGTCTCCATGGGCTTGGGTCCTGGAGCTACAAAAGAAGGTAAAGACAGAAGAAGAAACTGAATACCAACAAGTGATTGTATACACTTCTAATGCACATTCCATTACTTCCTACAGGGGAATTCTCTCTCTTGCTACTTTGTTCACGGTCAGCTAGGACTTCTTTTAGTTTTAACATGATCACACTCTTCAGATGCAGGTTTTTTTTGCTTAATATTCGTGTGCACCTACCAGGCTTATGCTGGCCGCTCCATCCAGGCCCAGGCTCTCTGTTATCCCTGCCGGGTTCTTCCCAGGTGGAGCTGGTGTCCATGGGCTTCCCCCAGGCAGACGTCCCATTGTCCACTTTAACAGGCGGAGCGGGGGGAGGTTCCCACGTTGAGGACTCCTTCTGGGGGAAAGACTCACCCCAAGCTGGAGGAAAAGAGGGAGGTACCCATTAGAATGAGGATATACCTTCTGTGGTGTTTTGAATTAATTCAATTTATCTTCATTTATTATCATTATTATATTTAGACTAACAAATAGGAAGCTCAAATACACACAGAAAAGGAGAGCATTTCTTTATCAGCAGTCTCCGTTTCTCTACACTATTCGTCGACGCTGCAGGTTCACATTGTTTTTCTCTGTTGGAATCAGAGAACAGAGCCAGGAGAGAGAGCCCTGCTCACGTCCCCGGGGAACCCCGCATCGACGCGCTTATGTAAGTGTTGTTTACTTTAACTCCTGCGGGTTTGTAGATGTGTGCCAATCTGCACTTTCAAAATGCGAGACTCCATGTATGAGTTCAAAAGGCTCCCATTACAGCTGACTGCCCAGACCCGCTGCTTTCTCCCTACACAGGAGGCGCTTGGGGAGATGCCAGGGATTCCTCCCCGTAAAAATAGGACAGATCATCGGGTGGCCTCAGGCTCCAGTGTCCCTCATGTGACTGGGCATGGTTGCGCACAACAACACAAAGATATACGCGCACACAGAGCCAGACGGACAAACTGGCACATACATGCATGTTACAAGGCAGATTTAAATGTTTGCTGTACTCGCACACAAACGGGTGCATTTAAAAACACACACACACGACAAACTGTAACCCTAGCCTGCATCTATTGATCCGTTTGTGTAGGCGCGTCAGTTGATGCAATAAAAGGGGGATGGGAAACAACACGTGTGTGTGCACATGCCTACGTGTGTTTGACAAGCTGTAGATTTGAAGACAGAATTCAAACCTTTTTGTTGTTACTATTCTTTGGTTACATATCTATTGTATTGACCTACTTTTACATTTTTTTTTTTTTCTTTCAATCGTTTTCTTTTCCACACCAATAAAACCACAATCATCTAAAATTAATCAGAATCTCATTACAGGAGCAGGCTGGTCTGCCCCACCCTTCCCAGCCGTCCACTTTGCTGCTCCAGTTAGCTCGCTAGGCAGCAACCCTGAATAACAGCAACAACCCCCCCCCCCCCCTCCCTCTCAGCCCACTTCCACAGAATAGCTGCCGCTGCTTTACTCGTTAGGTTTTCCCGTCTTACATTGGAACCATTCCTATTACTAAGTCAACAGACATCCTCCTCTACCAATCACAGTCGCTCTCAAACCCAACAAAAGCCAGTGTTTCTACAGCAGAGTTGGCAGGTGAGAGAGAAAGGGAGGAGGGAAAAAAGGCAAATGAGAGAAGAGAAGGAAAAAAAAAAAAAATCGATGCTCTTAGCATTCCAAAGGGATGACTCAACCGGCTTTACAAAAAGCCTTCAACATGGACAGCACCGTGGGGAGAACGGCTGTACGCGTTTGTTTTCTCTCCATGCTTCTGTACACATTGTGTATCCTTTTGAATGTGAATATGCAAACCTTTTGCGTGCGTATTGTGTAAATCCTTTTAAGACCTTATTTCAGCTATCTCTCAAAGAGCGGGGGCGGGACTTGAAGCTTTTTATCCATTCGAGGCTTACAGACTGCACCACAAGCTCATTGTGCCGCTTTTAAATACTGGCTCGTGTCCGAACATTTTCAATATCAAACTATACAAAAAAATAATGAATTGAACTGCACGCTAATCCACCCAAAGTCTACATGTTGTCAGAACTGTGCATTTGAAAATCTGCAGAACTCAGGAATCGACAGACACACTTTCATTCAAGAGCGTAACAATCAAAGTGTCCCTGCAGGCTAAAACCTACTGCAGAATCATCATGTTGTTTTACATGTATGCAAGTGTTAGAGGTGTGTGGGAATGTGCAATATTACTGTTTGAAGCTGTCCAAGTTTACTTTATACATCATTTATTTAGTCTACGTACACCATAGATTTCTGATAATTCATTTGGCTTCCTTCGGCCTCTGTCTGAATTATGTGTGCATACATGTTACGTACTAGAACTGCAGCTTTTGTCTTGGGCCATCGGCTGCATGGGCTGAGGAGGATGCATGGAGTTGCGTGCCGGGTGGTTCTGGTGCTGAGTGGACGGGCCCACGGCCTCCTTGTCCGATTGGCCAGGCCTGTTCCACATGTTGGAAGCCCCAACGCTGCTTTTAGCTGGGGAAGAAAGTTGAATTACACGTTGAGAAGCCTGGACGTTCATATGCTTTTGTCACGGTTTTTGCACAGCTCTCTTTGAAGTGTTTACCAGGTTTTCCAGGTTCTCCCCAAGCGGCTGTGCCATCATCGATCTCATTCCTTCGACGGACAGACTCTGGAGACGGCTCTTCCCACCCAGTGACCACTTCCTCCTTCGTACCTACTGCGGGTACGGGGCCTCCCAGCCAGCCTGATGGAAGAATGCAAGTGAGATATAAATCGTATGTCCTCCTGCTTAACTTCCTTAACTCTTCTTATCAGATAGAATTCAGTTTTTGGTGCCATAAAGCATTCCTTAATTAACACAGCCATGCAACTAATAAAGACTTGCACATAAAGAAAAGGCAAAACATCTTAAGAAAAGATTCTGATGGGATGAATAATCTTAATAGGTACCTGAAGGCTTGTTAGGGGCTGGATTGCCTCTAGACATGTTGGGTTCAGGACCTTTCCCCCACTCGTTAGAGGGCTTGGGATTCGGCTCACCCCAGTTCTGGGCTCCGCGGTTGTTCTTCACTGGCTCTCCCCAGCCCTGGCTGTTACTCTGAGGATTGGGTTTGTGGACCGAGTCGCCCCAGTTCGAGCCTGGATTTGGGTTCGGAGTGCTCTGGTCCGGGGTATTTGATCCTGCGCTCCCTGCCCAGGTGTTGCCGCCGCCGCCGCCGCCGCTGCCGCTGGTGTTGGTTCGGCTTGGCTCGCTCCAACATCCAGAGCCGGACCGGTCGCCGTCGCTGTCCCAGCCGGCACCTTTTTGAGGCTCCCCCCAGTGGTTTTTGCCCCCTGCTCTGGTGCCATCTCCACCATTACCCCAGCGGTCACTGCCATTTCCACCTTTGGAATCCCAGCCCTGCTGAGGTTTGGGCGCATTAGTCCACGTATTGGACCTAAACAAAAACAATGAAGGGGGATCAGTGAGGCATAACTACATTTACTAAAAATAGTTCTGCGATGGTATTATCAGAATTTCTTTAACACCCAAACAAATCAATTACCTGTCATCTTTGTTTATGTTATTGCTCCAGGTATTACTGTTGTTGTTGCTCCCCCTATAGCCGGATCCATCGTTCCAGCTACTCTGTCCACCTCCTCCACTCGCTGGGGCTTTGTTGTCCCACCCAGAGGACGGCCGCTCTCCCCAGCCAGAACCTCCTGGGCCTGAGCTGCCCGGCCCATTCCCCCAACCTGCGAATACATAAAAAGGAAGATCAAGCTTTTGCCTACTTGTGTGTTCTAAAATGGAAATGTGTGCTCTAAATCTTAATATTTTTGTTCACTAGAACATATATTTTTTTAAAGTATCATAGACATTAAAGTTCTACCTCCAGAGGTCTGGGAGGGAGCTGCCGGTGTCGCTGTGCCCCATCCGGAGCCTCCGCTGCTATGCTTTCTTTCGTCTCCTCTGGGTGCTTGGAGTCGTTTGTTAGCAGAAGAATTGACATCCCAGGAGGTGTTCTGCCGTACGGGCGTCTGTCCCCATCCAGTGTTGGACAGGACCCTCGGGTCCACGTCGGTCTGGGGCACCGCTGGCACAGCCGGTACTGCTGTTGCGGGACTGATAACTTTTCTGCGATTTCCTCCTTTTGGCTGGCTGCCGTCTCTCTCTCTGTCTGAGCTGGATCGGCCTCCGGAACTCTCTCCGCTTCCTTCACTTCCTCCAGTGCGACCCCAGCCTCCTGTGACACTCCCCGGGCCGTGGCTTCCACCTCCCGGCCCTCCACCTCCCATGCCCATGGCGTCATCCTCCAGGCTCTTCCAGCCATTGTTGGCAGAGCTTCCTTTATGACTTCCAGGATCTAAATGGTTGTTACCGGGAGGTGCTGATCCCCATTCTCCATTTGACGTCTTGTTAGATGTGGAAGAGGACGATGATGACGAGGAAGAGGACGACGCGCTGCTCCCCCAAGGGCGAGGGATCCCTGCTGGAGGGCCCATCGGAGTTTGGCTCCCATTTCCTGGTGTTTGGCCTGCGGAGCCTGGGACTTGATTTGAGCCGATACCCCAGGGCATGTTGCTCTGAGGCTGGTTTGGATTACTGGCGGGCCCCTGGTCCCAGCGTGGGGCCCCAGTGTTATTGTGGTTATTATTACTCTTGTAAGCAGCAGTGGAGGATATTTGGGGGTTGCCAGCCTGCATTAAGGCAGGGTTTTGGGGGTTCACAGTGTCTGCATTTGGGGTGCCCTTGTCTCCAGGGTAGGTAGTTGCGCCCCAAGGTGTACCGAAGGCCCCAGGACCGCCCAGCTCTCCTTGGGGGTGCTGGGGGGCTGATGCGGGGTTTCCATTGGCCAGCGGAACCCCATTCCCTCCTCCAACAGAGCCCCAGGAGCAATCCCCGCTGAGTTGGGGTGAGGCGGTAGAGTTTGGTGGACTAGAGGTCATTGTGGCGTTAGTAGTAGTAGTTGTAGTAGTATTCATCATAATAGTGTTATTTGGTCCATTGGATTCAGTGTTAAGATTGGTAGGCTGGAGGCCACCATTTCCACTGTTGCTGCTTCCTAACACCTTGCTGCTTGCTGTACCATTATTCGCCTCAGTGTCTTCCATCATACTGCTGTTTGGAGCTGCCATGCCACCCCAGCCCAGCCCGGGGCCCTGTTGGGGAGCTATACCCAGTTTGGAACTCATCCCCTGAGCCTGTGGAGGCCGTTGGCCCTGGGACACTGGGCTTGGATTCTGCGGCCAGGCACCGTGGTTGGCATTTGGGTTTAAAGTGTTTGGATTTAACCCTCCATTGATGCAGGGGGTGCTTCCGCCTGTGGTGATCATGTTGCTGCCCCATACACCACTATTATTGACGGGCTTGTTGTTGTGGTTATTGCTGCCAATACTGCTGGATCCAGCCACAGAGTAGTGGGAGGACCCGGTGATGCTATTTCCATTATTTGCACCGCTGGTGGTTCCCATCCCTCCGCCGATTACCTGACGACTGTTGCCGTTGCTGTCTCCATTTACTGAAACGCCGACCATCATGGCAGAAGTCACTATAGAAGAGGAGGGAGAAGAAGCCGTAGAAGACACAGAGGAAGAAGCATTTGCTGACATCATCATCACTGTTGTCACAGCGGCGAGGTTTTTCTCTGAGCCGATCGAGGAGTTAGAGTCCGCGTCCATGCATTCTGATGCCAACTCGGGGTCTGATCCTGACCCGCAGCCAGAAGAGGAAGACGACGAGGAGCAAGAGAATGAAGAAGAGGAGGGAGGCCAAACGGACGAGTTGGTTGAAGAAGGGTTGTTGGGTTTGTCGGCGCTGCCGTCCACTAGGACTTTGCTCCAGTTGCTGTTGCCGTCACTGCTGCAGGGAGAGCCAGAGGACCAGGGGGAAGGCTCATACTGCGTGTCCAAGCCAGGATGCTCCAGACCTGGAGAGAGGCAGGGGACAGTGTTGGATTTGAGATTTAAAAGAATATATATATATATATATATATATATATATATATATATATATATATATATATATATATATAAATCGTCACATTTTAGAAAAGCCGCATTCATTTACCGAAAGGTGCAGTTTTAACATTGTGAAGAAATTACACGGCAGTAAAATGTACTTTAGTAGATAAAACAACAGATGTGGTTTAAATTCCCTTCATTCACTGTCGCTGTGAGATTTTTCTATTCCGTCCAACCTGCAGCTGCCAAACTGTAGTTGATCAGTGCCAGGCCGAAGCCTGGACACAGCTGCCACCATTTTGTCACCACAGCAGGACCCCAAAAGCATGCCAAAGCTAAAGACTAGGAGGGCAGGGGAGGCAGAGGACGACCATCAGCGGGAGGAAGGATGGAGGGCAATCGAGTGCGAGCAGAGGGAGGAGGATGCGCCGTCAGCCGAAAAGATTCAGACTAGGTTTAAACTTTGGTATTTTTCCGAGATCATCCGCACTCAGAGCTGCCGCGTCTCTAACATTAGACACGGAGACCACTTGGCTATTAAGTACACACTCATTCAGTTTTAAGGGTGAGTGCTACATCGCCGTATTCATCAGCCAGCAATGTTCATCACTCAATCAGCATTACTGCAGCGGGAGCTCCCATTCATTTTGCAGTGGTCATGAATCATGGTACTGTCAATACTGACGCTCAACGAAAGCATTTTAATTTGAAGGCAGTGAAGTAGTGAAGTAAACTTCACTGTGAAACAATTAACATGGTCAGCTATTGTTACCAAAATCTGTGTTCATTAAAGTAGACAGAATTTTTGTTTTGAGACATTGCAAAGACGAAGAAGATTTTCTGGAAACGTATGAAAGGTGAAGATCTATAAAAACTTTATATTATATTTGACGATTCAGACTTCTTCGTCATCTTCCTTCAATTACATCATCTGCTCATTTCTTTTCCCGTTTTAATTGAGTCCTTCTCTCACTTTCTATGTCTATGTTTCACATAAACTTGTGTTTGCCTGCCAAGTCGCCTCACATCTCCAAACCCACTTTCTAACTCACATCTCCTCCTCTGGTACGCCGTGAATAAAATGCATCCGTCAAGGTCAGGTGAGGCTGGGCGTAGCTAATCCGTCGATCACAAAGCAGAGAGCCAAAGTAGGACATTGGGAGGAAGAATGAAACACGAGAAGAACGGGGAAGGAAGAAGGCAATGTGTAGTCACCTGTTTGATTAGGGGAGTGGCTGACGGAATCCCGAATGGGAGCCATGCCTAGAAAACGGAGAGAGAGAGAGAGGAAAGACTGTCAAACAGACTCAGAGGAAGTTAGCGATAGAGCCACAGTACAAACAGTGGGGAGTTGTTAGAAAGAGTTGGGACAGATCGGACATTCAAAGCAAACAGAACGGAAAACAAACGAAAGCACGAAGGGCTTGCAAGTGATGAGCATTAGTGGACAGACCCTGCTAGTTAGTGGTTACAACTGGTTATCCAAATTATAATGTAGAGGAATTAAGCAGTAATAAGTTGTAATTCTCAGCGATTTGTCTGAGCTAATGGTGCTTTGTATTTTGTTTTTCCCCTTTTAGCACAACCTGCTTTAAATCCGCATGTTCTAGTTATTTTGCTGAATATCGCTGTTGTGATATAAATTCAGAGAAATTCAACACATTTCTACATATTTTTTAAAAAAACTAGAAAGTCAATGCTGCACAAAAGCAGCATGTTAAAGACGCCATTTAGAGCAGATAACACGGAATTTATAGCCGCTTTATGCAAATTGCAAATCTGTTACTACTTCGGACTAAATAAGTTTGTTTCCAAATATTTCCGGGACAGAAGTACAAGCAGAAACTCCTCAGAAGCTATGAGCAACAACACACCTACATTCAAACATTTAAATGTCTTGCTTATCCAACAACATGATGAACAGACGGAGCGCTTGTGTCGGCTGGTGTCTGAGGATGCAGACAGCGGATCTAATTGAGCGTAAAGCTCCTCTGTTATGTTGCATTCTTTTCGTATTTCATAGTTTACCTGTGAGTGCGGCGAAAGGCAGGAGGCCGTCCCCGGGTTGAGCGGAGAAAAAGTGACCTCTGGTTCCCAGGTCGGCGAAGGGAGGGGGAGGGGTATATACGGTCAAAGCTCGGAGGGCGCGGCCTCAAGGATCCGAGGTGAAGAGGCGGGGCTTGTCAGAGCGGGCGGCAGGCTGATCGGGCCCTCTTGGCATCGCTGAAGACTGAATGTGTGTGTGTGTACGTGAATACGTGGGGAGGGGGAGGGGGGGATGTGGTTTAGATTGAGGACTCTGCTTTGACTTGGTATGATCCGGCACTGCAGAGAGAGAGACAGAAAGAGACAAGAGAGACGATTAGGTCAACATAGCGTCCGCATGCATGATTAAAAACAATCATTTCAAACCACTCAGTCATAACGTCCATCACCAGTCCAATGAATTTAACCCACGGCGAGTGTGTGTCGCGCATGATCAAACAATCACACATTCATTTATGACAGAGCAACAATGGGAGGGTTTGAAAACTGTTCACTTATTAATAGCCAAAGGAATTGTGGTTACAGTTGCCAGTGACCGCCACTTAAAACTATACCAATACAATGATGTGAGGGAAATATATTAGTTGCATTTTTGACAAAGGGAATGCAGCCTCATCCTCTCTCTGTTGTCCTGTTGATGGCTAAGTATTCACATCTCTCTGCTGCAGAGGTCTGCAAGACGACCCGAGCCTCATTCAACTCTTCTCCTTCCATTGTGGTCATATGTACGCTTCAGTGTACACACAGGCCACCGTAGGGAATAGTTACATTGACTATATTATACATGTGCATTTTATTTACACGTGACTTTACATGCATCTTAGTAGCGTGTTTTTTTTGCGTGTATCAGAGTGTGTGTGCAACAGAGAGAGCTTAAAGTGATTTGTTTCCGCATCTGAAGTATACGAGTCTGCTAGGATAGTCAGAAAGGTAATAGGAAGAACGAGTGAACACCAAGCACACCTTTTTCTCCTTGAAGGTTGAATGTGTATGGGTTGGACTAGATTAGGGTTATACAACAAGCTTAAAGCTGGCAGCCATAGCAGCCAAAACCTCTTATCTCAAACCAGAGAAAGCTAAGAAGTAAAAAGGGACAAAGACGGTAAAAGGAAAACTAAAAAAGGAGGAAAAGGCAGAAGCACAAAACACAGAGGACACACACATCCTTCAGTAAAAGTGGACCAGTGCATTTGACAGCAAGTAGTGTTAGTGTGTGTGTGTGTGTCCTGACCTTTTCCTAGTGCAGGTTAGGAAAGTGTGTGCACTCTCTCTCTGCCTGCTGCAGCAGTACACAGGTCTATTTATAAACCTCCAGTTCAAATAGCAACCACTCTGTTCACTGGCCAATATGATAAAGAACAAACAAACCCATGTGTGGACAATGAGCAAGTTTGCTAATGCGATGACGCGTGCATGTGTTACAACTGCGGAGGGGCCTGTTTATTGTCGCAAGAATAACCTTATTGCAAAAAAACACTAAATAATCCTACTACTGAAATGCATGTAGAGCAAAATGTTTCTTACAGACACGTGAACCAACCACCGATGTTATAAACACGACACACTGAACAGAGGCCAAACTCCACCTTCATTGACTCACAGCTCACTAAAACACGTGCAACACCGCCCGCATCGAAACATGTACGCTCTGCCAGAAGCTGTTTCTGGAACCAATCCAAAAAACAGACAATTATTACAAAAGACTCTCCAAAGAAAGTTGCTCAAAAGTATTATACTTGTTATACTAAGCAAACGGAGCATAAAGAGGTGGAGCATTGCCCTTTTCCCTGCAGCAGCAGCCGGAAAACTAAAGGAGGAGGAGGCTCATTCCTGCAAACTGAGTTGTTTACTTTCATGGATCTTGACTCAACCTTCCCACATGGAAAGACATTTGTCAACCCCGAAGCATCTGATTCAAAGAGGCTACCCGGGGGGAAAAAGGCCTCTCCTTATAAGGCAGTGCAAATCAAAATAATGTAGAAAGATGGCCAACACTTCACTTGAGGCGGTGCTCATCATGCACTAAGTCCCTACGGGTTAGTTATGAAGGATTTGGGGATTTTTCTTTCAACCTAATATGAAGTAACTGTTGTTTTGTTAAACACCTAGGCTGTATGGGTTGTTTACATAATAGTGTGCGTGTGTCTACAAGCGATCAATCCATAAGTCAACAGAACAATATTCACTATTTTGAAAATCAGAGAATTGTTTTAAGTCACATTTCAAGCAAAAATGCCTCACGATGTGGTTCTTTTCTCTACGTTATGTGATCGTAAACTCAAAGTACCTTTAAAGTTATGAAATAACTTATTGTTTATTAGACGGCCTGTTTATTTGTTTAGCTAGTTGCAAGCAAGCGAGCTAGTTTGTTTGCATTTTGTTGCGCAACACTGTGTTGTAGAATGACAGCAAGTAAACCTCGACGCTTAACGCGCTACGCCATTTTTCTTGAATGTGAAATGTTTAACTTCTTAACCCCAGTGAGCACAAGCGTGTTCTTTGCCGCTGCTCAGCACAGAGTACAGTTTGTTCCCCGTTCTCCCGTCTGAAAGCAGCTTTCATTAGGGCCCCCGGAGTTGGCAGCAGCTCGACTGCTGCTGCTGCTGCTATCACCTTACAGAGAGAGGGTTGGGGAGGAGGGGGGGTAGGGGGAATATAAGGACAACACACAAACAGAGTGCCGCATAGGGGGAGAGAGAGAGAAAAAAAACCAAGATGTCAAGGTAAGGAGGAGGGAAGAAAGGAGACAGAGAGAGAGAAGTGGAATGTGAAAAAGGAGGGACAGAGAAGAAAAAGAGGCTGTCACCGAGGTTGATGAGAGAGGAATGCGGCTGCAGCTTCCAACATGTATAAAAAGCAAAAAGGTCAACTTCCTAAAGTCGAACAGTACACGGAAACAATATGTGCTCAGTTTAACAGAGCAAGAAGCAAAGAATCTGAAGAGGCAAAGTGGAAAAAGATGGAAGAAAGTGTTGTGGCCCCGTTTATTTTACCTCAGCCGTTACATAATCTAACCTGGAGAGTAGGAGTAGAACAGAGGTGGATCTAAACAAAGCTACATCATGAAAGAGTGATGACAAAATGCACAAACACAAAGACAGAAATAGACGTATATATACACGGACATTTGAAGATAAATGAGCACTTTCTATACTGCTCAAACGAAGGTGGGCTGATAAACTCAAAAGGCAGTAAAGTTAAAATGGGTGAATCGTACGTTTCAGGTTCAGATGTTGATAATGTATCGTTTCAGATGATTAGTTTGATGTTTAGAAAGTGATACCAAATCATTACTGGACACATACAGGGTTAGCAAAAGGACAAACAATGCAGTGACTGTCAGCTGAACATTGTTTTTTTTAAGCTAAAAGTCTGAAGAAATCTATTTGAAGCACGGTGCGGACATATTCTTTCAAATCGTTTGCATGCCAGTAAAAGACATCAGTACCTAAGCAACAGACCTCGACGTGTAAAATGAAAGAGCTGGTTGCAGTCAGAGAGTGGGCGGTTTAAGAGGTATATAGAGCACACACGCAGGTACAGAGGTCCTTCTCTGGATCGGCTACACAGTCGGTATACATTTAATTTCCCAGTCACATTACTTCGAGTGCAGCTCGTGCATTAGTGCACTCCTGCACACTGATAAGAGTTCTGTTGGAGGAAACATTCCTCGTACATGGACACGTTTCCTCATTCTCAAGTATCAACTCCGTAGAACCGCGTTTTAAAACCTGCTCCGACACAAGTCGAACATTTCTCATGAACACGTTTCATTTTGAGGGGTTTGCATCGCTGCCTTTTGGCTGTATACACTACATACTATAAACATACAGTGGAGTATTATATATTATGTTTAAACTCAAATGAATCCTTGTTGGGGTAACCCATTACAAATCTGTTCTACGGGCTGAGATAAACAGAAAAAAAAGAGATCTGGTTAGGGAAGACCCTGTTGTGAAAAAAATTCCTAAACACTCCCAATTCCTCTGGGCTTGTCCGAGCACGATGACATCAGCGCCAGAGTCACGCGTCTCTCTAAAATATGCAAAAAGACTCAACACAGCAAGCGGTCTGCATCTTCTTCAGCTGCAATCAACACGAAGGACTGGACGACACCAGAAGGTGTTTTAAAAAAAAAAGAAGCCGACATTTACATGAATCCATCTCTTACAAAACAGCATGCAGTGCATGAGATTGCATGTGCAGTGTGAGTGTGTGAGTGAGCAGATAAGCACACTCGTCACTCTGGGAGGAGATTGGAGGGGCGGCCCACACGTATATCGCACTCAAACCAAGGGCCAGTGTGTGCAGAAAGCACAACAAGCTTTTGGTGTTTGCGAATGACTCATTAGCTGGCTTGTCCATTATTCAGTCAGCTCTCCACCCACACGCAGGGTTGGTAGTGGTGGCCACCAGTCATGCGTTTGTGTACTCTAGTTGTTGGTGCTCGAGTACAGCAATGAGTGGATTTTAATGAGTTACTGGGAGTTGAGCGTGCTTTGTTTTATACCGTGCAAAGAGTGAAAAACTTCCATCACAAGGTCCAAAACATTAATATTTAACTTATCATCATATAGGTCAAAGACAGGCTGGAAAACTTCACATTTCAGAAGCTGGAGCCTGATAATTTGAGTATTTTTGCTTAAACATGTCATAATAATCCAACTGGTGCATGCTAAAGAGCTGCTGACGACTCCAGCATTGAGGCTACAGCCCTGGTGACACACTGTTCAGTATACACACTGTTCAGTATACACACACACTTGAGTCTTTCAGAGGTACAATGATCACACTCTTTGTTATTGTACACGCATTATCTGGGGATAGGAGCTTCTATGGCGATACACGTCTGTGTCAGCTCACAGTTTGGTACAACAGAGACGACTTAAACTCTGAACTACTTCTCCGTTTGTACCGGGACAGACAAATCTAACAATAAAAGTAAGGAGGGGGCGAGACTATAAACACAGCAGGACCACAGCGGAGAGAAGTGAAAACAAAACCAAAAAGACGAGCAACTGAAGACACAAAAGACACACTCAAGGTCAGAGATAGACGGTATCAGACTTCCTGCCCACACTAGCCATGACAGTAGTTTCAGCTGTAACAGTAGCTCGTACAAACAGCACTCAATGGAAACGGCAATTCAAATGGAAACAACGCGACGACGTCACAGAGCAAAGTACACCGCACTACAGGAGACAGACCAGACCACTCAAGGACGGAAAGAAATGTTGGAAAAATAAATATTTTGAAACCCATGAAGGCTTCATAGCTGAAACGGACAAGTAGTTCTGGGTGTTCAGCATGCTTTGGACTCTTTCCTATCACGTCTTGCCAGAATCGTGTCTTAACTGCAGCGCTGAAGCCTGCGAAACTATTTTTACTACCTAGACTGCAATTCTGCAGGTATTGCAGTATTAATCACGTCCTTTGCTTACTGTGCAGAATTGCGTTTGGCGTTCATAAAAGCGGGTTTATTGAACACTGTGAGAACTGGACCGTTCTGGTGACACATCGCTCATTTCTAGATAAATAGTTCTGTGAACGGAAGCTGGGTGACCTAGGGGCAGCGGATGTCGATAAATCACAAAGACTCACAGAGGACAACAACACTTTCAAAGGCAAATCAATACCAACAGTTAGACCAAGCGCTGCAATTTATCTTTCATCCACCTTCACACAACTACGCCACAGCTCCAGACCGGACGGAAGACATTGCTCTCACCTTTTGACCAGTCCTGTGTCTTCTTATCCTCCGTCCTCGTCACAATCTCCGTCTCTCTCTCTCTTCCATCCACTGTTCTTCCCTCTATGGGTATGTTCCCTGTGAACAACAGGAGGAAATACCGTTACTGTCATCGCTGTTGCCTTTTGGGTTTTATGTGACACGATTAAAGTGCGTCGATAACGTCAAAGATGTCCGCTTGGGCTCTGGGAATTCGTCATGATTTTCTGACGTTTTATAGATCAAACCATTAACTGATTTTATTGAAAAACATTTAACAAACTAATCTATAATAAATGTATTTTTTGCATCTATGGTACTGTGCTTTTTTCATAACTTACCACTTATACTGAAATGTAATAGCCGTAGTATTACAACAGTGTGTATTGCCTGATAACATGAAACCAGATGACAACATCTGGCCTCAAAATATAAAAAAAGTGTGCACTTAAACCACAACTTCTGACTGATGCTGTAGTCGTAGTCAAACTGTGTCCTCTCCCTCGGTGAGTGTCAAGTTTAGCCGCACTGGTCGCAGTGGGTTTGCCATTTAGCCTACAAGAGAAAGCTGCAGGCTACTGTCTAATCCCATAATGGGATTACAACACAGCACTTACTTCAGCTATAAACAGACGTACAGAGATGCTCAAACAACTCAGACACAAACCACGGCTGCACCATTAAACGTGTAATCATATAAATGCACCATTTAATCATTTAAATGGTGCATTTAATGGTTTAGTTTGATAATTGCACAGAAGCTCGTAGGAATAGTGAAATGAGCAAAACTGCATTTAAAATGCAATGTTTGATATGTTGGCAACATTTACGGCATTAAAGAACTAAGATACTTAAAAACAGTAGCAATTCAGTAGCTAAGACTTGTTTTCTCAATAATATGTATATATTTACATACATACACACGCACACACAACTTACAAACAGCGTTAAGCTGCTGTGAGCAGCACTGATCGGAGCGGATGTTACAGCATCGCTATGAGAGAATTGAACATCGTTATTACATGATGGACGTTTAAGAAGTCTATGTGGAACTACGGTTGAAGTTTGCCTAATCTGTTATAAACAGTTGAACCATTTTTTTCCCTGCCACCTTCAGTCACCCTCCTCTTCTTCCTCCTCTCTACACCCCCCCCCCCCCCACCCCCCCACCCCCCCACCAAGTGCTTCAGCAGATGGTTCAGGGTTCAACAACAGCAGAGCATGGTGGGGGCCCTCCTGGAGAGCACACACACAGCATCTGTTTATGAATGGACCGACAATTGCCCATCCCCCGACAGCTACAGCTGACAGAGGGGGGGGGCACCATGAGTCACTGAAAGTAAAAGAAGGGATGAAGAAGCACAAGGCCTTGGGAACAGGGGGAGGAAGAGAAGAGGACGACAAACTTGCAATTGCATGTCTTATGGTTTGTTTTCTCCTCTACTAGTCACAGGTGGGACTGAAACAGGACCGGTGACCCCCACATATCCTCCATTTAAACAGTTATGAGGAGCAGCGTTATATAACTTCAACTATAAAGACTCTTCCTCCCGTCAGCACTTTCCATAGCCGCCTGAATAGAAGCACATGATAACAACGTGCAGTAATAACACAAGCTAAACCTGCTAAAGTCCGTCTTCCATCATCTAGGTCACCTGACAGGTGATGAGCACAGCCATGTGCTTTTTATTATTATTGTTCTTTAATGAGTTTGTTAAAGAATAACCGTGGTTAACTAATCCTAATATTATTATCTTTCCTCGTTTGCCTGAACGACGACGGATACTTATGGAAAACATATTCCTCAATGAGTTTAGCGTGTCGAACACTTTACATGCAAAAAACACCAGACACCAATAAAATGTCTCTAAAATAAAATATAAAATTCTCTGCGTTATATACAATAGTACATTTATTATTGGACGAGATTAAATCTTGTATTATCCACTAAACACACTTTAAAACTACCGTTAGTGTTGTAAAGGGCAGCCATTTTCACCGTTGCATACAAATCACCAACTAATGAAACGGAATTGGCTTTCCAAAAATATCTCATCTCTAAATATGGTCTTTGTTGAGTTTAATGTGGATAAAACAACAGTGTGGACAGCTGATTCCACTATTAATTGCATACTTTGTAGGGCTGAGAAGGATAATGAGCAGCAGATAAACGATGAAGAAACTAGATTCAAAAAGGTCACTAGAGACGTTATGTACGACTCCGTAGCACAATAGATTAGAGTCCAATTAGTACAGTAGATGCACGTTTCATTTGGCCATTAAAACACGTGTGAGAGAGTTATTAACACGTCGGGTCATGAGTTTGTGAATCTCTGTCTGCCTTCACATCTTGATTCACAGTGGAGCTCAGATTTCTCTGCCACCCACTCGCCGTTTCTTTTTCCTGTGTGAACCCTTTTCGGCTGGCTGTCAAATAAAGCTGAAAGACTTTAAAAATAATCAAACTATATTTGGGTTTCTGAGGAGGTAGAGATCAGAAATCTCAGGTTTTAGACTACTGCATACGGAGACCCTGTGGGAGTGTGTGTTGTGTTTTTTTTCACTCCCAGAAGTGAGTCATGCAGTGAAGACAGCGAGGCTTTTCAAATTTACAGGAGACGGAGTATTGATTGCATCTGCAGCCTTGTGGATGTAGCCACACCAGACATCCACCCAAACATAAACCGGTAAGACACGAGCAGCCACAAAAACACTCGCAAGAGTTCGCCTGTCCCCGGAGAACAAAAAGCCAGAGGGGAGTCGCGTGGCTAATTTGCATGTACAACACCAGCGCATTTGCATCAATTCGCATTAGCATGTTCTCACAGAGGCTTAACACTGGAGGCTCGGTTCAGGGAAGCCATCACTCAATTAGTGAATGACAAAGAGTGTCTCCTCATCACACACGGCCCCGGCGGAGGAGGCGTGAAGACGGGGGAAGGCGCGAGGAAGCGGACATCGCGAGGCGCGTCCTTGTTTGAACAGTACAGTCGAAATCTGGCAGGTCCATTTCAAGTCACGGTAACTTTAAGGCAATGTGATATTTTCTGGCTGAAAACCACGGTTCAATGTTGCTGCTAGCAAAGGAGGGAGGGGTAAGTAGTGACTCAAAGTATTCTACCTCAAGAAAATCTTATTGACGGGTACAGTTTACTTGGTTGTTAATTAAATATATTTAACTATAAGTGGGCCGGTCAATGATTTGTTTGTAAGCTTCACTAATTTGATTCAAAGCCAAAGACACGGTTGTCCATCCACGCTGCTCAACAACTTCCTTTAACTAAAATTGCCTTTGTGTTGATTGTATCCCGTCTGAGCCCACAAGGGTCAAAAGCACCAAATGCTCCATTTTAAGCTCCTCGCTCGTCTTTCCAGTCTCACGTCCATCTGCAGGCGTGGCTTTACTGCTCGGGGGGGGGCAACGGTCAACTACCCTGATCCCCGACCATCGGAGAAATGTTGCAACTCCGTAGGAATTTATAGCACTGCCGTATTAAAAGCCAAACACAGTGATCTCAAGTTAACTATGACAGCACAGAGACATTTTTATGCAAGTGCAGATCGCTACAGTGGCGTAAACCAGCTGTGAAAACTCAAGATATTTTTAGACAAGGATGAAAACATGTTTGACAAACAGGGGGGGGGGCAGGCAGGCAACCAAAAGTGAAAGTGAAGCCGACCAGCCAGCACATTGCTGTACAAAAATCAACGTGAATATCACCAGTCACAACTAATCGCACTGTTTTGAATGCCACAGGCCCACGAGCAATAAACTGGAGTTTAGCTCTGCACGACGACACGGCTTCAGAGGACAACACTCGATCAGCTTTTTCTCCGAAGGGTGAAATCACCGCCACAAATGCTATAAATTGATCAACTTTATGATGCCGCGGTTTGCCTTTTATAGAAACATCCAACAAACGCTATTTGTAAACTTTAGGACAGGACGACTTCTTTCAACATGAAAGAAAAAACGCTTTCAAAAGCTGAAACCAAAGTGACACAGAGAACCACTGTACTGTTGGCAGTTTATATCTGGGCGTATTAAATAACAAATAGTTGCCGTTTGAAAATACATTTCAGAATTTCTTTCTTAAATTGGGAGAAACATAATTTAGGCTCGTATAAAAAGGATCTGCTTAAGTTGATGGTGTACCGTGTTTATTTTGTTAAATTCCCACAAGACAAATCATTTGAATGTTAGTGTGAGAAAGCAATAAAACTGCAAATGAAACATATAATGTGGAGAAAATTATTAGATTACCATAATAATTAGTGTTACTATACACAGAAGGGTATTAATAGAGTTTCCCTTGTATTGCTTCAGCAGCAGCACACCCACATACACACAGATGGAAAATGTGTCCCAAGGCTGAGAAGATGTGAAACACCGTCAACTAGATTTAGTAACCAATTCTAAACGAGCCAGCATAATGAAATACCCCACAAAGCCATTCACTAAATACTATTTTCACATTAAATACAGAAGACCTAACAGAAACAGGACTAAATTAAAAACAGTTGACGTGTTTTATGTCTCTTGTTTAAAAAAAAAAAGCATCCTCAAAAACTGACGAGAGAGTTGACGCTCCGACTCTCTACAAACAATCAAAATCCATTTCAGGAAATCGAGCACGACAACAAGATTCATAAACAGATTGAGGATCTAGAAAACAGACTAAGCGCTGCCCTTAGAGCCGGTTAATGAACCAGCTGTGGTCCACGGCGCTATTGTGCGTCTGCAACTGTATGGACACAATGAGCTGCACAAACACCTCTCCACACACACACACAAAACACCAGCACTCTGGCTTCTCATTTAACAGTTTTAAAACAGCAAAGCTTACTCAGCACAATGCGGCCTAGACCAACCCAGACCCTCCAATTCAATTCAAACGGAACTGCATGTGCTTGCATAAGCAGCAGCAGCCCATCCCCTGCACCCCCCCCCCCCCCCCCAACACACACACAAACACCCCTTTAGTAGCCCACCACACACACACACACAGGTCATGCCATCATCTAAAGAGAAGTGGCCAGAACGGTGACATAAATCAGAACGCATGCTCTTAAAATGAGTGCACGTGAGGGTGGTGGCACACTCACCTGTTTCGATGCTTCTGCTTCTTTGGTGGCAACAGCTTTCAATTCCAAATCTCTGAAAGACAAGGAAGAGATATGACGGTTAATCTCTTTGAGTTATAATAAAAAGACCAGATTAACCTAAACAAACCTCAATTCACAAATAAAAAAGGTACCCTTCATGTGACGATTGGTACAGTTTTATTGATTTACGGTGATAAACAACAACACATAAAACACGTGAGCGGGTTACACAGACCGATGCTAAACCTGAAATGGTAAACAGGACTCCATTACAGTATCTCAAATTAATTATTGATTGTGCACGGGTCAAAAGGCATGCACCTCACCCACTAAATCTATGCAAGGCCAAGCCTACACTAACAAACAATAGCACTCATCAGCAATTCCTTGAATGAAAAGTATTTCAACTAGCTAGTCGATGTGGAAATGCAGGTTGAACTGCATAACAGATCATTTGCACGGATCAGAGTCCCCTAAATTCAGGCTCCACAAGGTGAATAGAAACAGTATGTGTGTGCGTGTGTCTGAAAATTACAGATAACGACACGGAGTGTGTAGGTCAGAGTTACAGCTCGGGTCCTGATCGGCCATTATCTCAGCTGTCGCCTGACTTACAGCTAAACCAACATGGCTTCTTCTCTCGGAGCCTGGTGTTTTTCCAGCAGCAGCCAGAGACCCAACATGCCTTAACATGGCATCTGATTGCAGTGGATTGCAATTTAAATTATTATGTGATCTGCCCTCGTTTTGCAGCAGCGTCGTCGGATCTATGTAAACAGTGAATACGACTGTAAAAACCAGCCGAGTGGAGGTCTAGTGTTCCGTTAACCAGCCTCTCTATCTGACCGCGGACAGAGGGTGTTAAAATACAACTATGCACCGAAATATACAACTATACAGCTTCACAAGTTCACCATCAAAGTTCCTTTCGTCAGATATTGTTTAGGGACATTTGAACAGGTGTGTGCCCCCTCTGCATGTCACCAAACAGCCGGGAAATCAGTCGCACTAACCGCAGAGCGGACCTGCGTCGTCAAATTAGCATTAGCTGCTAATGCTAAGAGCTAATGTTACGAAGCAGCTAGTTAACTTGCCCAATCTAGCGATGACGGCATTTTAATAAATGCAGATATACATTAAAACCACCCACAATGATAGTTTACTGATTACAAAATCAATTGAAGCAATTATATTTAACAAAATACATACATTTATCTTTTTTACAGATATCTACGCACAACCGGTGAGCAGAGGTTAACCGATGCTCGTACTAGTTAGCGTTAGCATACGCGTTAGCATAAAGGTTTAACTGCCAACACATCCCTTGAATGACTGCAGACAAACACTATCCGTCGATGCGTTTAACATTTACGTTTGCAAACCACAATGCAACCGAGCCTACAGCTAGCCGAACAGGAAGCTAGCTAGCTAGCTTAGCTCGGTCATTGCTAACTAAACAACAGCTAAACTTATCTACACCAGTCCCCGGGTCTCTCCCTCCCTGCGCACATTAGCTCACCACAAAGAAATGGTTCCTCTGGTCAAGAGAACGTCGTAAACCAACCTCACCTCATTGAAGTATAAAGTGCAACCGAGTGGAAAGGAAAAGCCGGCTGTAAGGCTACAAGAATTTCAACGCGTTTTGCAGCATCTACGAGGGGAGGCATTCGTCCTGCATGATCGCCATTTTCTTAACTCGCTGGTGGCTAACCTTCTTCTCTCGCTTGAGCTCAGCTTTCCCCTCCTCTCTCTCTCTCTCGCTCTCTACCTCCCCCTCTCTCTCTCTCTCTCTCTACCGCTCTCTACCTCTCTCTCTCTCTCTGCGTTCACTACAGCTCTGACTGTTTCTGCAAGGGGGGAGGAGAGAGGAGACAGCGGAGGAAACACATTCACCACTTCCTCTGACTGAGAAAAAACACAGCCCTAAAGGTAGACAAATGTTTTAGAGAGAAGAGCAAGAAGTATGTTTAAGCAAAGCAGGTCCCCCGTTATTTATATATGTATCTGAGGGGTACAGATAAGCACATAATGTTCTATACCAGGGTAAAAAAAAATGTACCCCTCACCACCCTTTTATATTAGGGCTGGAAACCAAAAATACCCTTTTTAATGTAGATATTCTTTTAATTATTTAAATGATTTTACTTATTTAGTGTTCAGTGATATTTTCCATACATTTTATTTATTTACGCGAAGGTTTAAAAGCTGTTTCAAAGCTTTCTCCACACTGCCAGCACTGTTAAATGTCTTATTTTGTTGGCAACCATAAAGTGTTTAATTCGATAATTGTAATTTAGCCAACAAAATGTGTACCATGCTTTACAATTTAAAAAAATAATAACAGTAAAACACTGGGTCAATTTCTTGTCCCGTAAACCAACTTTTAAATGCAAAAACATGTAAAAGTTTTAAAAATACATGTCAGAAGAGCTATATTGGGCCATATTGTCTGTATTCAGATCAAAGAATGCTTCGTAAAAATGGCCAGTTGTCGGTCCGCATTATGTAATGTGTGTATTCTAGGTTGATGACTGTTTTGAATTTTATTTGCACTCTGTGACAGCAGACAACTCTATTAATTGTTCAGTAAAAAGTCTGACTGTGAGTCCCTGTAGAAACATTAGCTCATGCTATAACCAAAGGCCTAAAATACATGGTAAAGTATGGTGATGTGATATATTTTTAATTCATGTTTCATGGTTTCTACCATTATTTATTTTAATATCCTTTAAAGTTTCAGAATAAGAAGATTCTTGAGTGCAGTTATTTTGCTCTTTTTTTTGTTTCTGCTCTTCTTAACAGATATGATTATCTTGTTACAGAAACATCCAAGCATTCCTTTACGAGTGTAAAGAAAGAACAGCCGGATATACAACAAATATAAACTATAAAGAGTGGAACTGTTGGTAAATTGGTATTTAAATTGTTTCTATAGTGTAGCATCAGTGATTTTCTCACTGGGAGAAGGGACAAACAGGCTTTCTTTCAGACGATCCAGAGTCAAACCCCCACATCAACATACACTAATCCTCCCTGCTGAAGTGCCCTTAAGCACAACATGAATCACTAGTGTCTGCCTGTAAGTGTTTCTGACCTCTGATCTCTGTGAAGTAAGAACGCCTTTGCCAATCATAGGATGAATCTTAGAGAAGCGTTGTCAACACATGTGCAAAATAAATACCTGAAGATGTGTGTTTTATATGTGCTATGACTCAGCGATGTTGAAAAAAAGAAATTGCAATAAATTTCCACATAAACAACAATGGAAAATCATGACAAACGAATCAAACAGAAATATAATATCGTACTTTCAAGTAGAAAGAGATGTTGTTAGCTAACGTGTTTCTTTACAAAATCATTGTTTATATTTTATGCTTTTTTAAGAATGTTTAAAATGTTGTAATGACGATGACAGCGACTGTTATTACTGGTGAAATTAGCACTCATGCATATCACTGCTGAAAATACTATCACCTCCAGCGCTTCAGGTTCTCCTGGACTGAACACAGACTTATAAACACAAGAGGAATTTCAGCGTCTCTCTACTGTTTTCACAACCTTATTTTAGCCATGCATGACGCTAAAAAGATTTTCTTTTTTAAAGAGACAAGAGAGGAGAGAGGAGAGAGGAGAGAGATGCCTCAACAGCAGAGAAACAAACACAGTGTGGAATCTGCCAACTGCAACGTTTCACCAAACGAGACAAAGGCTGTTGCTGCTTACAGGAGAGACCGGCAATACATGTGTGCAAAGCAGTGACCATTGACCCACCAATGGCAAAAACAACCCCCATCCTTGTGCATAGACTACCTCCCTTATCTGTGTGTATTTGACTGTGAGGGGGAAAGAGAGAGGGAGGTAGAGTTCATCTACTGCCAAGTAATGATTTTATCTGACCAGGTATCAAAGGGAGATTAGATTTTACAGCATATAAACAGGTTGGCAACCTCTCAGCGCTGGGGGATCATGGCAAATGCTGCTCATATCTGGGTTTCCTGGTCGAGTCCTGATAGCGATGCTGTGTTTGTGACGCATATAATTAGCCTCCAAAATGGGAAAATTCTGAATTTGTTTGTCTGATATTAGGGATTCTTCCCGCCTTCATGTACTTTGTTTGAAGTTCCTACTTTGCAGCTGTCAAGTTCTAATTACAAAGTCCGGCACATTGATAAACAACTTTATGAAAGAAGCAATTAAAGAGCCCTTCTCTGAAACTTGAGTCACAGTTGCTTTCAAAGCTCCCACTTGTAATTATTTTACATCATAGCGGACGTTGATGTGCAAGTCCTTAGTTGCATTTCAATGTTTCCAGTTGCCTTTGAATTCACATGTAGTTCTTTGATGTCATGTTCAGTTTGTCTGGATCATCACGGCAGTTTTGACAAATGAATGGTAGACTGGGCGGCTTTGAGCTAAACGCTAATGTCAGCATGCTAACATGCTCGTAATGACACGGTGATGTTGAGCAGGTATGATGTCTACCATGTTCACATATCAATAACATAGAATGTCTCACACAAACAAATGCCACAATTCAACCACAGCGGGATTGTGAGGATAGCATGGACGCTACAGGACACTCTGACATGAAAGCAGATAGTTTGGAGCACTCTGACACATGCGCGCAAACAGAACCCCTGAGCTCTCGTGCCTGTTGGTTAGTAATGACGTGTTCGGATGGTCTTGTTTGGTGCCGAGAGAAACTACATTTAGACAGACTGTCTCAGGAACTCTGAATCTTGCGAATTCAAGAAGTCAAAAGTTAGGTCAACTACAAAAGATCTGGTGGTCGGTCTGTCTTGTTCAGAGAGAGTCCACTCATGCGTCACAATATACGGAGGCAAACTAGCGTTAGATTAAGCTGGTAGACTGTAACAAAACAGAAAAGTCCAGAGACAGCCAGCGTAAAAAAAAACACCTGAACAAAGCAAGACAGAGAAGAATAGAACAGTGCAGATCAGAGCAGCTAGAGTCAGGTCACCAGCACTAGTAACACATATAGCCAATATGATTATAATTCTACATCTGTGGAGCACAAAAGCTCCACTTTTTTCTCTTAAAATGGCCCAGAAACCGATACCCGATAGTAACCGGGATGTGTGTGTGTGTGTTTTGGGCTGCTTGTCAGAATAAATGAATGAATCTACAATTTCGAAACCCAGCTACTTGTAAGCATGAAAGGGTTTTACTGCTGGAGAGGAGCAGGGCAGGGACGTCACAGAGTTTGGTAATAGTCTGTGTCAAAGCAGTCACCTTGACAGGCAGAGCAGGCCAAGGTAAAATCATTCACTCACTCACACACACACACACACACACACACACACACACACACACACACACACACACGTTCAGGAAACGAGCACATGTTCACATGTGTCCACATTTACTGACCTTAGCACTGGCTGTGGTAAAGATATGCAATCGCGTACATGTGCACACACCACCACGTCAAAAGCTACACATTCATTGAACAAACTTTTTCTTTTTGGGGGATTTGATGTTTTATATGTCCCCGCATTTTGCTTGTTTTGTGGGTTGGACTCAACCACAGCCACACACACAGACTTGCAGGAACACACACACACACACACACACACACACACACACACACACACACACACACACACACACAAACACACACACACACACACACATAGGTCACAGTGATCGGTTGCAGCTGCAGGTGTTTGGGAGCGTGTAAAAAAAATGGGAAGACCATTGTATTGTACTGTGAGAGAGAGAAAGAGGCATTGAAAATTGGACTGAAATGTGAATGTGCTCGAGGAAAAGGGAGAGTGAGCGGGCAGGAGAAGGGAACATAAAGTTAGGGAGGAGAGAGAGAGCGAGAGAGAGAGAGAGAGAGCGAGAGAGAGAGAGGGATTATGGGAAAGGAGTTGAGAGTGCGACAGAGAGACGGAGAGACAGACAGACAGACGGACAGAAGAGGGTCAGAAAAGAGATTTGCATGTCAAGTAGTAATAGGCTTGTCCTGAGCACAGACACGCACACTACTAAGCTGCAGTGTGTGTGTGTTTGTGTGCATGTGTACACAGTGCATGTTTTCCTCCTGTCGGGCGCCACTGCACCAATCAGAAGGACATTACTTTAGTCTGACTGTGCCTCTAAAACCTGTAAAACAACATACAGTATATACAAATGTACTCTATGTATTGTGTGTTTGTGTCGGTCACTTTGATGCCACTCGGCTTCTTCTTCTTCTTCTTCTCCTTCGTCTTCTTCTTCCTTAATGTCCCTCTGAGTCAGATTCTAATCATTCATCACTCTTTTTCAAACCGCCTCCCCCATTCAGTCCACACTTATCGCCACAACCCCTTCATTTCTCATGTTCTCCCTCTCAAACCTCATTATCTTCTCTCTGCCTCCCCCCCTCCTCCCCCACGTTCTATCATCACAAACACACACAGATACACAATAGCAGCCAGCGGGCACACACACATACACACACACACACACACACACACACGCACACTGACTCATGAGCTGTCTGTCTCTTATTCTTCTTCTCTATTTATTTTCTCTCTGCACTCTTTTACATCGATGGGTTTCCTTTGAGCTTGTCAGATGAAATTCATCCATTGTTCATTTTTTATCTTTGAACTTTTAAAGTAATTAACCGGCTTTGTGAATTAAAAGAAGTGAACACACCAGTAAAAGAACTCACAGCCAGTGAGCGCTTGTTGACTGAAATTACATTTTAGACGAGCCCAGATTTTTAAAAAGCCTCTCTCTCTTTTGATTTCCTGTCATCTCTTTAATAAAGACTTTGAAATGCCCCCCTCAATAGTAATCCATTATCATGCAGTATTACTGTTGTTGCCCGTCCAGGTGACCACACAGAGAATCAGCGTGTTCAGCACGGAGCTCTCTTATCTGTTACCTGTCTCTCTTTCTTCTCCTCCTCTCTGCCTCAGCTTTGAAATGGATTTGTCGAGGCTAAAATTACACCTGCTCCTCAACCAATTACCTGAACATTCGTCCTCTCGTCAGCTCTCGGTGCATTCACACACACACACACACACACACACACACACACACACACACACACACACAAGCAGAATGTCAACCTAGTCCATCAACTTGCTTGTGAGTTCTTATGACTTTCATTCACCCTTGCAGACTTAACATGCACACAACACACACACACACACACACACACACACACACACACACACACAACGACAGGTTATTCAATATAAACAGGTACTATTTGCCATCTTCCCATTTCTGTCACTGTAATCCATCACAAGGCCTTGAATATGCAGATAGTCTTGATAAGTGTGCAGCGTGACAGTATAACATATTTAAATGTACCCCTATATTTAAATTCACCTTCATTTGTATTCATATCACTGATCCGATGCCGGGCTTGCTCCTCTATTACCACAGGAACTCATGCAGATCGGTGGTCACAAGGTGCAGTGATTGGCTGGTCTGACTCTCATATACATCTCTGGCGGACGTGTTTTGCTGCATGTGCAGAGGAAGGTGACGCCGGGTTGAGTAACAAACACACAGACATTGATGCACCCAGTTGCACCACAGACACATTAAATCACACACATAAAGTCACAAGCTAAAACTCTGCAGCCCACAATGTGCTAACATCAGGCCATGGAAGTGGCAAAGACAGTGTCGGCACTCTTTCATTGTTCCTTGAGTGAAGTGCATGTAGCCATATAGGGGGAAGGGAAGAAGAGGTAAAAGAAGAATGTCCTTGTGGCTCAGTCGTCTACATACAAAGGCAGGTCACACCATCAATGTAACGACATGCTCACTAACAGTTTCAGTTACCAACAGAGTCACTGTGTTCCTTTGTTTGGTCAAGAGTTGTTCAACTTTGACTTACAAATTGGCTTTCTGATGGGCCACCTATACCAAAGAAATGGTTGGAAAAGACTCCTTTCTGCTGTCATGGAGAACACTTACAGCTTGGGTAGGTACGATTAGAAGAACCAGCAAGAGAAAGCTTGATTTAAAAGATCCAACCGAAGAAACCCAGCACCGTGTTGCCAACTCTTTACCAGCTCCAAAAGTTGCAAAATCTAGCGAGAAAGTCACAAAGTTGGCAACACTGACATCCCGTTCCTTCCATAGATGCATATAATATATAAACGTAGTGGACATTGGTTTGTGGAATATCGCTTTGAAGCCTTTAGTTCGGCGTTCTGGGCGTGGCTATCTTGGTTTTTGTAACCAGAAGTGACACGAGAGGGTGGAGCTAAATACAATCGAACACTAAACAAGACATCTTTAGTCGACCAAAAAAGTAATAATTAACTTTCATGAACTGAAAACACACTGTGAGAGGATAAGATGAAAACACGGACAACTCCCAGACCGGACAACGCTGTAGTAGCAACCTGTCAATCACAAGGTAGCCCCGCCCTAAAGCATCCCCTGCTTTATGGTCTGTTTGACTCTAAATGGACCATCATTTACTAAATGAACATCATGCTGTATTGAAGAAGACTTGAAACTAGAGCTTGAGACCATAAACTCATGTTTACAATGTTTACTGAGGTAATAACTCAAGAGAGAAGTAGTCATTTTCTCATAGACTTCTATACAACCAGAGGAGTCGCCCCCTGCTGGTCAGTAGAGAGAACGCAGTTTCTTCCTAATGGCTGAGCTCAGTACAAAGACTGGAAACTGGACAATAGTTTTGTATGAATCAAACAAACTAGATACATCGTGTGAGTTAGTGATCCGTTTCCCTCCCTTTAAATTGTTTCTTTGACTGTGACGTCAACATGGTAAAAATCAATGTCGTATTCGGTGAAAGCAAATCATTGCTGCCTCCGTTAGGTGCCTCGCTTTACTTGCATGAGCGGAGTCACATGAGCCGAAAAATGATCAAGCAAAATGATGAGAAGAAGCGCTAACGAGTGTTGATGAAACCGCAGAAAGCAGCTGGGGCTCTGATCACATGCATTCATTCATATCAGGGTCTGCAGGTAAAGCAGTGTTATCATGGAAATGAGAGAAAACACACACCGCCGCACTGATGTTGTTCATTTGGGAAGAAATTAGCAGGCAGAGACTGTAAATCTCTCTCAGTGTCTTTCAAATCACTGACAATCTTGTTTGCAGATTTGAGCTGGATCTTAAATGTGACTTCATGTTTTACAATGCAGCACCCGTTTATCTTAGATTAGATTCAATGAATCAGAGGACTTTCATCACTAAATCACTTGATATACATTCAGACAATTCATAGACAGTTGAACAGTATAATGAATATCTATGTTAAGTCTAAGGATCATTGTAACATTTTGTTCACCTAAAAATGTCTTGTTTAGCATTCAGCTGTACACCCTCTCGTCTCACTTCTGGTTGCAAAAAAACAAGATGGCAACAGTCAATTGCCGAACTCAAGGAAACCAAAGATGAAGTCACTGTGAATAAGTCCATTTCTTATAAACAGGCTAACATTAAGACTGCTTGACATCAGCATGCTATCATGGGTGTTGACTGTTAGTCATGTTTAAATATTTAACTTTAAGGAATAAAGTTTTTGTCAGTACATAAAACAGCTGCTGGGATGTGGGCCAAACTAAATAGAGTTTGAAGCAACATCCAATGGGCTCATTGCCGTAGTTCTTACCACTTCAATGTGCTGAAGTTTATCATTTATATTTATAAGAAAAAGGGCTTTTTGAGATGAAAAAAAAGCATTTGATTCATGGAGGTTTGATCTTTCAAATGATAGCAGTAGATAGTGTGTGAATCATTTTAAAGCCCAGTTTAGTGTCTCTGCTGGGCCTCGATGCAACGTGTGGCCCGCAGGCTGACCTGAGAGCCATTGTCATGGACGGAGCCACTGCTGGCCTTTTGTTGAGGCCGGACAGGCCAGCAGACCTCTTGTAGAGAGAGAGCGTGTGTGTAACTGCAGTTCAAAGTGTGAATGACAAAAGAGGGGGGATGATGTGACGGGGACGGTGGCCGACACAGAAGATGAGCGGGGGGGGGGGGGGGGGGGGGCTGACAGAAATGACTGAGAGCTCAAGGATTTCATCACATTAAACGCTCACTTAAACCTGGCAAGTAGCCATCGCAGAAGACTCATCAATGACTATCCGTTACTCTAACTCCACTATCCTGATGTCTGTTGTTGTAGCAAAGAGGTCAATTAAGTGCAATGATATTGAAGGTAATTTTCAATCCAGTGAACAGGCTGAAAAAGAGAGGATGGAACTAAAATTACTCCTTTTTACATTCTTCTTTTTCATTCAAGGGAATTTAACTTATTTCCTCTTGTCGCTTTAAACGCTGCCCCAACCCCCATGCCAGTCCCAGCAGCCCAGAACGAAGTGTGTGTGTGTGCTCTGAATGTTCTAGTGCATGGGGGGAAGGGGTGTGTGTGTGTGTGTGTGTGTGTGTGTGTGAGTGAGTGTGTGTGTGTGTGTGTAGATTGTCCTGGCATACTGCCAGTCTCTCCGTCTCTCATTACCACTTTGTGTGTACAAGTGTCTGTCTGTGTGTGTGTGTGTGTGTGTGCGTGTGTGTGTGTGCGTGTTCGAGTGCACGACGGGGGCCCGCCAGCATGACGGGCGTCACCATGGCAACCCCAGTGCAGGTTCCAGATGCAATGAATCATATTTCTACAGGAAGGTGCATGCACACACACGCACACACACACACACACACACACACACACACACACACACACACACACACACACACACACACACACCTTAAATGGGCAGCAGGGTTAGCCATGCAGATTAGTTTTATCAAGATGGACTAACTCTCATTTAAATATTCATTCTTTCTTTTATTCTCCTGATGATTGGCTGCCTGGATCCAGCAATCATTCTGGACACACAAACAGGTACACACACACACACACACACACACACACATACACACAAACACACACATATACATGGCCACACACATACAGTTGAGCATCCATTTGTAAAACCTTTTCAGAAGGAAACAGTTATTTTTACTCGCTCTACCGACTTAAACTAGAACTTCTGTACGGACTAAATATACGAGACATAACGTGTTAATGATTTAACGTTAGGAGTGCTGGTTGGTGGAGTTTGTTACCATCTAGCGATACGTTTGAACCAACTGAAACTTCTTCCTCGTATAGGAGAACTATGATGGCCAAGTGAAAACAAAAGTCCTCATCTGGAGCCAGTATTTGGTTTGTCCGTTCTGGGCTACCGTAGAAGCATGGAGAAAAGGACCCACTGTTTATGTAGGTACAAACGGCTCATCTAAGGTAACGAAAACTATTGTTAATCTCAGGTCAATCTCATTATACACTAAATAAAATATACTTATTAATATTATATTCCATTTATGCAGATAGATCTCCCTAAATACTACACACAGTTCATTTGAGGACAAAATCCCGCTGTGAGAAGCATCTCAACTTGACCTCCTACATTGCGAATGGTGGTGAAATGTCGAGGTTCGGCTTTGAATTCAGTTGAGTTCAACGTTTTTAGATTCTGGTTAAAAATGTGGACATTCAGCAGCTACATATAGTGCAATATGTCATATATCCTGTCCCACTTTTCTACTGTTTCAACTGAATGAACATTTGAAACCAGTTTGTTTTAATTCATATTCTTGCTGTTTTTACACACTTTAGGTGACATCCTAAAAATACCCTCACTACCCTAAAATGTTCCTCCCCGTCTCCATCTCCACATTGACTCACAGCAGTCAAAGCCCCCACCGGTGAAGAGGACCCCGTGTGTGTGTGTGTGTGTGTGTGTGTGTGTGTGTAGAGTTTCTGTCTGTATGACTTATTCATAACATTACAGAGTTACAGTCGGCCCACACACAAACATTTCCACAGCTAGGTTCCCTCGGACTGACCTGAGAAAACATTTTCTAAACCACGCACAAAGACTTTACCCGACGAGAACATTGTAGGAAGATCTATTATAAGTGCTCTACTGCACTAGAGCTTCATTCATTCTATCGCGGGCCTCCGAAGACGACACGCGAGCTACGAGCACGCACAACACCACAGAGCGATTTACGAACAAAATATTCCGTGAAGAAGCAAGAAGTCCCCGAGTGTAACCGGCAAAACGCCAGAAACCAAAGTCCTCAATGCAGATGTATGGAAACTCATATTCCCTATGCATGTTCTACTTTATTTCCTTCATACAAGCCTTTTAATGTAAGGTGTTTCTGCAAATACGTGGATTCATTTTCTCAGAAGTTGCTGAGAAACCCCCTTCAGCGTGCGTCGTCTTGTGTGTGTGAAACAATAAAGAGGCCTTGCAGATGTACGGACTATTCATGGCTTACGCACGGGTTTCGCAGAGCAACAGGAGAATCCACAACCTCGTATTGTGTACATAATGGTGATGCAGATAAAGAACAGATGCGAGATATCACAGACAGGAGCCGCGAGTCAACTCGCTTCATTTAATTCCACTCAGTTTCTGCACATAAACTTCACATCCGTGTGATTATCTTTTGTAAATGTTTTCCCATGGAGATGAAAACCTCCTCGGAAAGCTCCAGGAGACCATGTGAGCCACCCGGCTGACGACAGGGAGGTGTCGCTCAGTCAGACTCAGGTCTCCACCTGATTGGTCGGTAAAAACGAATGCGTGGGAGGTGTTGTGACACTGATGCTGCAGGTCCATCAGAGGGACCCGTGTTTATTTATAATGCTTGCTCTATTTTCTCATTATTCACAGGAAAAAGCTCTCTGGAGCTGGCTCAGAGCTATAAAGTGCTGCAGGGACGACGGCCAACCAGCAAAGTTAGCTACGACAACACGCCCGTGGGATTTTTCCAATTCGATTTTGGATTATTGCAGAAAATAAGCTCTTTGGGAAACACAAGTTTATGATTTTCTTTTTGTTCAGCAAGATAGTCTTGACAAATAAACAACACTTTAATGATTTCTGAAGCGAGAAGGCAATCAGCAGAAGTGAAAATGCTGAAAACCAATTCACACATCCACCTGTTCGCCTCTTTTAAGACACGTAAAAGCTTTACATTTGAGAACAAAATGTTAAGACCTCTTCTGCTTGTGTGGACTCGTTGACGGGTTTTAAGACTCATTCCTGCAGCATCTATGAGGGCCAGAATATATTTGAACAATTTGACAGGACCTTCTTCTGCAGACAGACAGACATACAGACGGACAGACAGACGGACATACAGACAGACGGACAGACAGAGAGACAGACGGATAGATCAGACCGGGTCACTGCTCTGTTTTTGACTTTCCTTAATCATTAATGGCTTTCT